>NW_022436956.1:8348861-8813920 GCF_009761245.1 Sapajus apella
GCATGATAATCAACTGGGGTACTTTTTTAAAATTAGAGATTCTAGCTACTCTAGTCCCTAGATTTGTAGAGTCTAATTAATTCCAGGAGGGCCCAGAAAATTGAACTAACATCCCAGGTGATTCTCAATCCAGTGGTCCATGGACCATACTTAAAGAAAACTGTCTTAGAAGAGACCAATATAACTGTCCTCAGTTACAAAATAAGCCTCTTTTATGCGTTTGAGAGAGCAGAATTATAATCAGCAAATCATCTACTGGACTAGCAGCTTCTGGAGGGTAGGAATACTGGCAGTCCCACTTCTGTACCCCTAGTTGTGAATATGGTTCTGGCACACAGTAAGTGGTCAGCAAATACTTGTTTAAGGAAATTTCAGGAGGGCAGGAAAGAGAACCTTGCAAGAATGAAAGCTTCATGAACGTGAAGCGGGTGGCCCTCATGGGCAGCCAGCCCTCCGTTCACAGCTGTCTTAATAGGAAGACTGGATAATAGTGCATCTGAGATGACATAAAGAAGATTGCTAAATTGGAAGAAAGGCTCAACTAAGGCAACCTCCAGGATTTTCACATTCTTACCACTCAGTTGAAGAAGTACAGTACAGTTAGGTGTTGCATGACTGTTGGTCAAAGACAGACTGCTATGTGACGGTGGTCTTATAAGATTATAATAGTGTTTTCAGGCAGGGTGCAGTGGCTCATGCCTATAATCCCCGCACTTTGGAGACAGAGGCAGGCAGATTGCTTGAGCTCAGGAATTCAAGACCAGCCTAGGCAACATGGTGAAACCCTGTCTCTACAAAAAAATACAAAAATTACCCAGGCATGGTAACATGAACCTGTAGTCCCAGCTACTCAGGAGGCTGAGGTGGGAGGATGGCTTGAGCCCGAGAGGCGGAAGTGGCAGTGAACTGAGACAGTGCCACTGCCCTCCAGCTTGGGTGATAGAGCCAAACCTGGTCTCAAAAAAAAAAAAAAAGAAAAGAAAAAGAAAAGATAATATTGTTTTGCTAATGTAACTTTTCTATGTTTAGATGCACAAACACTTGCCATTGTGTTACAGTTGCTTACAGTAAATAGTGTAGTAACAGTGCTGCCCAGGTTTGTAGCCTGGGAACAACGGGCTACATGTACCATGTAGCCTAGGTGTGTAATAGGCTGTACCATCTAGGTTGGTGTAAGTGTATTCTATGATCCTTGCACAAAGACAAAGTCACCTAACAATCTATTCCTCAGAACATGTCTCTGTTGAGTGATGCAGGACTGTTATTGAAAAAATTATTTGACTACAGCACAGAGATAATGAAGTCAGAGAGGCCTAGATAGGAAAGGAAAGATGGTGATGAACACTGTAGGGAAGAGGAGCAAACATGTGAGATGCAAAGAGATGGTCAAGTCTGTGGAAGCACTTTGCATAAAGCGCTTTAAATGTTCTACTTATGGAGATGGCATCTGCAACATTTTGCATTGTACGTAACTGAATTCAACCCCCAACACACAGTGAGCAACTCCGATGCACAGAAAGCAGAGTTAGATGTGGCACCTGCCCTCAGCGGGCACACAGGACAACCAAAGAAACCAGAGGCCCAGGTCTAGCCCTTGGAACATGATCTCACTCTTCTGGTAGGGAGAGAAAACTCAGGTACCACAAGGGAAGGACATTATCTGTCACATAAATTGCTGTATTCCCAGCACTTTCGATAGTACCTGGCACAGTGAGAGCAACAATAAATATTTGATAAGTGGTTGAATGAATAAGACTAGCGTTTATTGAGCCCCTCATTGCCAGGCAGTGTAGTGCACACTTTGTGTATATCATCACTCTTAATTCTTCCAAACTCTGTAAAAAGTATTATTATTCTTGTTTTACAGACGTTGAAATAAAAATGCTGTTGACTTGCTTGTCCAAGATCATAAAGCTTGTAAATAACAAAACTGAAGTTCCTGAACTTACCTGTCTCCTAATTTCATGCCATTTCTGCTAGGCTAGAGTAGTTTTGATAGCTCTGTTTTCAAACAAGTGAATTGAGATTCAGAGAGGTGAAATGACTTTCTCAGGGTCACCACGATGAAATGGGTCTGGACCTAAGCTCTGAACAATGATTTCAGCAGCAGCCAGAATTCATCACTTCTAAGTAGCTGACCTTGTCCCCTCATGACTTGACTCCACTGACCCCTGCAGACCCCCAGCCTTCACACAGAGAAGGAATGCATGCCTTAGGCAGCTCTCTATGCAACTGAGTGGTGGCCCCTGAGGCTCAGTCAACACTGATTGGGTCAGCCTGAACTTGGCAATATAGGACTGGTAATCTTGGTGATATAGAATTCCTAAGAAGACTCCTTCACCATAAAAATGAGCAGAATTGAATGCCAGGGGCTATTTGGCCTGATATTCAGAAACCCCGTGACTAACATGCTCATGCAGATTGGCCTCGAGACTCAATTTCTTTCTTTTTTTTTTTTTTCAAACCTAGAGTTGGCAGTGGAATAAGTTGTCTTGCTAAATTGTTCTCCAGTCTCTCTGGGTTCCGCAATGTCTTTAGTTATACAAATATAATTCCCATTGACTTTGGCTGGCGTCCTGCTTGAGTGAAAGGGTGAGTAGAATTTAAGGCTATCAACTCAATCAGAGCAGGACATTGTTCATTCTTGTCTGTCACTTTATACGTGCATGATGGAGGAAAATGAAAAAAGGGCTTTTTTTCCCCTTTTTACTCCGCTGCAGTTGTTTTTAGCTAGGTGCACCATAACATTGGTCAAGGTAAGGAAAGAAGAATATGTAGGGAAGGAAGAGAAGGTGTGTGTATGCACATGTGGCATACACACAAGCAAATACAGGCACGGTGTCAGGCAGGGTCTTTAATGGTAAGCAACAGAAGCCAACTGGCTCATATAAATGGAGAAGAATATTAGGCATGACACAGAATTGCCAGAAAAGCAGAGGAGCCAGGCTCTGTGGCAGCCTAAATAATATCCCAGAACATGGTCAGAATGCCTGCTTCTCCAGCAGCATGGCTGTATTGATCTTTCCACAGCTGCCAGCTCTGCTAGAAGGGATATGGGCCTACCCTTTTCTCAGCATCACTAATTCCTGTGGCTAGGCCTGGAAAGTGAGTCAGATTAGCAGTGGTGGAATCATGGCCTGCACTCTAGCTGCAAGGGAGGCTGGAAAAGCTAAGAATGGAATTTGTCAGTTTCTACATAGAGTGGGAAGGAGTCCTTGTTTCTCACAAGGACTCATAGAGAGAATACTTTACATCAAATCTAGGAAGCCAAAAGATATAGCAAATATCCACCCAGACACATCTGGGGACTCTTACCCTGATTCCTGAGGGAGATCAGTGTGTGCAGAAATGTGTGTGCACAGTCCTCTCTCTCACTCTAGCAGAACTTCCTACATAGGCACCAGGTCTAGGGAAAATGTGCAAGTTCATTTTACCCTGTGATATTTTTTTAGTGAAAAAGGCATTTGCAGCATGCCTTCTAACTCATCTGGAGATCTCAACCTTCCAAACAAGAGAAATCAGATGAGTTTCTGCATCACCTCTGCAGCAGTGGGTTTATAGTCATGAATTGGATAAAGGGCCATGTAAATTGTCAGTCACTAATCTGTGTATCCTGGACTGACTGGATTTTTCTGACATTGCTCTTACCTCCTCCTTGAGTTCAATTGCTTGTCATCGTTTCTGTACCAAGCACTCAGCCCAAGTCACCCAGAACTGGCTTATTTGGAAAATCTATGCCAGTGAATCAAAATAATTAAGATTTTCCTGCCTGTTCTCTGCAAACTTTCTGAATGGACTATATAGGAAAGATGCAGAAGACTGCCTTCAATGCCCTTTGCTGATTTGGGTGACAGAAGATTTATGACAAGTTCCTTCCCTAATAACATCTTAGGTGGGGCACAAAACAAAGAATCAGACTGATAATCTTTTCATTTCCATGGTTCCTTTCAGTGCTCTTACTACAGGAACTCCGTCTCCTGTAGGGCTGCTGAGTTAAGGTAATGCGATAATATTTTTATGGGTGCCAAACTCAGAAAGATTCAATGATGTCAAAGGTCAAATGACAATCTGGGAAGACAACACCCTGAACAGAACATAAAAAGTCTGTCCAGCTCACAGCGGTTTCTTCATCTCTCATAATCATACCTAGCTGTTATCTCTTCAGAATCTCCAAACAATTTGTAATGATTACAATCTTTTAGATAAAGATCATTATTCTCAGGTTATACCTGGGAAAACTGGGGCACTGAATGAGTTGCCTCTGTCACCTCTATTCATTCAAGAATCAGAAACATATCTTGATGATTTTTCACTAATGGTTTAACCTCCAAAGCATTGCCCTTTTCATAATGTTTATTCCATTTTGTTTCTAGAATTTATGTCACCAGAAATGTAGATAACACTTTGTACTCATACTCAAAAACCACCTAAATAAAAATCTGCTTCTTAGAGGGAAATGACAATAGATGGCAAAGAAGGCAAATGCTGTTTTGTTGGGAGTAGGGGAACAATAAATAAAAGGAAAATGGAAAAGCAATGTTTACTCAATATGTTATAAATCCTAAAACTACCCACATACCTCACAACTACCGTAAGGGAGACTGGTGAGTGGGAGAGAGCCCACAGCACCTCCATGTGCTTCTGTTTGTGATTCTATTGCTGCATAGATACTTGGCAGCAGGTAAGCCCTCATCAGATCCTAATTTGCAAGTGTTTCTATGGGTCCTTAGATATCACTTATTTGGAATTCAGAAAACCTTGTTCTCATGGAAGCAATGCTCTAAATTAAATGGGATTCCTTTACCAATTCACAAAATTTTACTTAACTAGGGATGTGGTTGAAATGCTATATGTTTATCATTTTACATATAACAGAAAATAATCCCATCACAACATTAGTGAATTCATTAGCAATTCAGTAACAATACATAAAGGTAAAAGCAAATGTGTTCTGTGATTTCATACTTAATGGAAATCAGGTTTCCTTAGATGGCAATATACTGGTACAATTCATGACATTTTTCTGGACCCTCTGTGGGGTTGACAGGGCACTGTATGCGTTTTAAAGGTTGATGGTACTGGTTACTTTATGTCTAATGTTGCTACACACCCACCTATGGTCTTCTGTTTATTGATACAGCTATCACTTAGCTTTCTACTTACCTATCTGTATTTAATGTAGTGTTTAATAAAGAGTAGTGCTTAATAAACAAGAGAATGTGAGGAAAAAAGAAACGGAAAGGAGGAAAAGGAGAAAAATTCCTGAGAAAACTCAAGGGAAAAAAGGAAACCAAAGGAAATGGGTAAAAATATGAAAAAAAGAGCATCTTAAGTGGAATTAACAGAGCTGTGAAGAGCAAAAAACTGAAAGAAGAAAGACTTTTTCAAATGTATTATATATCCCTGCAGGGGCAAGGGCAGTCAGTGGTAGAGAGGCTGTATTTTCCTGTTTCATCCCTCGGTGACAACCTAAGGCAGCTTCGCTGTGACTCGGGAGGAAGAAGATTAATTTTAGCTGGATTTTCTTTCTTAATATGTTGTCTTAACTCAGGTAGAGTCATACACTAGTCACATTAACATAACACTTCCTTTGTTTTTCCTCAATGGTTTTGCTGGAAACGCCAGCCCTTCAAAATTATTTTATGTATGTGTTTGGACTCCAGCATTTTGCATTTCCATGCAGTCTAGAGTGGAGAGAAGGGAGAAGAGAAGGGAAAGGCTCTCCTGCTACCTTTTTCCTTCATTCAGTGGAAGAATCCTGGAAGTCACAATCTCCAGCTTTGAAGGAATTTACAAATGTGAGCCACAGCAAAACTTTTCACATGAGCATGTGTCATCAAGGGGGTGGGAAAGCATCATGGCCACCATCACAGTTCACCTGAGCCTTTTTCACTACCTCCAGGTCTTTCCTGACTTATTCACTTGGATAGACTATGCCATGTGGCCATTGCTTGTATTCTGTGGGATTGCGTGGCGGGCTCTGAACACATCATGCACCATCACTACCCACAGCCTCTGCCCTGAGGAGATGTTCTTACTGCCTCTTTCCCTGGTTCACACCTGCTCATTCTTCCAGACTCTGCTGGTGTCACCTTGTCAGTGGCTTTTTCCCCTCCTCTGAGTTCCCATAGCACCCCATACTTACCTCCATCTTCACACCTACCACAATGCAGGGAATTGCCCAGGCGTTTTCCCCAGTAGACAACTCTCTTCTTGGAAGACTGGCATTCCTAAAGATAGGACATCTATCTGTCTCTTCATTCCCTGTGTCCATGGCAGACATCTAATGTTTATTGGATCGGTAAATGAAATGAATCACCCCTTGACTGCAGCATCTACTGACTCTTTTGCCCCAGGCCTGTTTCCGAAGTTTAGAAGTGGCTTGACTGGCCCCTGAGCGCCCTCTTCTGTCTTGAGCAGAAGATGACTGTGCAATGCACCTGCTCAGGCACAAACCTCAGATGCCCCAGCCTGAAGTGTTACTTTGGACATCTATGCAAGAAGAGGTAGGGTTTTCCCATATCTGCAGAGATATTCAAAAATATGTCCACTCATAATCTGTGAGAGGCGAAGGGACCTCAGAGGTCGTCCAGTCATGCCCCCTTTTTTACAGATGAGGGAACTGAGTCTCAGAGGTACAATCCCTTTCCTAGAGTCACACAGCAAGCTTCTTGGCAGGCATGAGACTGGGACTTTCATCTATTGCCCTGCCCCTTTCCCACGGCAGAACCCCTATTGTGTACAGTTCCTGATTCGTGGATACCCGAGAGAGCCTGCGACTGGGATTGAGCGACCGAAAGGGGGTGCCGTGTTATAAATGGGCTAAATAAATATAGTAGTTTACCCGGCTTAGAGCAGCTTTCTTCAGGAGGAGCTGAGCACATTTAATAGGGCACTTGTAAACAGGAGCAATTTGAATAGTTTCTCCAGCACGCTGTTAGCATTTATATGTGCCCCATTTCATCTGTAATCTGCTTTTACAAGGCGCTGGTGAGCCTTTGATGGCAGCAATGAATGACCCAGACGGCTTCATCTCAAATGTTCAAACTGAGCTGAAAATTTGGGCGAATCTAAGGTATTCATGTCTGTAAAAAAATCCAAACCCATTGACTGAAATTGCTCTTCTCCGTCCTGATACATTAACTTTTCCTTCTTTTCTTCCCCCTTTCTTTCTTTTGCATTTTGCCATTACCATGTTCTGGTTATTGCCCACATCTGGAGCATGGCAGCTGTCCTGTAATATGCAAGCTGTGGCATGTAATTTGGAGAACTTGAATACAAATATCTGTTAATTAAAAAAAAATACAGAAGCATGTTTGTCAGCTTGTAATTATGTAAAGAAGAACACCAACTCCCAAACTACAAAATCCAACAACTCTACATTTAGCTATTAACTTTCTTCTGAGTATCCCAAAGTCCTTTGCAAATGTCTCTGAGGGTTCTTTGGGGGAAGCATGTTGGCTTAGTAGGATAGGCAGGAAAACAGGGCTGGGCTGGGAGTCAGGTGGCTGAATTCTGTTGTTTGTCCCCTTACTGTAATTCTAAGACAAGATTTCTCAATCTTGGCACTATTGATATTTTGGGCAGGGTAATTCTTTGCTGTGAGAGCTGTCTTGTGCATTGTAAGAGGTTTAGCAACATCTTTGACCTCTTCCCAGTATATGCCTCTAGCACCCACCCCTCCCCAGTTGTGACAAGCAAAAATGTCTCCAGACATTTCCAAGTATACCCAGGGAGGGAGTGGGACAAAATTGCCCCCAGCTGAGAACCACTGTCATTTGCATTTGCTGTATAACGTGAAGAAAAGAGCCCAGGGCTTGCTTTCAGAAGGCTTGGGTTTGAGTGGACAGTGCCTCATTCTGAGGAAGCAATCCTGGCCATTTCTCTACAGTTGCTTCTTTGTCTCTGAGATGGATGTAACAAGTCCAGTGGTGGCATTTCTTGGGGTTGCTGCAAAGATCAACTAAGATGTGGAGAATTTTCAAATATAGAAAAGGGCACCCTGAAGGTTAGGTGTGATCATTATTATTATCGCAAGATAGCTCCTGAAGTGAAAGGCTGCAGTTTGGAGCACATCTTCCCCATGGGAAGCTATTCCCTGGTGGGAAGCAACCTGTTGACTTTGTCCTCGTTAGCACGGTGCTCTCCTGCTCGCTCAGGTTCCAGGGGCAGTTAGAACTAGCAGTGCTCTTTGGAGGGATGTGTGGGCATGGTGAGGGAGCACCGAGGAAAGTAAAATTGCTGAAGAAAAACTAAAAGAAACAGAATAATGTTACCCACAAAGAGGAAGAGCTGGAGGAAGGGTTTCAGTCTCTGCTCCCCGCGTCAGAGGTGTCTGAGCTACTCAAGCCATTGTCAGGTTGTACAAACATTGAGCTCCGCGTTAGAGAAAGTTTCAGAATCATTTCTAATGGCCTTTTAAAAGCAAAGAGATTGTCAGTTCTCCGGACTGTTGGAGAAGGCAGGTAGATGGATGAGATCACTTCTCAAATGCCCTTCTTGCTCAAGAATTCTAGGATTCTGAGTTTAGGGCTAGGTCTTCTGCAATCTAAACAGTTCCTTATTTAATTTACAGATTTATGTGGACCACATGAATGAATAACAGCTGTCCTGTTTACTGAGGACAGCTCTGTGTCAGAAAGTGTGCTGATTTTGTTAGGTTTATTATCTCCCTTAATATTTCTGACAGTTCTGCAAGGTAAGCATTCTTCCCATTCTACAGCTGAGAAACCGAAGCATATATAGGTTAAGTACGTGTCCACAGAGCAAGTCTTTTGGTATCTCAGCCATGCTAGTTAAGAGAAAGGCCAGTGGCATGTCTCTAGACTCAAACCACCCAGCCATCTGCAGAATGAGTCCATCAGTGTGCCCTAGAGAAGGGTCATGGAGATGCTACTCACAGACAGAACTAACATGCCAGGCATACCACCTAGGTCTCCTTCGGGAGCTCATCATTGTTCTGAGGCCTAAAGTATGAAGGTCAGGCAGTGTGTGAGGGTTGAGGAGGATACCATGATGTGAAAGATAAAGTGAGGACAGGAGGGAGAAACTGACAGCTTGAGTGGTGCGCACTCAATCAATACGACCAAGATAACAATTTCTGCAGAACAGCAGCTTGCTTATTCAGGTCCCCAGGAGACACATGCTGCTCTGACAATCGGCAAAAATTCCGACTCGATACAGATCTTTTCATCTCCAGCCTGCTTTTGCCGATTTTTTCATTTTAAGTTATTAAATATTAAACCCTGTAAACACTTTCATTTGTCTGTTCCATGTTGTCAGTCAAATTACCCTTTGTAACAGTATCAAATGATATTGGTATCACTTACGTCCCTGGGTAAGAGCTACCATTCCAAAATCCTGTTGCAGGATAAAATAATGAGGTACCTAAGCAGCTAGGGGTCAGAACTCCTAAATTCTTTTTTCAGACCCTGGCATCAGCTAACCGTTTACATCTCTTCAAGTCAAATTGTTTCCTTTTCAAGTGAACCAAATGGTCACACTCTTAAGATTCCATTTGTTCCTTCTTTAAACAGATTTAAAGTAGATTGAAGTAACTTTGAAAACTCTAAATTCTACAAGTTGAGGCCAGTCCACTCAAGCACCTACCTGTGTATTACATGAGGACAACATCAAAGCTGCTGACTCGATACCCACACACCTTGAGTTCTGTCACCTGTCTGGCTGTCATCACTGGTGTTCTAGACGCTCTCACTGTTTTCTGATGTTAACTCTTCAGGGAAAAATAATGAGGCCAACATAAAACATGGGAAAATGATGCACTCCAAAGTCAGAAGGACATAATATTTAATGACCTTCTATTGGCTGGTGTTTCAATTATCCATGGCTCTGACCTCTCCATCAGCAAAGATAACCAAAATGTTATAGTATTTAAAGTTCAGTTTTGAGACAATACAAAAGCAGGGATCATTGGATCCATGAACTCAAATGCCAATAACACATGTGTTAGTCTTTCATGATAGGGTTCCAGGATACTGGTTTCTCAGTACCAGCATCTTGGAAATGAGAAGAGGTATTGTATGAGAATTGGAATGTGATGATAATGACTATACAAATACACAAATAAACCAATCTGTCCTTTCCCAGTGACCACTAACACACTCTTCACTTCTTAAGAGTTGAGTACTGATGTTCAAAGGTGGAGTTTATCATGCATAAATACCCAAAAGCATCTCTGTAAATAAGTAATACAGTTGACCAGCCCAAGTAGACTTGTGAACAATGGGATATAAATTAACTAAATGGAAGTAATGAGCCAAGCGTACTTATTAATTTGACCAGGAATGTTCATTAAGGCACTGTTCTGTTGACCTTTGCTCATCCCCAGAGCCCCTAACTCTCCCTTATCTCCACTTTATGGTTCTGTTCTTGAGCCGCTTTTTCTGTGGCCTAGGTAAAATTACTTAACCTTTTCTTGGCTCTAGTGACCCATCTGTTGAGTTGGGAGTACAACACTTTTATGCATCTGCTGGAGGGAGGTGCACTTTAATGAATGTTTAGAAACTACTTTGAACATGAAGTGCTTAATATTAATATTGCTTTCCAATGCCCTAGACAATCTAATGAAATAGCATCTTAATCTATGTCACAGCTAATTCATTTTGGAACTGAGTCTACTTTATACAGATTTCTGCTTGGGGGTCATTGGGAAGATTTATTTACCTTGGGGCAAATATTGACCTTCTGAGCCTCCATCAATATTTACCACTTGGGTCAATAAATCTCAGTGTTGACCTTGATAAAAGTCAACATCTGCACAGAACCTCAGGGTCTTCTTCATCTGTGCTGCCTGAGTTCCGAGTCTGTCACTTGATTCTGTTCTAAGAAATCCTGTTTGCAGGAGTTTATAGCACAAGCTGCTGGCGTGCCCCCTGGGGTGAGGTTGCTGGGTGTATCCCTGGGCATTTGCACAGAAATGCTGAGCAGAGACTATTGTAGTGCTTCTAAGAGAATTCCTGATCTTACATTCTTACTTCTCTTCTTTAAAGGAGGGGTTCTAGGAGGCCCCACCCACCATGGAGCAAAGTGCAGACTACCTAAACTCCTACTAGAGTCTGTCACACTGACAACTGCATTCACTGAAGAGCTAAAACTATCTATCTATAGGGGACAAGGGGGTGTTGCCCACCTGCTACCCAGCCTGTGTCTGTAGATGCTGAACACTGGACACCAATCTGACCATGCTAATCAGTAACACTCTTCATGATGGAACAGACATGTTGCTTTCACCCCAGATTATGAATATGCCTGAAATAGTCTATCAGCTGGGCTGGAATCCTCTGCTTTGTATGTACAGATTTAGTCATTCAATAGCTGTTCATTGAATATTTATGAACAAACTACTGAGCCAGGCCCCGTGCACAGATGAAGTTCTTCTCTTTCTCAAACCCCACAGTTGTCCGCCAATTACTAGAGGTGGAGAATGAAAAAATTCATAAGACAGGCCCCCATCACTGAGGGAATTTGAAAGTGTAGTATGGACACAACTGAGTGACTTTCTCATTTTTCTTGTACCTCTTCTCACTCAAATACACATCCCTCTTCCATTATGGACAAGTGCAATTGGGGAGATGGGACATGTGCAAATCTTTAGCACTGGAGTCATATCCTGGCTGGGCTGAGGGAAGTCATTCGCTCCAGAGGCACCATTTTTAACCACTTTCATATTAAACACTTCCAGACATGTTGAAGTAACTCATTGTTTGTAGTCCTCAGGGAGTAGTCGGGGAAGTTGCCTTGGCTGAAGACATAAGAAACACATTTCATAAGTGTAGGAGGTGTAGGAGGCCTTTTGGGGTATATGTAGATGATATCCAAAAGGAAGAAGGCAGTTGCAAAATGCCAAATCAATAGCATTCCTGCTGTGTTTATCATGTTTTGTCTTTGGGGTTTGAACTTAATTGCTTTCCATATAGATTCAAGTGGAGAGGATGGTTCATCACAAAGCATTTTGTTCAGAAATGTTGCACAGATCAACAGATTTCTGAAATAAATGTATGTAAAACTCAAAACCCTGTCCAACGTGTCTTATGATAAATTAGACATTTTTATGCATTTCCAATTGATTTATCTGCTTTTAATGGGCCCATCTGCAAGCAGCAGTACTTCCAAACTTTCAAGGATGTGGGGTGTGTGTGTGTGTGTGTGTGTGTGTGTGTGTGTGTGTTCTGTTTGGTGAAGGATGGCAAGGGAGAAAGCTAACATTTCCTTTATTTCAGAAAACTAAGTGTTAGAGGGCTAGATCTCTCCCACAGCTGTTCCTCTCTTTTCCATTGTTTTATCAGTGCCCTCAGCAATTTAGGCAATAAAAGCCTATTTTTTATTTGTCTAGATCTTTCCAAATACAGGAATACCTCAGAGATATTGCAAATTTAGTTCCAGATTACTGCAAGAAAGTGAGTGTTGCAATAAAGGAAATCACACAATTTTTTATTGTTTTTTCCTAGTGCATATAAAAGTTATGTTTATACTATACCGCAGTCTATTAAGTGTTTAGTATTATTATGCCTAAAAAGCAATTTACTGACCTTAGCTAACTTACAAAATTGTTATTGCTATCTGAGCCTTTAGCAGGTTATAGTCTCTCTGCTGGTGGAGGGTTTTGCCTCAGTGTTGATGGCTGCTGACTGATCAGGGTCGTGGTTGCTGAAGGTTGGAGTGGCTGTGGCGATTTCTTAAAATAAGACAACAATGAAGTTTGCCACATCAATTTGAATCTTCCTTTCATGAAAGATTTCTCTGTATCATGTGATGCTGTTTGATAGCATTTTACCCCAGTAGAACTTCTTTCAAAAGTTGACTCAATCCTCTCAAACCCTCCTGCTGCTTTATCACCTAAGTTTATTGGATATTCTGTCTTTGGTGGTCATTTCAACATTGTTTATAGCTCCTGCATTGACAGTAGATTCCACCTCAAGAAACCACTTTCTTTGCTCATCCATAAGAAGCAGCTCCTCATCCATTAAAGTCTTGTAAGCTTGCAGCAATTGTCATATTTCAGGCTTCATTTCAAATTCTAGTTATCTTGCTATTTCCACCACATCTGCATTACTTCCTCCACTGAAACCTTGAACTCCTCAAAGTCATCCGTGAGGATTGGAGTCAACTTCTTCCAAACTCCTATTAATACTGATATTTTGCCCTCCTCCCATGAATCACAATGTTCTTAATGGCATCTAGAATGGTGAATCCTTTTCAGTAACTTTTCAATTACTTTGCCCAGATCCATCAGAGTAATCACCATCTATGGCAGTTAGAGTCTCAACAAAATATATTTTTAAATAATGACACTTAAAAGTCAAAGTTACTCCTTGACTTAAAATAGAAATCAGAATAGATGTTGTGTTAGCAGGCATGAAAACGACATTAATCTTGTATATTTCCATCACAGCTCTTGGGTGACTAGGTAAAGTGTCAATGAACAGTAATATTTTGAAAGGAATCTTCTTTTCTGAGCAGTAGTTCTCAACAGTGGACATAAAATATTCAGTAAGCCAACCTGTAAACAGATGTGCTGTCCTTCAGGCTTTGTTGTTCTGCACAGGTAGAGTAGATTTAGTATCATTCATAAAGATCTTAGGATTTTTAAAATGATAAATGAGCATTGGCTTTAACTTAAAGCCACCGGTTATGTTAGCCCATAACAAGAGGGATAGCCTGTCCTTTGAAACTTTGAAGCCAGCCCTTGACTTCTATTCTCTAGCTGTGAGAGTCCTAGCTGGTGCCCTCTTCCAATACAAGGCTGTTTCATCTACAGTGAAAGTCTGTTGTTTCATGTAGCCACCTTTATCAAGCATCTTAGCTAGATCTTCTGCATAACTTGATACAGCTTCTGCATCAGCACTTGCTGCTTCACCTTAAACTTTTATGTTATGGAGATTGTTTCTTTCCTTAAACCTCACAGGCCAACCTCTGCTAGCTTCCAACATTTCTTCTGAAACTTCCTCACCTTTGTCAGCCTTCGTAGAATTGAAGACAGTTAGGGGCTTGCTCTGTATTAGGTGTTGGCTTAAGAGAAGGTTGTGGTTGGTTTCTTCTTCTATACAGACCACCGAAACTTTCTCTATATGGGCAATAAGGCTGTTTTGCTTTCTTGTCATTTATGTATTCACTGGAGTAGCACTTTTAATTTCCTTCAAGAGCTTTTCCATTGCATTTACAACTTGGCTGACTATTTGGCACAAGAGGCCTAGCTTTAGGCCTATCTCGGCTTTTGACAAGATTTCCTCACTAAGCTCTATTGTTTCTAGCTTTTGATTTAAAGGGAGAGATGTGCGACTCTTTCACTTGACCGCTTAGAAGGCTTTGCAGGGTTATTAATTGGCCTAATTTCAATATTGGTGTGTCTCAGGGAATAGGGAGGCCTGAGGAGAGGGAGAAAGATGGGAAATGGCTGGCTGGTGGAGCAGTCAGAACATACACAATATTTACTAAGTTCACCATCTCATATGGTATGTTTCTGGCAACCCAAAACAATTACAAGTGTAACATCAAAAATTGCTGATCACAGATCACCATAATAGCTATAATAATAATGAACATATTTGAAATATTGGGATAATGACCATAATGTGAGACCCAGAGACAGAGAGTGAACACATGCTGTTAGAAAAATGGTTTCAATCAACTTGCTGGACACAGGGTTGCCACAAACCTTCAACTTTCAAAAAATGCAGTGTCTGCGAAGCAAATACAATAAATAAAGAGCAATACAATGAGAGGTGTGCCTGTAGGTGAAAAAATTACATTGATAAATAGTTGAAAGAAAAGAGAGCAGTGGAGCTCTTCAAAAGTAGGATCTACGATATCTGGATTTTTTGCTTAGTTGCCAGCTTTCTGTCTGGCATTTTGCTGGGTATCCGAAGGCGTGCTGTCTCCACCCATCAGCCAACTCAGCAGTCTTGTCTGTGGGCTACTAGTGGCTGCCTAGAACCACAATTCAAATCAGATCCATCTTGTTGAGTTGGATTAACTGAGCTTCAGGAGTTTTGCTCTGTGCTGGTCTTTTGAATCAAAGCCTTAAGATCTCAGGCAGTGAGCATTGAGAGAACTTTAAATATAACCTAGGACCTCTTTAGAAAAACTAGGTTTGCCTCAGTGTCCTCGGCTGGATTTCCGAAAATGAGAAACAAACCCAAAAACAAACAAAAACCTTCTATAACAGAGTTTGTCCTATCCCATGGTGGATGGTTAGGATATTAAGCTACCCTGCTCTTAAGATAAATGATTGTTTCTGTTTTCCTCATTTCAAATTTAATCAAGGAGAATTTGCCTTTTATTTATTTGTGGCAAACAAATTGACTTCTAGATCTGTTTCTTGTCTCCTGCATCAGGCCAAGTTCTCATCGTATGCTCTGCCTCCTTCCCTGCACCCCATGGACTTCCAAGGGAAGCCATTCATTCAATCAATCATTTATTCAGATATCAGCCATGTGCTAAGTATCTGATATTTGCTAAGTACATTGCTGAGAACTGAGGGATTAAAAAAAAAAAATACAGTGGATCAGTGAGGATTCCTGCCCAGAAGGAACACAGAATCCAGCATAGAAAGGCCTATACTAACACATGCAGTGAGTACAAGCAATGGTGATGCACGGTCTGTAGAGGTGCTAATGGCCTGCATGGTCTATAACAGTACTAATGTCTGCCAAGTGGAGGGGTTGGCTGTGAAATGGGTCTCAGAGACAGAGTCCACATCCTTGAGCACTAATGGGATCCAGAGAGTGTAAAAGAGGTGGCCTGCAGGTTGAGCAATGGGTGAAAGGTAGAGCAAGCTCTGAAATGGAGAGTGGTGGAGGAAAGGCAGGCTTGTGTAGAGAGTACTACCATCTCCTTTGGACAGGATGATTTGGGACAACATTGAGATATCCAAGGAGGAATACCAAGATGAGGGTTGAATATATGAGATTGTATCTTGGAGTTCAAGAGGGATCTGGAGTGATGACAAATGTTTGGAATTTTCCAACGTAAGCGTGGTGATGGGAGACATGGGAGTGAGAGTATTCAAGTACAGCATGCAAAGTGAGGAGAAAATGCTAAGGCAGAACCCTGGCCAAAACAGCAACAACATTTAGGGGTGTAAGAGTCAGGGGTTTCCAGAAAAAGATAGAACCAGTAGTGCGTGCGTGTGTGTGTGTGTGTGTGTGTGTGTGTGTGTGTGTGTGTCTTTATACCAGATAGATAATAGACAGATAGGCTAGATAGATAGATACATAGATAAGAAAGAGAATTCCTGCTTAAAAATTGGCCTATGTGAGTATGGAGGCTGAGAAATATCCAGATCTGCAGTTGGAAAGCTGGAGACCCAGGAGAGCAGTTCTACTCCACAAGCTGGCAGAAGAGCCAATGTTTCAGTGAGAGTTTGTAAGCCGGGAAAGACTGGTGTCCCAGCTCAAGGCTATCAGATAGGAGGGGTGCTCTCTTATTCAGGAGAGAGAGAGAAAGAGGTCAGTCTTTTCGTTTTTTATTCAAGCCTTCCACTGATTGAATAGGGCACATCCATATTGAGGAAAGCAGTCTTCTTCATTTAGTCTACTGATTAAAATGATAATCTCATCCAAAACATCCTCATAGACACATCCAGAATAATATGTGACTAAATATCTGGCCATTTTATAACCCAGTTGAGTTGACGCATAAAATTAACTGTCATAAGGGGCATGCAGAGGAGAAAGAAGGGACACAGAAATCTAAGAAGATATTGAAAGGTAGGAGAAATGCTCTAATTTAGAGGAAAAATCCCCAAAGCCATCTTAACCGCCCTTTGCTAGGGAGATTTTGCATGTTTGAGTGCATTTATGTGCACCTGTTATCATGATTGAGCAGAAAAACTATGTGTGAAAGATACTGTGCTAGACACTGTAGATGAATTCACAAATGAAGTCCATTTTATACCATCAAATTTAGTGAAAGAGGCAGGCATACCCCTGGATAGAATAGAGGAGTGAGTGAACACACCCAGGTAGGGATGGGGCTGACCCAAGTGCTGAGTGTGGCTGAATGTCAGGCTGGCCAGTCTCAGTATCTTGAATGTGGGTCTCTGTTAGACCTCATTGCTCACTGTGGCTGATTAGAAAGGGAGCCCCTGGGCCTGGATGGGAGGTAGATTCAAATGGAGGAGCCGTTTATGGACACTTGGCCAATGTCAGAAGGAGGGTAATTCTATGTAACTCATTTAAGACCTGAGTTCCTCTGGGGACATCTCCATGTTTCCAGTGTTCAGTCTTTGTGCTTGATTAATGTTCACAATCACACAATTATTCTTTCATAGTCACACTCCCAGATGTCCTTTCATTATTATTTTTTAAGCTCCAACTGCTAGAATAAATCAGTTAACGTTTGTTGAGTGCCAGGCACCGTGCTGTACGTACATTGTCCCTTTAAATCTTCTAGTAACCCTTTTCTGCAGCCCAACAAAGCTACAGCTTCAGTCTGCGTGAGATCATCAGAAGGTGTAAGGCTTTCAAGATGATAAAGGACTCCCATTCTTCAATGTGCCTTGAAAACGGCAACGTAACACACAATTGAACAGTATTATGACTGAATGGCACAGCAGCCCTTGAGATAGATGGCACCCTGACCATTTTACAGAGGAGAAAACAGAAGTCCCTTGAGATGATTTGTTGGTGAATGGTAAAGCTGGCACCAAACCTAGGTCTTCAGACATCTAGTTCTGTTGACACCAACCTGGTTCTCTGCCTGTGTACACAGAGGTCTAAGTGACCTGGCCTCAGAGCTTTCTACTGTCTAGGCAAAAGTCAGCACTGACTTGACAGGCCACCTGCTCCCTGAAATAAGTCCAACCCTGCCTCCTGCATCTTAGAAACTTCTCCCATCCAAGAACCCACTAAACTACCATAATCCGACTCAGTAGACTGCTCCTTCTTTGACTCAGGAATTGCAGAGCTGGCAGTGTTAGAGGCTCTATACTTGCGCACACTGAACACCAGGTAGGGTGGGTCTGAGCTTTCACCTTCCTTTGGCAACCTTTGACAAGCTTTTGCAATAAAAAAATTAAATATTAATACTCGACAATTAATCTCTGACTTGGAAGAGCCATATATACCATATGTGTAACCCCTGGACATTTCAATTTCCAATCTGCCCAAGTAAGATAACATCCTGAAAATGAAATGTAATCATCAATTAGCAATATTCCTTAGGACAGACTGATCTGCAGTCGTGAACAGTTTTCACGACCTGAGCAGCAATGGCTGATTATAAGGGAACAGCCAGAGAGTCAGAGGAAGAAGAAAGATGAGCATTTGAGCCTTGTGATGTGTAGCAGAGGCTGAAAGTTAGAAGACCAGCTTCCATGAACCAGAAGCCAGCTGTGTCCTCACGGGGCTGAGTTCTGTTAATTCATCAGCCGACAGCAGTCATTGGCCTCAGTTAACAGTGGGATTAACTGAGGCACAGTGGGGAGACATCACAGAAGCAGGAAATGTGGCTCCTATAGGAAGACTTTGGAACTGTGCTGCGAATCAGATCATGTACATGTGAAGCAGATTAAGAGCACAACCCAAGAGGTGTGCACACGATTGCAAATTAATACAGGGCCTGGTGATCCTGGACCTGCTTTCCTGCCTCTGTGTCACCAAGGGTGACAACTAGAATTGCCTGGCAGCAGTTGTAAAAAGTGCTTGTAGATCCTTGGCGAGGAGTCACCAGGCCAGAACAGTGCATTGTGATTTCTTATTATATTTAATGGAAAACTGAAGCACTCGGATATTTTCAAAGTGTAATTTGTTCTGATGGGTAGGCAGACAGTGGATTGGGCTGCTTCACTAGGGAAGAGGCAAAAATAAATTAAACAAATTAATGACTGTGACGCATTCCAGGGGAAGGAAAATGCGATTGATAATCCACCCCCACTACCACTCCTAACAAAAATCATCATTTTTATTGTAGTCACATCTCCTTGGGCTGCTGCTTCTTATGGGTATTTCTAAAGAAAACTTCCCCTCCAGTCGTTTTCTTTAGCCCAATAAGCACAGTTGCTAATTTTCTCTCATTTGGAGGTTCCCCCTGGAACCATATGCCATTAAAATGCTTAGACATGTGGAAATGGACTGATGAAGATATGAGGAGACAGGGAGTTTGAGACGAGGAGAGACTTTGTCAGATGAAATGACTCTGACATCAGATTCGCTAACCAAAAGAGAAAGATCCCTCCATGGGAAGGAGTGAGGAGGAAGGCTGAGCACGGTCTCTGGGAAAAGTCCAGGAGGCATTGAGAAGGGGAGGAAGCATCGTGTTCCTAGCCACGGCTTGATGCCTGGCCTTCTGCAAGTGCTCATTGGTTGAGTAAATAAATGAATGAGTGAATGAATGAATGAGTGAATGAATGATCAACACAGAATGAGTGAATGAATGAATGAGTGAGTGAGTGAATAAATGAACAAGACAGACGAGTGACTGAAGTAAAGAGGCAGCAGAGTCTTGGAAGCTGGTAGGAATGGGGCCCAGGACTTGCAGGCAGGTGGGCATATGTGGCACTCAGTGACAGAGAACAACCCTGAGAGCCCAGCAATGTGTCTCTGATGGCAACACGGCCCCATAGTTCCCTGTCCCTTCTTTTACAGAACGTTTGACATTTTGCATTTTGTTGTGTGATTATTCAATTCATGTTTCCAGGGTAATATTAAAAATACTTAAGGACGGGGACATCAGTGGTGCCGAATGGAAACCAGCAGTGAGAACCCAGCACCGCCATGCAGAGTATCAGCCCTGAATGCTTCTCTCTCACTAGAGCTAAGCTTTCTGAGGACCAGAATCATGTTTGTTTTTGTATCCCACTAAAGTACCTAGCTCAAGCCTTTGGTATAAATGTAGTTCTTTATTTCACACACTGTGCCTGATCTGTGTACAGTAGCTACTTAAATAGGTGTGGGGTAAGGGAGCATATGATGGAAGGAAGCAATGGATTGGGGTGGAGTGGGATTGAATGTAGCAGGGAAGTCTCCCTGGCCCACCCAAACTGGAGAACAAACCACCTTCCCCCAGGAGCCCTCATCAGACCACCTTCATGCCTTGCCATGCAGGAAAGGGAGGGATAGACAGATCCCGGCCCACAGGCAGCCAGGGCATCTCTTCCAAAGCACTTTCCTTGGCTTGGGTGAGTAAATCTGTTAATGCTCTCCAACCTCCTCCCCTTTGTTAGGGAACCCAGTGTATTAATTAAAAACCGCGGGCAGCTGTAAGTATCTCCAGAACAAGGATTAAGCCAGCTTTCTGTCAATTGCTTTCAAGCCATTGCCATTTGCTACAGAAATACTTTCTTTCAGGGTTAAAGCAACTCGCTTTTCACTTTTCCATCTCCTTCATTACCACATTATCCTGCTGGCCCCTTCCCCTAATTCATGCTTGAAACAGGCTGCAATAGGAAGCCTACAGTTAAAAGCCACACTCCAGCTGCAGTACCCCATCAGGGAGACGTGGCCTTCAGGGCACAGACGTCATCAGAGCAAGACCAGTGTAGAGAGAGGGTCAGTTCTCCCTGCTTGCTTTGGCCAGCGGCCTCAGCTGAGCTAGGGCACATCTAACACGTCTGTATTAACCACTGCTCAGGTGTGCCAAGGAGAGAGAATGCGAGAGACAGAGCTGCTGCCTACGTAGTGCGTTTTGGGTACCTCTTCTTCCTGCTTTCATTACCTAAGAGCTGCTGCTTACTGTATGATGATAGGTGAGCACTCCAGGAGATAAATTTCTGCCTTCTATGAGAAAAACTTTCTGATAAAGTTGTTCAAGGGTAAGCCAGGCCATCTACAGAGTTGAAGCCTATACCATGGTGGGAACTCAATATATGACGGCTGTTAAAATGAACTGCCTGTGAGATTCAACTCAATGACCTCTAAGGGCCCTTCCTAGGTTGAAATATAGTGTTGTGAAGCAAGCCATCTTGTAAGGTTTGGGAAGATGCTCTCACCTCCATCACAGACAAGCTGGGTTTGCGCTTCCTGGGCCATCTGCTCTGCCCAGCCTGGATAAAGGCTGGGAGGAGGATGAGGGGGTGGGGAGGAGGGAGATAGACAGGAGGAACAAGAAAGGCAGGGCATAATTAAGCATCTCTAAAGCCCCAGATGATTTGTAATTTATAGACCTTTCATCTTAACAGCAATGAATATTAAGTAAATCAATAAATTCTCCATTGAAGTGATAAATAATCAATCGGCTATAATAGCACAAAATAAGTCTGAACTCAACTCTAATGTGACTATAAAATAAAATGTCAACTCTGAGGCAGGGCTTTTTTTTTTTAAATCCCTGATAAAACCTCCCAGAACTCCTCTATAATCCTAACTCGAGTCCAGGCAGTGACTAACTCTACATCCTCCAGTACCTACCTACAAGTGATGACCTCAGTACCTCAATGCCACCCCCACCCCACTCATTTGGAAATCTCGAGGAACCACATAGGGTAGCAGAGACCTTCACAGCCCCTGGTGAGAAATTAGACCCCACACGTACACATGCATACACACATGGTCACACACACCTTTGCACACGCACACACAAGCTCACACCTCTGGCAGATGTGTGCCTTGTCAGTGTGCCACTCAGCAGACAGCCCTGTGAAACCCAGCCTCAGCAAAGAAAGAAAGGGGAAAAGAAAAGATCTAAATCAGGGTAACATTAAATAAGCCTGTGGCAGGCAGAGAAAAACCCAAACAACTAATAACACCAGGGAAAAGTCACTGCAGAATTTATATAAAAACAGTATATCAGAAAAGCTGTTTGAGAGACCTCTGAGAGGCAGAAATCATGAAAATTATTTCCTGCTAGTCCATGGTTTAAACGTGTAAGAATTACTCTTTTGCAAAAAATTGGATAATGATTTGATTATTTTCTGTTAGCAATCAGCCTTTTTGTCTTGTCCTCATACTTGGTCGTTCTCTCTATATATATATCTCTTTCTCTCTCTCTCTCTCTCTCTCTCTCTGTGTGTGTGTGTGTGTGTGTGTGTGTGTGTGTGTGCATGTGTGTGTGTGTGTGTGTGTGTGTGTTTGATCCACATTTGCATTCATGATCTTTTTTGCAGGCTATACTCTTTGGAATTATCAGCATGTTTATTATAAAAAGATAAACAAAACTCTAGTTCTTCTTTTTTTTCTTTTCAAGACAGAATCTCTCTCTGTCTCCCAGGCTAGAGAGCAGTGCTATGATCTCGGCTCACTGCAACCTCCGCCTCCCAGGTTCAAGCGATTCTCCTGCTCCAGCCTCCCAAGTAGCTGGGATTACAGACATGCACCACCACACCCAGCTAATTTTTGTGTTTTTAGTAGACACAGGGTTTCGCCATGTTGGCCAGGCTGGTCTTGAACTCCCTGACCTCAGGTGATCCTCTGGCCTCCGCCTCCCAAAGTGCTGGGATTACAGGCATGAGCCACTGTGCCTAGCCAAAACTCTATTTGCTCTGAAGCCCTCATTTTTCCTCCAAGTCCTCTCTTTTTTCTGTCCTTTCCTGGACAGATTCTTAGGACTAATACATATCTATTTCTCCTAGGTAATTTTGAACTCTAGCTCATCATGGACTTTTTTTTAAAGCATAATTTCCATTCTTCTTTCCCTTTTCCTTGGTCAACTGCTTGTTCCCCTGAGATAAGTTCATCATTACAGATTTCAGTAAAGTGGAAAGGTTTTCCAGGGAGCATTTGACCAATTCCTCTGCCTCTTTGCAGGGCTAGTTGGACCCATGGATTGGTGGCTCCTGCTTTTGCTCTGTCACTCAAAAGCTTGGTTCTCTTTCGGGTTACCTTGGCCCTAGCGTCTCATATACCAACAAAATGATTGCCACAGCTATCTTGGCATAATGTCTGACACTGCCAGTTCAATTACTCATTCCATGAAGAGAAGGAGGAGGTAGGCATGTGTTTCTCACTGGGGCCTCAGCCTCATATCCTAGTGCCCCCTGGCACAATAAATTTTTCCTATTCAGGATTGTCTGTTACTCTGTCTCATTCCTAAGCAGAATACAAACGCCTTCGGCAGCAGATACCCCCATAATCTCTTCCTGATACCTCCTTCTCACACTGATCAGTGAGATATTACAGAGCATCTACTGTGTATCTTTCAGTGAGCCAGATGCTGTGGGCAATAAACTGGAAAATGTAAGACATGGTTTCTACCCTTCTAAAGCATATGTTCTAGTTAGAGAAAATGTAAAAATATGAGAGTTTATTATCAAATAGTCAGAGCATCTCAATGGATATGCTCGCCTCTCTTTTCAATCTCAGGTCTCTAGATTGATAGGCCTTTTCTGTTTCTTCTGTTTTGTCTTAAAGCAAAAGGTGCATGGGTTCTTTTCTGAAGCTATACTCATGATGTGTGCCTTACCACATGTAGCAGGCAGAGAGATGATAACCCCCCTCAAAGACATGCACATCCTAACCTCCAGAGCCAGGGATTATGTGACCATACAAGACAAAGGGGCTTGGCAGATGTGACTAGGTTAAGAACTTGGGAACATTTCTGTCTGCTGTCCATATCCAGATACTGTTTTTTTCATAACAGAATACATGTCTTTGATCTTTGTTCCACCTCTGAGTAAGTTCTTTGCCCTCTTGGGGCAGAAATAATCTCTCTAACTGAGTTGTTCTTAGAAACTCCCCTTTATTTGGGAGGGTTAGTCTTTTTTCCCTCAAAGGACCTTTCAGTCTAAATCTTCATCATTTTTCTAATGAGGTGCTTTGGTGCTCTATGCAAATAAGACTCCTAAGAAGCTGTTCTAGCTTTCCAGAATCCCTAAGCTAGGCATGCAGACAGGTGGCTCTCCACCTCCACCTTCATCTGTGTGATGTGCAATTGGAGAAGAAAGGGAGAAGCCTCCGTCTGCACTAGTTGTGAAGGCATCCTCCTTAAGGAGGACATATCTTTCTATACGGGAAAGAAAAATGTCTTTTGTCATGCACCAGGCATGAGTAGGGACCTGAAGTCAAAAATAAGAATGAACAATGAAAGAAGGCTGGCTATAGAGAGGACACCAGCCCAGATGAGCTGTAACATTTTCGAGACATGGAACGAGTTAGGTAAATGGGCCAGATTCTTAAAGATCTTTACCACCTGCCCATAAAGGTCAGCCTTGGTGTTGTGGACATTGGGTGTCTTTGCATGTTTTTTGTTTGTTTTTTGTTTTGGTTTTTGTTTTTTGAGACAGAGTCTCACTCTGTCACCAGGCTGGAGTGCAGTGGCACAATCTTGGCTCACTGCAACCTCCGCCTCCTGGGTTCAAGTGATTCTCCTGCCTCAGCCTCCTGAGTAGCTGGGACTATAGGCACCCAGCTAATTTTTTGTATTTTTAGTAGAGACAGGGTTTCACCATGTTTGCCAGGATGGTCTCGATCTCCTAACCTCGAGATCTGCCTGCCTCAGCTTCCCAAAGTGCTAGGATTACAGGCATGAGCCACCGTGCCCAGCTGTTCTTGCATATTTTAAATCTGGAAAGTGATCGAAGACTTAGGTTTCCATTTGAAAAAAAAAAGAAGAAGAAGAAAATAGTGGTCAAATGTCTTACATTCCTTTTGGGTCTATTGCCTAATTCATCTTGGACCCTAAACACACAGACGTGCAGATTTTCTTGGATTATTTATTTTGGTTTTAATGTACACAGTGGAGAACTCGATGTGAGCTTGGCTGGATGATTTAGAGGAAAGGGCTGTGTTGTGTATGCATCTGTTGATGCAACTGGTACCCAGACCATCTGTGGGTGGTTCCTGCCATTCTTAGCAGCCCTTCTCCCTTGGAGAATGAAGGCTCCTACACTGAGTCAGTCGGTGACCACTGAATTTTATTTTAGGAATGTGTCCTAGATACAGCGGGCTTCCCACTCACTATGCAGAAGAGAATGCCTTTCTAGAAGAGGATTCCAATTTGTCTAACAACAGCATGCTGCTCAGGCAATCTCTCCCTTTTGTCGATGGCTGAATAGAGAGATGCTCAGCCTCTGATATCCAAGGGTGACAGCATCCAGGCAAAAAGCTTAGCAGCCTGTCGTGCTTCCAGACAGAAATGCATCTTTGTGTGCCTGCACAGGGAGTGGCATGTGGATCAGCATCTCTGTGTTCCAGAAGGGTCCAGATCAGAGCATTTCAGAACTGGAAGGGATGCAAGAGTCCAAAGCCTACAAATCACATAAAGTCTCTTTAGAGAAATTCCAATAAAGGATCATTCTGCTGCTTCTTTCTACCTTCCCCTGACAGAAGACCCACCTCACAAAGATTCCTAGCCCATGGTAACCACATGGTTAGATCACCCAGCCACAGTGATCTCATGCACTGCTTCTGTGTAGCACTTCTAGAGAGAGAGTGTATTCCATGTATTAAAAGCTCACCAGAAATTATACCTATAGACCCAGCAAATTCATGTTTAGAAATTTGAGGCAATAAATGAATGAAAAAATAACTATATAATATTCCTTTCAATGTCCATTAGTCAGGAGATTTAATTTAAGCAAATTAAAAAACATGTTGTGGAATAATAACCATTAATATAAAAACCCAAGAATGGCTAACATTTTAAACACTTGCTCTGTGCCTGGTACTTTTCTAGGAGCACTACATATTGTGCCTCATGCATTCTTATCCTAGCCCAGCATATTATGTGGTATAGGTATATGGGATTATGTTTTGGAGGCTGGAGGATTGGGGATTATATGGAAACTTCAGAGGCTTTGAGGATTAGCTCACATCTCTTTCCCTGGCTTCTGAGCTCCTCCCCATGTCCAGCTGTCTGCCTTGCTGGAGCTGAACAAACCATTCTACCACTTTGCTTACCCTATGGATGGGGTCAGTCACCTTGTATTTCCAGCCAGTCAACACAGACTTCCTGAGGAGTTGGGAATTCTAGCAGGACTTTGAAGAAAGCGGAAAAGAGCACTAGACACGCTCTGAATAAGGAAACTGAGTCCCATAGATCTTTTAAATGCTTAATTGCTTTTTATGGTTTTTTTCTGGGGAAGCCTGAAATCCCTAATAGTTTTCTCTATGTCTTAAGAGATCTTAAAAAGATCTACAGAGCTATGCTAGCTCTTGATCTCTTAAGAGCTAGCATAGCTCTGTGGGGAAGAGCTACGCTAGCTCTCCAGGCATTGCACTGTGAGCCAGAGTCCTGGCATGGTATTTCTAGTCTACCCCATTGTTCTTCTAGCTCTGAACATAGCATTTGACTCTCTTGGACCTTAGCTAATACCCCATGGTTGAAATAGCTAATACCTAGGCTCCCCTGAATTCTCCATTGTACTGAGATCCCTCTATAGAAAGTCAGACAGGTTCAGGCAAAAGAGGTGTTTTTTTTAATGCTATTCTTGAAATTTGACCAACTTTTTCATTATTAAGTACACTTTCAATAAGATAGAATTGGTTTCTTATTAAATCAAAGGAGAAAGACATCAAGCGTGGTAGGTATTATACTTTAAGTTGATTACAAAAAGCATTTATTGAGGGTTAACCACCAGGCAATGGATAGAAAATCAATTACACGGTAGTTTAACACCCAATAATATGTATTTTAATGAACAATTTGTATTTAACATCCCTTATGAAATAATGAGCTGTGTTGGAGTTTTGGGGTAGCCAAGCAGCAATTGGGATATCTGAGTTAACTCTAAAAGAGCCCAACACCATGCCTTATGAAGTAGCATCTCATGGCTTCACAATCATGATTCACTTTCCATTCCAGCATCATGGCCCCTGACAGCATGAACAACCACACAAATTCTGAGAGTTTCCCATCTAGACCAGGGTCAAAGGGTATACCAATGTCTGATTAGTCTGAACAGCCAGTCATGGTTTTGGAGAACTCCCTAAGGTATTGCTATGCATTATGACATTAACATTTCCAGATTGCTTTAGGTAAGTGAAAAGCAACGGGGTCCGTTTTTAATCCCATCTCAGTCTGCAGCAGCTATCCCATCTCTCTATTGTTTGCCTCATGGTCTCCCACGATATGTGAAAATCTGACTTAAAGCTCTTTATCTTAAAGCTGTGTTTGTACGTTCTGTGTGCACGTAAAACTCAACTCAGTTACTATTCGTGCTTTTCCTTTTAGCTACGCTGTCAAATCAAATATGGCTTCAAGATAGGAAGGAGCTGTCCAGTTTCTAAATCTGCCGAGACAGGCACCCTTCCAGCTTCGTTGAACGTTGGTCTTGAATTCCTGGTCTCCACTTCTGCTCCGAGCTCCATAATGTGTAGCTAATGTTTTCAAAAGCGTTCACAGTTTGCTTCTCTGGAATCAGATCATGGTAGAGTCCTTCAGCTTAGACAATTCACAGATCTTTTGCACAGTTATAGGAGAGGTGAAGGAGAGAGCAAAGAGTGGAAGACAAGAAGAAAATAGCAGTGTTCAGCTGGCAATTGAAAATGAGAACTAGTGAAGCCTGGAGAATACAAATAACTATTTCATAGTGAAGGGTACTGCCGTGGAGATAGTTTGCTCATGAATGGCAGAAACTAAGTTGGAAAAGGAAACTGGGAGGGAGGGAGTTATTGATTCAGAAAACACTGGCTGTGGCTGGCATTATGAAGACCATAAAGCCAAGCTGAGGTAGGCATGAAAGTTAGCAGTTAGGAACTTGGGCTCTAGAGCCTGGCAGATAAGATTTCTGGTTCTTTCTGCCATTTGCAAACAGTGCGCCTGGGAATTTATTTAACCACTCAGTGCCTGCAGATTTAGTATGCGTATGGTGATACCAAATACCTAGTTCAAGACCCACCACACCCTAGTTATACAATAAATATTGGTTGAACAACGTACAATGGCATCTACTTATATTGTTTGGTGAAGATAAATTGCAACAAAACCTGTTTAAAACATTTACTCCATTGCCTGGTATATAATAAGTACAAAATGAATAAGAGTAATGATTATCATCACACCTGTTATTAGGATATCCAAGCATTGAATTATTTGCAACCATTTAATCTTATTATCTAAGTAATGTCCTTCCTGTTATAGTTTGGGAGATATTTTGTGAGCTCTTATCATAGTAACTGATATAAAACATGTTCTCAAGATATGTTAAATAAATGAATCAATTAATTTATAGAGTTTTAGAGTGGAAAATCACCTTACTGAACATCTAGTCTAGTCTGCAGATTTTATGGGCATTTCTATTAATCCTTTTTTGACTATGCATAAATAAAGTCAAATAGCATTTTATTAATGATGAAGCTGAAGCCATGGTGTTTTTAGTAAGGTGACCCAATGCATGAGGGCCAAACCAGATCATAGCCCAGGTCATGCAACTCCCAGTATGGTGGCATTTTGTATCAACCAAATCTTCCCTTCCAGATGACAAGGGTGGCTGGCTAATGGCAGAGCCTGGAGGCCACAGTCTGGGACATAGCCACTCATTTTGCAGTTTTAGGGGTTTCAGGGTCATTTCAAGGGAAAAAACTGCAACTTGAATTCTGGCATCTAAGCTCAGGGTTCTTGTTCTCACAAGGGGCTTAAGCCTTAGTCCTAGGATGCTGGGTTACAGCTTAGAAATCTCAGCTATTCTGTTCAGGATTTGTGATTACCTGAATTTCTAAAACACCCAGCTCAGTCTCTGAGATTTTAAGGGGGCTCAGATGGAGCAGAAGTCATCACAGGACTTCCATCCAGGGAACTCTGACCAAAAACTCTGATACATGGCAGGTGCTCAATATGTGTTTGATGAATGAATGAAGGAGCCAATGAATGAACAGAATTTTAGAATTAAAAGGGACCTTAATAGACCTCAAGTGATGTATACAACACCAATATCATTGCAATGATCAGTTCCAACATGGCAACTCTTAACGCACTAACAGAAGCTTGGAAAATGCAGACTTGATAACCATCAACATGCTTATTGTTGTCAACGTCAGGATGACTGATAGCCTACCTGGGATTCTGTTCCCTCCTTTTCCTGCCATTATAAGGAAACCTAGGTGAGAAAAGCTTAAGTTAGGAGCCCACAAGGAGGAGGAAACATCTGTCTGTTGTGAGTCTAATGAGGCAGGTGATTAGGGTGAAGGTAGGTTAGCAGCTTTCCCCGAAGGCATCAGAGGAAAACTGAGATCTGTTTCCCCACAGCCTGAGGGAACAAATCTAAAGATTTGCTAAATTGCAAGCACATATTTAAATGGTGCTGAAGGGCCCCAGGCCACATTCTTCTAGGGACCTCCTAGAGACCAGGGAGAGAATGACTTGTCTCTAAAGGAGTGAACTGCTGGAAGGAAGGTGAGGAAACCCCTCCCCCGTCTCTGGCATTCTCCTGTGTCTGCCTCCAACAGCCTGTTAGAGCGGCACTTGTGTCTGAATATTGCTGACATGTAGCTGAAAAGCTTTAGGTGCTGGGATGCCTGAGAAGGATCACGATGGTTTTGTCATTACAAAAATCACACTGGACAGCAAAGAGGTGGGGTTGGGGGCCTAACACAGGCCTGAGAATCCTCAAACGTGTCAAAGCAGTTTTGTCATTGCCAAAGCAAACCTAAAGCGAAGCATAATGGAGAACTCGAGGCAGATAGAGTCTGTCACTGAGATTTAATTTGTTTCAGAACTGAGAGAGTTGCGAGGGCCCCGGTTCTTGATTGGAGTGGACAGCAGAGGTGGAAACGCAAAGGATGAAGCTATTCATTCCACATAGGACTCCGGTAAACCAATCAGATAAACCTCTTCATTAGGGTCCTGAATGAAAGGCAAGTAGAAAGAGGGCAGAACACAGCCTGTAGATTAAATCTGGTCAAAGCCAATATCTGACAATCCCCCATGCTGTTACCCAAATGAAAGCTAATGCAGCTATGAATTAGCAGCCCCAGGAGCAACAGAGGAGGGAATTCAATTCTCTCCAAGTCGGCTCCAGCCTAGACTTAGAGAGGAGCTTGGGGAGGCTGGTGTCACTACCCCAGATTTGCAGGTGCAGGTGTGGGGGAAGGTGGCAGAGGTGCAAGGAGCCTCACTTGGGCTTCCCTGCCCAGTGGAAGTCTCAGAGCATGGACCTCAGCTGTGTTTTGTCTGAAGTCAGCCCACTGGGACAGGAAGGCATGACAGTTACTGGCACTCTGCATTGAGCTCTGCCTCTTCTGGAAGTTCTCAGTGACAACCAAGCTCCATGTCCTCCAAGAGTATTTGGTTTCATCTTCTCACCTTCTCCTGCCATCCTTGGATCTTAATCTTTTTTCACAGTAAGCCCTGGACAAAGTGCCCTGGCCTGGCACTTGATACTGTGAAGGAGGAAAGATTGTTTTCCTCACCTATCCCTGGGATCATGGCAGAAGCTCCTATAACAGAAGACAGACTAACAAGAAAAAAGCACACATGTATGGAATAGAAGTCTTACATGACACAAGAGCCTTCTTACGGAAACGAAGACCCAAAGATACAGGGAAATCTGTGCATTTCTACGCTTAGGCTTGATGAGACATGGACAGTGGTGGAGAAATGTAATAGCAGGACCACAGGGTATAATCTGATGATGGTAAGGTGGGGGACTTAGCAAGACCCATCTATTCAGATTCTTCTGTGTGACCTGGTATCTTCAGAGATAAGGATGTTCCCTTCTTCCGGGTATGGAGGGCACCCAAAATGAGAACCTTACCACCTGCTTCAGGGGAGAAAGGTAAGGTAAAGGTGAGAGCCACCTTCCTGCCTCTGCTGTTTTGTCAAATGCTAAGGTGGCATATTTTGGTATGTCCCGAGCTGCATCAATATCTAGATTAAGAAGTCTCCACCTAGACCAAGTCATATGATACTATGCCCCCTCACCTTCCAAACCTTGAGATTGGTCATTTTCTCACTTTGTTTTCTATCATTCAAATAGGGTATCTCTGAAACTCAGGGGGCATAGGAAAATGTGGCAGCCTTCCTTTCACTTCAGGAGGTGGCCTGGAGGCAACGCCTGCCCTTGACCTTTCACATCAGTCATTCTTGCCCTAGTGACCCTGCAGTCATGCCCTTTCCTTGCCTTCTGCCCCAGATGGCACTTACGCTCTGAGAAGTATTCGATATTAATGCATTACTGTTCATTTATCTTTCAGTCTGCTGATTTAATCTTATCCTGGGCTCATCCTTCACCCATGCTCCGTGGCATTGTGTAAATATGCTTGTACATTCCTAATGGGCAAACTCGGCACATCTAGGCAATTCTATTTGTACAATGCAATCTATAAAGGGGACCTCTTTTGATGATGTCAGTGATAATGGCATCAGATTGTTCTGAGGTAGTAAGGCGTTCCATCGTGGAGATGAAATCTCCCTCCGCTTCTCCCTGGAATGGGGCTTTAACTGTAAGTGAGTGGGTGAGAGGAAAGAATGGGAGCTGCTCAAGTCTCAGAAACATCTCAAAAAGCAATCCTGAGACCCCAAAGAGCAGGGCGCAGTGGAGCAGGAGCAGCACCCAAGCCTGTGGCACTGATGAGAATATTCATCAGAAATCTGCGCAATCGAGAGCACTGAAGCAGAGGCTTGTCCCAAGGGATTTTGGCTGCAGTGGGTGGGGGTTGGAGAGAATATCTTAGAATAAAATCTTTTAATGTTCCTCTTCACAGCCATATAGCTTCCTTAATATGACAAATCGGAGCTCCTGACGTACTTTACTGCCTGCATGTTAATGAGCTGAGCCTTGCAACAGAGCCATTTGGGGTGTGGGGGAGTTTACAAACAACTTGGCTTTGAGATTCTCAGAGAGAGAAGGAAAAGGGAGATTGCATGGAAAGCAAAATCCCTGGATGGGGTGGCTGCTCCTGGCAAGCTCCAGGGTTCAAGGGAGAACCCCGAGGGAACACGTCTACTCTTGGAGTGGCCATGCAAAAAGTGCAGGGGAGAAGGCCAGCATGTTGAGACTCCTGAGGTTGCATTACACTGAAGGACTTTATTCATTAAAATGCAACTCAAAACCCTGTCCAGCACATGCCACATGACTTCCAGGACAAATGTAGTTGCTGTCCCGTCTGGCCGTCACTCCAGGGTGCTTGAGTGACCCCCTCCAGCTGGGAGAGCCAGGGACGACACGGACCTGGGCAGCAGGGGCTTCCACAGAAGGGCCAGCTTCTGTTCTCTGAATCCATGACGAGGGTTATGCCTTGATCCCTTGCCAGCCAGGTTTCCGAAGTCACTTTGTTACCTTGTCAGTGCGATACAGTGGCCAGTATGAATTGGGCCCTTTAGAACATGAGAAAGGATGTTTTTCTTAATGATGGTGATAATGATAATGTCAGTAAACTCAGTGTTTACCATGTGCCAGGCATGGTGCTAGAGGAGATGCACTTAATTTGTATTCAATTATATGGCTGAGAATGCAATTATTCCAATTTTATTAATGAGTAAACTAAGGCTCAGAAAGATTAATATCTTAATTACAGCTATGAAGCTGCTTAGTGATGTAGACTGCAAAATATCAACCACTGAGAGAACATATGCAGGGCTTCATGGGACTATGCCATATTCCACAATACTTGAGCTGGAAAGGTATCATTCTTTGGCCTAGCCAAAGCCTGGAAAACTGATGTGATTTCTGCAAGGCCATGCCACTGGAAAATGGCAGCACTGGTATGAAAGTCCAGTTCTTCTGAACCCTAGTTCTTTGTTCTTTTCAGGATGGCATACTCATTGTCTCAATGTCATGCACTTACAGTGTTGCAGTGTTTTATTTTTAAGGAATTTGTTGATGGCTTGCATTGAATAAGGGGCACAACAGAACCAGAACACCTAAAAACTAGAAAATAAGAGGGAAAGTTTGAGCCCACTGAGCAGCTACAGTTACACTGAGATAGACCCCTGGAGGCCTACCACCCTCCCCAGGGCACAGCCCCTGACTTAGAGATTGCCCCCTTCACCCAGCCCACTCTGGGAAGACTTCGAGCATTGGAGGTATCTTGTTCTGCTTCTGGGATCCTTAGTCATCCAGGCTGGAATCATAAGACTAAGAAAGAATTATGCAGTAAGAGTAGAAAAATGACCAGAGACCATCTCTCTTATTCACCTGAGTGTACCCATTGTCTAGGCTACAGTGATGTCAATGTCAGTTTATGCACCATGCAAGGCTGGCTGCCTAAGGATCACCCGGTGAGTGATTTTAAAATGCAGATTTCTGAGCTCCATTCCTAGAACTTCTGATCAGTAAACCTGGGTTAGGACTCATCTCTATATACTTTTAATTGCTTCCCAAGTGATTCTGATTTTTAGCAGACTTTCAGCTGCTACGGAGAAGGCTCAAACATCATCAGGCAAATACAGTTGACTGGAGAGCTCAGGTGGCAATCTTGGCCAGTTAAATAAAAGACAGTGTCAGGTTTTTCATTTGTTTGTTTGTTTGTTTTTACTGTAACTGCTGGGCCACCACCAAGAATGATGCTGAGGGTGACTCTAACACTGAGAGACAAGAGGAAATGGACATGTGGGAAAGATCTATTATTTTTATGCAGATGAAATTTTCAATAATTACCAGTTCTTGTCACACATGAATGCTCAATTGAAATAAAATCATGAATGGTGTCTGAATTATCTAGATCAATTCTCCTGTATGCGTTGTTTTCTGGTAGTCAACAGATTAAGCTTCCATCAAACTAGGTAATTATCTGGATAAGTGAGACGACTAATAATAACAAAAACCAAATCTACAGTTACCCAGACATAAGGGAACTCACTAGGACAATTTAGGCTGATGTAGCTGGAGGAGATGAGGGAACCAGAGTACAGTATCTAAATAGTTTCACAACAGTCCTGGCTTATCTGATACTGTTACACTGAAGAAGAAAAAAAAGAAAAGAAAAAAGAATTACTGCCTAAGGAAGTAAACAGGTAGGGACAAGGCTAAGTAGAATAATTCTGAGATCATTCCTCAGTTTTCTAGGTGGAAGCTTCTAAAGCATTATGAGCTCTGTGGTCAAGTTCAATACTAAAAACATGGCCTTAGAATATAAAATGAATGTCTGGCCACTTCCTGGTATGGCTGAGGAGGGTGAAAACGCACGCATACACAGACACACACACACTATGGAAAGGGGAAAAAGTTACTTCTCTCTGTTGTAGATTTAAATGCAGTCCAGAGTTGTGAAGGCCATTTATAAGGTCTGCTGAGCTAATGGATTCATAATGACTTTTAAAGCTTCACTCGGGTAAGAAATACTGTTCATTTTTTAATTGCTTATAATTATGCTTTTTCATAATCTAGGGTGGCATAGCAAAAGTAAATCTACTGGCCTAATTATAAATCTTTTTATTATCTGGAACCCTGCTGAAAGAAAAAGAAAAAGAAAAAGAAACAAGTATTGTTTTTCTAATCTAGAAAAAAAGGATATATTTCTTAAAATATATCCTCGATGTTAAATGAGTTATGATGCTTTTGATAGGAGACCACCGGTTTATCGCATGTTTGACAATCCTTTGAGAGAAGTGACTGGTTCGAACTGCTTCTTTTCTTGGGGGAGTGGGCATCTGATGATCTGTTCAATGAGCTAAATGAGTCTCTTTTATCCCTAGAGAAGGACTCTGGGAAAGCCTCTAGCTTGAACAGTGTGAAGGTTGGCAGGGTGGTATAGAGGAGGTGGTGAGAAGTCAGAGGAGGTAAAGTCTACTCGGATTTTTATTTCTACTGAGTGTCTCCTAATGATTGTCCCTGGGCCCCTGTGTGACACTGTGGCTCACTCAAGTTGCCCAGAGTGACCTTGGGAAAGAAGACGCACCTCTGAGAAACACAGGATCATAACTGGGCAGGGAAGATTCATTACTTTCATGGTGATAAGATTTGCTATAATATCAGTTTCATATGAAGTCGAAATGCTGACTCAGTCATACAGAGGGAAATGGCAGCATCTGGGAGGACCCAGGGCAAGTTGGGGTCTAAACAACCCTGTCTGAGGGAAGGAGTGATATTTGCTCCTCACAAAAGTACCAGTGTGACCCTTCTAGTCCACCTCTCCTTTTTGTCTCACCTCACAAATCAAAGCGATGCTTGCAGCCTACCAGAGGTGCAGCTCTTCTCTTAGCAACACCAGCTGAGGTGGCCAGGAGAGTCCCTGCTAGCATTGGAACCTGTGAAAATAAGGTAACCTCTCAGCAGCACCATCTAGAGCCCTACCTGAGAGAATCTGAGGCCTGTCTTCCCCCGAGCACTTAGTTCCATGATCCCTTGAAAAGACTTCTCCATCAGTTCTGGATGCCCCTTGTTTAAGTGAATCAATTATTTGTCATTGTTGGGAGGGGACAGAGAATCCAGAAAGAAAAACTAATTAAGCACTTGAAAGTTGAGCAACCCATTGGGCCTGATGGAGATAAATGATGTTGCTGCCCATCTCAGAAGGACAAGATTACTTCCGGTGAAGAGACAGCAGTCTGCAACTAACATCTACAAATTTCTCTGAACTGGTTTTTACCACCCTCATCTAAGTCCAATCCAACATGCACAGACCCCCACAACAGCTCAATTATGCTAGAAACTACCAATACTATCCATAGATTGACAACAATAGGCATCACTGGAGTTGTATCATGTGTGCCTGGCGGGGTCAGCTAGGAGCTTCCTTCTCACAATGAAGCCTTTTCCCTGGCAGGCGCCTAGGCTGGTCTTTACCCTCTACCTAGAGACTTCTGTCTCTTCATGCTTGTTCTGAGTCCCAAGCTGCTGTCTGCTGTTGACAAGAAGCGGTGTTTTAATTGTTACCCCTCTGCAAAACAACTATATCTCACATCTCCTGTAGAGATTTTCCTGGGCACCGTACATCCTGTAATCAGCTGAGTTTTCTATTTTATTTCTATAAGATACAAAAGTGGTTGTAAACAGTGAAAAGACAATTGTATCTAGAAACTTTCTTTATGTTACAGTTTCAAGTATGACAGTTGCAACACACAAGCAAACATAATGAGTTTGGCTAGCTAACCTGACTCCCACTAGCGATGATCATCCGATCATCACATAATGTCTTTAATCAATGGAGACTTAGAGTAGCTGGTTGCCTAATCCTAGGAAGTATGTTTTATTCCTTTAAACTTTCTTCGTTGCAGGCAAGACACATGCCAGTTTAGAATGCTAGCTCTACCAGTTATTGCCTATGTGATTTTGAGCAATTTACTTGATCTTTCTTAGCCTTAATGTGCTCCTCCATAAAATAGAGATAGTAACACTCAGCCTGCAGTTGTAAGAATTAGAGAAAATATGGCAGTCAAGCGCCCAGTGGCATCAGAGCCTTGACACCACTGGGTGCCCAATAGGTGACTTTTGTGGTTGTGGCTGTTGTTAACTCTATTATTAAATTCAGAACCCTGAGTGCAAGTTGCTGGCATTTTGACCTTGGTTTGATGAATTGCAGAGTTTTTCAAAGACTTACAAGTTTTTGCATCTGTGAAGTATGACTAAAAATTTCTCCTTTGCCAGGTAGGTATAGTCTTGACAACAAACAGAAAACCCAACCACAATGGTACAAACAAGCAGGGATTCATTCGTTTCTCTTAACACAGCTTCTAGAGAGATGCTGCCAGAGTTGGCCCAGCAGCTTACCCATGTCACAAGCAGCATCTCTGTGGCTCTTTGGGGTTCTCTTGGCCTCTTCTACCCACTGCTCCCCAGGTGGTCCCAACATGACTGCTTTGTGTGTGTGTGTGTATCATCCTTGTTTCAGGCACAGAGGAGGGAAAAGAGGAAGGGACAGAATATCTGTCTCATTGTATCAGAAAGGCAAAAGCTTTCCCCAAAGCTCCTCCAGCAAATGCATGCTCACGTGTCCTTGACCGGAGCTGGAATAATGACAGGACCTGTCAATCAAGAGCGCCTGCCACATCTGCTGATAGCGCTGCTATGGGAATAGATGAGCTAGCGTATGTTAAGGCACTTTGTAAGTGCTTTACAAAAGTAAGTTATTATCCTTATCCAAGCCCTCGTTCAAAGGAGAGGCCAGTCAACTGGCAAGTGATAACTATATCGTTTAGGCCTTTTAACCCACACTGAGATAAATGGTAGGCATTCGGAAGGCAGTGGTTGTTTCAGTACTAGTTGAGGGGTCATATCCTCTTTCTGGCCAAGCTGGAGGTTATCCTGTTTTATTCTGCGAGTGAGATGATGCTTGGATTGAACTTGGTGGCTTCAATTGTCTCTGTCTGTGAGGCTATTTATCCTAGGTAAATACACCAACAGCAGGAGGTGTTCCTGAAAGACACATTCACCAGTCATGGGGTTATGTTAAATTAATCATAGGTAGTGTTCTTAGTGTGTGCCCTCCCCATTCATGCACCCTCCTGATATCCTTAATAAGCATCTGCTGTTCCTTAACAGCTTTGTTGAGGTATAATTTACATACCATCACATTTAATGTTTTAACTTTACAATTGAATGAATTTTAGTAAATCTACACAGTTGTTCCAACATTACTACAATCTAGTTTTAGAATAATTCCATTTCCCCCAAATGATCCCTCATGCCCATTTGCAGACCATCTGCATTCCCACCCCCTGCTGTGGGCAACTACAATTCTACACTCTATTGCTAGAGATTTGTCTTTTCTGGACATTTCGCATCCATGGATTTTACAATCTGTGGTCTTTTCTATCTGGTTGCTTTCACTTTTTAGCATGTGTCTGAGGTGCATCCGTGTTGTAGCATCCATCAACATGCATTTGCTTTTTTTTTTTTGAATAGTATTTTATTATATGGATATACCACATTTTTGTATATCCTTTACCAGTTGATGGGCATTTAGATTATTTTCCACTTTGTTGCTATTATGAATAATGCTGCCATGAACATTTGTGTACATATAGTCATGTGGACATATGTTTTCATTTCTCTTGGGCAGATATCTTGGAGTGGAATTGCTGGATCATATGATAAATTTATGCTTAACATTTTAGGAGACTACCAAACTATTTTCCAAAATGGCTGTAACATTTAACATTTCTGTCAGCCATGTATTGAGGGTTCCAGTTTATTTACGTTCTTACCAACACCTGTTATTTCTGTCTTTTTAATTACAGCCATTCTAGTGGGTAGGTAGTAGTATCTCATTGTGGTTTTAATTTGTATTTCCCTAATGACTAATGATGTGAAGCAGTTTTTTATGTGCTATTTGTATGACTTCTTTGGTGAAACGTCTTTTGAAGACTTTTTGCCCATATTTGAAAAAGTGGATTTAATTTTTAGAGCAGCTTTAGGCTCACAAAAGATTGAACAAGAGTACAGAGGTCCCATATATAACCCTGCTCCCGAAAATGGCACAGCCTCCCCCATTATTGGCACCTCGCACCAGCCAGAGTGGTGATTCGTTTGTTACAATTGATGGACCTACATTGACACATCATTTCCACCCAAAGTTTACAATTAACGCTAAAATTCACTCTTTTATACATTCTATGGGTTTGAACACATGTATCATGATGTGCATCTACCACTGTAGTATCAAACAGAATAGGTTCTCTGCCCCAAAAATCCTCTGTGTCCTCCTATTCATCTCTTCCTCCCCGCACCCCTGGCAACCACGAATCTTTGTGTTATTTCTAAAATGTTGTCTTTTCCAGAATGTCATCTAGTTGGAATCATATGATACGTAGCCTTTTCAGACTGGCTTCTTCCGCTTGGTAATAAGCACTTAAGTTTCTTCTATGTCGTTTATGGCTTAATAGCTCATTTCTTTTTAGCACTGAATAATATTTCAATTGTCTGGATGTACCACAGTTTATTTTTCCATCCACCTACTGAAGGTCATCTTTGTTGCTTCCAAGTTTTGGCAATTGTGACTGAAAATACTATAGACATCTGTGTGCAGGTTTTGTGTGGAACTACATTTTTAATTCATTTGGATAAATACCAAGGAGCATAACTGCTGGACCATAAGGTAAGAGTATGTTTAGTTTAAAAAGAAAAACAAAAAAGCTGCCACACTATCTTCCAAGTGGCTGTGCCATGTTGCCTTCCCAGCAGCAGTGAATGAGAGGACCTCTTGCTCTACATCCTTGCAGCATTTGCTCTTGTCAGTGTGTTTTAGCTTTTGGCCGTTATAATAAGTGTGTCGTGGCATCTTACTGCTGCTTTAATTTGAAATATCCTCATGACACATAATATTAAGCATTTTTTCATAGGCATATTTGACATGCTTATATCTCTTTTGTGGTGTCTTCTGCTCATTTTTAAAATCAAGTTGCCATTTTCTTATTGTTGAGTTTTAAGAGTTTTTTGCATATTTTGAGTATCAGTTCTTCACCAGATATGACTTTTGCAAATGGCTTCTCCCATTCTAACCTGTTTTCTAATTCTCTTTACTTTTGTTCATTTTTAATTGCATTGTTTACTTTCTTATTGTTATATTTTAAGAGTTTCTTACACATTCTAGATACAAATTATTTATCAAGCATATGACTTACAGAATTTTCTCTCAGTGTGTAGCTCCTCTTTTCATTTTCTTAATATTGTCTTTTTAAATGCAGAGTTTTAAATTTTCATAAAATTCACATTCTTCATATTATTTTATAGATTGTGCTTTTGGTGTTTATCAAGAAACCCAAGGTCACAATGGCTTTCTACTATATTTTTTGAAAACTTTTATATTTTTAACTTCTACATTTATGTCAATATCAATTTGGGGTTAACTTGTGCATGTGGTATGAGAGCATGGTCTAAATTCATGTGTTTGCCTGTGAATATCTAGTTGTTTCAGAAGCATTTGTTGAAAAGACTATTCTTCCATTGAATTATCTTGGTACCTTCTTTTAAAAAAGATATCTATTTATCATAAATATAAGAGCTTAATTCTGGGCTCTCAATTCTGTTTCATTGATCTGTATGTTCATATGTCTATAGTTTTGTCAGCACCACATTGTGTGGATTACTGTAGCTCGGTAGTATGTTTTAAAACCAGGAAATGTAAAAACTTCAACTTTGTTCTTTTGCAATTTTTTTTTTTTTTTTTTTTTTGCTTTTTCGGTCCTTTCATATAAATCTTAGGACTTGATTGTCAATTTTAGGGGAGAAAAAAACCTGTTGAGATTTTAATAGAAATCGTGTTGAACCTAAAGATAATTTGGGAAGAATTGTCATCTTAACATTTTTGGGTTTTTTTTAACCATTAAAATTCAATGTCTTTCCATTTATTTAGAATTTATTTAATTTCTCTCAGTGTTTTTTTTTTCTTTTTTTGGTGAGAAGTTTACAAGTATTTCATTTCTTTTATTAAACTTATTTCTAGAATTTGATTATGTTGTACTATTTATGCTACTGTAAATGGAACTGATTTCTTAATTTCATTTTTGGATTATTGCCTGTATGTAGAAACCAAATTAATTTTTGTGTATTGATCTTATGATCTTGCTGACCTCATTTATTAGTTCTAGTAATTTTTTTGTAGATTCCTTGGGATTTTTTATATACGAATCATCTACAAATGAAAACAGTTTTCCTTCTGCCTTTCTTTCAATCTTGTTGCCAAGCGCCTGATATTGAAATTGAAATCCTTTAACACATGCAAAGAGTATAGAGAAGGTTCCCCAAAGGCAGATAACATGATGACTTGAAGGAGGAGGGGCTTACAAATTGGGGCTAGAATGGCAGAAGGGACCAGGGAGTCCCTCTTTAGGATACGATGAGTTTAGGCTCACTCACTCATTTTCCAAGGAGTAAGGATAGAGAAACGTCCCTGAGAAAGACATGCCCAGGTTTGATGGTACAGATTTTGACAGTGGGACAGGAGATAGAGTATTGTTGAGCTCTTTTCAGAGAAATTGAACTGCACAGCCTTTTTACTTTGTCCTGTGAATAAATGGTTTGTTCCCTTCCAATTAATTTGGATGTCTTTTTGCGTTAAGCAGAGACTGACAGATACCCAACCTCTTCCAAATGCAGATGGAGTAATAGAGACACAAGGTAGCCAGCTGAACAGCCAAGAAAGTGTTGTGTACATGAGCTTATCTGCAACTGCAGCAGTAATTGCAGATTCTAACTACCATGCCTCCTTCTCTCCAGCGAAGTGCCTTTTAAATAATCCCTCATTATTTAACATGCATTGGCTATTATGGCTATGTGAGCTGTTATCTATTTATGTTGACTATTAATAAATTATTAGACCATATTGTGTGGGTTTTAATAACTCCATAGGAAGAGAAACATGGCCAGGAGGTGAAATCTCAAGCAATTACAATTTTGTAGGTTGAGATTATTTTTTTCTAACACACAGAAGCTGTTCGCTTACAAGTAAATTAAATACATAGGTCTTTTGCCCTTACTTAGGATTCTGACCATGTGAAGAGCCAGGACTCACAGCAGACGCACAGTTCCTGGCAGGAAGAGCCTGCTGAGGGTGGCTGTAGCAGAGAATGTCCAAGGCAGGGACTATTGCTTGTTGGGTTGAATACATTGAGCCTTGTCCTTTCTCTGTGGTCCAAAAACCTCCGTAAGGATACTAACGTTGATTGTCATACCTGTGTGAGGCTAACAAGGCTTTTAAAATGTACTATTGGAAATCAGTCTTGAAATAGTGCCCCCTTCTTTCGGTGTCCCAGGCAGGGACCTGCTGCTTGTTGGGTTGAATGCACTGAACCTTGCCCTTCCTGTGTGGGCTGAAACCTCCATAAGGATACTAATGTTGCTGGTCATACCTGTGAGACCCTAAGCAGACTTTTAAAATGTGCTATTTGAAATCAGTCTTGAAATAGGTCCTCCCAACTTCCAGAGGAGACCTAGAAAGCCACACTGCTCCTTTCACATGCATGTCCTTGCTTGTCAGAGACAAACAGACCAAAGGCTGTTTGTGAATCAGGATTGGAGTGTCAGCAGACGGGATTCTTGAACTCTGCTCTGGGAGGTCAGGCAGAGGCAGAGAATGCACCAGGCTTCAGCCACAAAATGGAAATGGACTCAAATCATTTTCTTGTCAGCCAGGGTTTCAAAATCAATACCAAGCCTCCTTGATACATTCTTATTCTTTCTCTTCTTTTCTTGCTGTCTTCTGGGGTTGATGATGAATTTTCTTCTCCAGGTAGCCATGGAAATAAAATCCTTATGCCCTCCTTGGTATGAGTATGCCTCGTCCAGCTACTCCCATCGGGGTGAGAAGGCAGCACATGTCATGGGGTCCCCAGGGTGCTGGCAGGCCTCAGTTACTAGCATCATTTGTCACTATCTTCTCTCTTTGCCATAAGAGGATTGAATCCACCTTTCTGGCCTCATTGCTACTGGCTGCAAACTGGTGATAATCTTCCGTTGGATGCTGTAAGGAAAAATTAATATGGGTATCTGCCTCTATTTCATATTTGAATTATTTAGACAACCGGGTCTTGGGATCCTCATTCTTATGCCTGCTACTAGAAAGTAGATTTGAACATAAAACAGCTTCATTCTCTAGGATGGCTAGCTAAGAGGGTTTACTTAGAGGAGTCTTCAGAAGAACTTAAGATTGTCGCAAAGTCTGGATGCCACAATGCTATGGGTTTCTGGAGGATAGCAAAGTCCATCTTTTTATCTTCCTTCCCTTTCATATAACCAGCCCTGAATGCTTGTGGAGTGATTGACAGGAAGGGAGGGTGGGGTATGGAGGAAGGAAGGAAAGAAGGAATGTAGGGAGAGAGGGAGGGAAGGATGGAGGGAGGGAGGAAAAGCAAGTAATAGATTCCAGTCTATCCATTCATCCAATCTTGATTTCAATAAATCCCATGTGCCAGACACTGTGATGATACACAGTGTCTGGTACGTGAGATTTACTGTAGAGATACAACAGTGTCCAAGAAACAGGGCTTTCCCTTGAAGAGCTTACCGGGGAGGCCAGCAAGACCAGCAGATGAACACAGGTGGTGCACATAAGTTCCATGTTAGGATGAGCAGAGGGCTGTGGGATCTCACAAGTAGGGTATCCAACTGCCCAAAGCTTTCTGAGAGAAGGTGCTGTCTACACTCATCCTGTGTGAGAGTAGGAGATGAATAGGGGAATTCTGGCAGGGGGAACCAAATGGGAAAACTGGAGAAAAATGACTGTGTCATAGCCAGGCAACTCCAAGTCATTCAGGATAGCTAGGAGGAGCATGTGCAGAGGAGGCAATGAGGGCCATGAGGCAAGTGCAGATCCTGAAGAGCCCGGTCAGCTGTGTGCAGGGGCAAGGACACATTCCTGAGAGCACTGAGCAGAACAGTAACACAACCAGATACCTTGTTTAGTTAGACTCCTCTGACTGCACTGGGTGTGGAGGGGGTTGGGGAAGCAGGCGGAATGCAGGGAATCAATTTGGGAAGTAGCTGGTGGCTTGGACTGAGATGATGGCCAAGGGATGAAGCAATCCAGTGACCCACTTCCTATCCTCAGCTGGCTTCCTTAGCTGAAGGCCCAGACAGTCATGGCAGGGAAGGGCAGAAGATTTAAACCAAGAAAGTATATTTTCCTAGGGAAGGGGAACCCTCCTGACGCAGAGCCCTAGAGCATTTAGGAAAGGTAAGGGCAGACTGGCCACTACCTCTGCAGTAGGGCAGTAAGACATTGGGGATTGAGCATGGATTTGGAGACAGTCTGGAGCAACCCAATTCCAACGCCTTGAATATAGGCACAAAGGGCAAGGGTAAGCTCTAAACATTGCGAAGAATGGTGGGAGAGAGGGCTTTCTTGGGAGCACACAATGAGGTTCATTCATGAACTTACCAAGTTGCTCCTGTTACCACAGTAACATGTCAAGGGTTTAGCAGATCTGGAAAGAAAAAAACACACACACACATACAGCAACCCTGAGTTACAATACTTAAAGCAAATTAGGTCACTGTTACGAGTTATTAATTTTAATGCATTAAGAAAAGTGTGCGGGGGGAGTGAAGAGTTTTTTTAAGCACAGCAAACGGGAATCAGCAAAAAGTACAACAATAATTATGCTGAAAGCAAAGTGAAGTGTTCCATAAAATGTAAGAAATGAACAAATTACACACCCCTCCTTCCTCCTCCCTCACGTATAGTTAGGAATTGGTGAGGTGGGGGTGGGTGACTCCCTTACAGCCCTCTGATGCAATTATGAGCTCTCATTTCACCCTTTGTGTTATGTCACATGATGTTACTCAAGCCAAGCTGAAATTCAGCAGTGGAAAGAAAGCACAGAGGAGCATTTTCCTGGGCTGAGTTATGTTTAGCATGGAATCGCTCTTGGGCAAATGTGCAGCCTGATGAATGGAAATTGGAAGCCATGAATAGATTCTCCAGGAACTTTCATACCCAAGGGGACTCCAGGAGGCTGGATTTTTGGTTTCTAGGCCTGAGTGACTCACCACCGCAGCCTACTTCCTGGATGGAGCTCTGGGTCTTGCTGCTGCAAAACTGGGTCAGGGGCCTTTCTGGCTTGAGGAGGCTCTGTTTGCTTTCACATGGTCTCATTCGGCTTTTGTTTTTGGTTGTGTAATTTGTATTTGTTTTCTTTCTGTCTCTTAGGTTTCGCTTGGATCGTTTTAGGCAAGTCAGAAAATGCTGCATTTCAGATGGCAGCATGTGTGGAACTGACCTCCTTCTGTCATTACACAAAAGGACTCTCCCCTTCACTCTGACTCTCTGCCGCTCTTCCTGTCCACACCCTCAGCATCCACAAGGCTGTACCTTCCCTGCCTTGACTCCCTGTCTGGATTACATTCAGACCATTAGCTACATTTTGGTCCTGGGAGGAGACTCTGGGACTCAACCCTATGCTGTGACCACATCATGTCCGTTGACTTCCTGGAGACTTTGACCTCACTGTCCTCCTTAAAATCCTATTCCCCATTAGTTGCAAGATGACTTTCCCTCTTGTGCCTTTTCTCCTCCCTGTGGTCACACTCTGTCACAGTTGGTGGATGTGTCCTCCCCACTCTGTAAACCCAGCTCCCTGCCCACGTCCTTGAGAAGCTCCTAATGGGTATGTACATCTGAACTTGACCCCGTCTTTCTATCTCTGATTTTTTTTCTCTCTCTCTCTCTTTTCTTTTTATCCCTGTTTCTGTCCATGTTAACTTATTTCATCCATTCTTTCTCATAGTTTGATCAAGCATAGGTTTGCTCATAACTCCCAAGCCCGTAGCTTGGCCTTAGCCTTTTACCTAAGCTCAGAGAAATAAAATAGTTACCACCATCCACATAGCTCATAAGCATCACGACCTAAATTTAATTTTTCCCTCTCCTTAGTGGCTTCTTCTGCCTCCAAACCAATCAGCAAAACAAATCAACATTAAAAAGGAAAAACAAAATGAAACTCTACTTCTGCTCTATTCCTATGGCCATTCAAACATAGCCTCTTCCACCCAGTCATGCAGGTGAGGGTCTCTTGCATTAACTGGGACCTTGCCCTCCCCAAGCATGGCTAGTACTTCTGAAATAGCCCAGTCCTGCCTTTTCCCTGACTTTTGCCACCATGTTGGGGACCCAGGCTTCAGTCTCCAGCTCATGACAGTGTCACCCTGAAGGGCTTCTTTTCTCTAGTTCATTCCCTACACTAACTTCAGAGCTGTCTTTCTAAAGCCAGCCCTGATTAGGGTAATCCCAGCCTCTGGACCTGTGTCCTGGAATCATTGCCCATTACCTAAAGGATGAAGCAGGAAGCATTTCAAGGCCCAAGGACATCTGGCCCCAGTCAACTTTTCCACCTTGTTTCCAACCATGCTTCCCTACCTGTCCTCTAGCCCCACATCCACCATTCCCTAAACACTGGGTGCACATCCAGATATCTGAGCATTGCTCCACTTATTGCAATGATTTGTGTGTGTGATTTGAATACATTAGATTTTGAACTCCTTGCAAGACACCGTAGATCCCCAGAGTGGCAAAGCCTGAGTAAATTGCAAGGTGGATGTGCAGGAATTCCTGCCAGGACAGCCCTGTCTGGATGATGCTGTCTCTCCACATTCCAAGGCCACACCTTCTAAAAAGGGCTGTTCTTGAGATTTTGAGAATGTGGGAGAGCCCCAGGTAGATATTAGAGCACATTCCTAGGCTTGGTTCTTCTGTGAATGCTGCTGAAGGTTCAGGAGGTGGAGGGCAGGGGGAAGAGGGGAGAAGCACTAGAAATCATGGTTACTTTTCTACTCTTTTGTTAGGTGGCTTAGTAAAAAGCCACATTTCTGTAAAATTTTCTGTAATGTCCACATTTTCTGTAAAAGTAGACTAAAGGCAGAGTGGTCAAAGGAGTTTTTCATTTTTGTATTTATCAAAATAACATAGTATTGTTATGATAAAGAGAGAAAGAAAAATGTAAGCCTGGTAGAAACTCATAGAAGCCTGGCAGAGCTCACGCCTAGCATTACAAAGTTGAAAGAATTATAGAATAATGTATATATGACCGGGTAGGACAAATAAATATGAGTGTGCACATACACAATCATAAACTCAACAAATATTCACTGAGTAGCCACAGTGTACCAAGTGCGTGCATGTGTGCATGTGTGTGCGTGTGTCTGTGTGCATGTGTGAGCGTGTGCATGTGTGTGTGTGTGTGTGCACATGTGCATGCGTGTGTGTTTACTCCGCAGGTGTCACGTGGGGCAGTTGGGAGCTTTTCATTTCAGCCATTTGGGTGACCCTATCTCAACTGTCTTCAGTACATTCTGGACAATGGAGAGAAAAGTAGATTATTTTATTCCAGAAGGTTATTTAGCCAGTGAGTGGAAAGCTTTATTTTAATTGATTCTACCTTTCAAGATCCAAATAACCTATAATCTCAGCTCAATTGTCAATATTTTGTGCGCATCGTGCCTCGGCCGTTAGCATGCAGATAGGGCAGGCAGAGACCTGCTGTCATGGCTCAGGATGGAAAGGAAGAGCTGCTCAGGTTAATAATCTGCTTCTGATTTTTTTCTCTTCCTTTTCCTACACCCACTCTCAAATCCACTAAAAAGGGAAAAATCCATAGCGATTAGAAAAACTTTTGACCAAGACATCTTTCTCCTTTTTCTTGCATTTTTTCCTCATCCTCTTTAGTATTCAGAAGCCACTCAAACATCAGCGGTTTCCATGCTGCTGGGCCGTGCGCTGCATCCCAACCGCAGAGCAGGGGAAGACGCTCATTGGAGATTTGCAGTTCCTTTCAGGCTCATGCCAGGTGGCTTCCGTCACACTTCCAGGCGGAGCTCTGGCAGCAAGTCACAGGGGGAAGGGTGCAGGTGAGAGGCTTCTGCTAAGGCAAGGGATGCATGTAGAGACAGGAGCCCAGCCGAGTCACCCCTCATAGTACCAGCTCCTCTGAGAAGCCTTTCTGCAGCCTGTCAGAGCTGTGACCTACCTCGGCAGAGGCCAAGGAGGAAAGTGCATGGCTCCAAAGGGAGGTACTGATTACCACATGACAGGGAAATATTCAAATGAGCATAACTACAGTCAATGGTCATGTGGGGTACTGTGTTAGGAATGCTTAATGATAACTTTTGTTCTCACAACCCACTGGCTAGATCCTCTTTTCCATGTATTACAGAAGAAGGAACTAAATTGTTGCACAGAGGTCACACACCAAATAGATGGTCTATCCAGAGTTCAAAGCCAGGTGTGCCAAGCCCCAAGTTTTTGCCTGCCACCCACCTATCCATTGCTGCCTGGCAGTGTGCACTTCCAATGTTCTGATTCCTAATCATCTCCATTCCTGGAGTGGTGGGCTGAGCCCAAAAGAGATTGTGTGGGCGAGGAATTCAAGGCAGAGGTGCGTGGTGGTTAGAGTCATATGAAGAACGTCAGGGGAAGAGAGCCAGGTGTCTCTGCCCATGACTGAGTCACTGCAGTACATAGGATGGAGTACATAGATCTGAAACATCTGGACACGGATGTCTCAGATCGGGGGGTGTCTGTTTGCTGTTGATGTCAACCTGGCAGAAAGCCCTGCTCTCTGACTATCACAGATAGAGTAGGAAGGAGTGCCTGGGGACATGCAATGGCAGGAGAGGATGGAGAAGGCAGGTGCCTGCGCTGGTAGAGAGGCTGCTGCAGTCAGCCATGCTGCCTAGGGTGGGAGGAGGCAACAGAGGCGGTTACAATGTTCTTACCTTAACCCAGTCCCTGGAAGTGGCTCTGGGATGCTGGTAGTATGGACCCAGTGGAGAAAGAAGCTGGATGGCTGGTGGCCATTGGCAACAGAAAGACATACTGCCAAGGAGGAGAAGGCAGGGCTGGCCAAGCTCGCATTTCCTGACATCTGCTCTTCTGCTCAGCCCTCATGCTGAGCAGAGCTCGAACCTGACAGCCTCTTCCATTTAGTTCATAAATCCCCACAGTCGGCCTCAGGCAGCATCTGTGGCTCCAGGCCTGTGTCCTAGGGCAGCCACGAAGCTTTCCTGAACACTGCCCCATCCTTTCTTCATTGCCAGGCTCCTCCCTCACCACCACCCACTAATATACATCCTGGAGAAGAACAGGGTCTTCTGCCACCAGGCTGCCTCATGTGTGTGCCTGCTCTCTCATCCTGTCGAGACCCATACATGTTACATCCCACAGCACCAACAGCCTGGGGAAGGGAAAGGAAGCTTTCTGTTACCAGTGGATTGCAATCTTGTGTGGCAGGTAGAGACACAGCAGAGCAGGTGCACTAGCCAAACCCTTGCAGGGCCTTGCACAATCCTGTGACCAACACCCTCCACCTTTTTATGGTGAGAAGGAAGCTGTGCAAAAGTGTGCATCTCTCTCTAGGACAAGGGTGTGAGCACCCCTTTTCCCTTTGCCTTAAGGGCACACCTCCTAGGATTATTTTTTCCCAGCCTCCTCCACTGGAACACAGACACACACACACACACACGTGCACACACACACATACACAGAGCCACAGTTACACCAAGTATCCATGCTACTGGGGAGTGAATCATGCCAATAACAACTTCCATTCTCAACATCAGAGATGCTAACCAGGAAGGCTGGGGTGAGGGTGTTAATGGGGCAGGCATGGGCACACAGCAGGCATCCAGTTAATCACCTTAGCTGAGCAATGACAGAAGCCAGGGTGAGCTCAGGAGCAGCCATATTTGCTTGGAAAGGCAGGGGTTTTAACAGAACAAAGCTGCTCCTTCTTCTTTAATACTTCTTCCAAATCCCCCAACAGCCCTGCCTTTAAATCAAGGCTTCTCTGGGGCCGTTTTCTGGGAGGGAGTCAGCAGCAGCTGAAGCGCAATCTGTGGGTCCGGAGTGTGAAGCCAAAGATGTTCCCTGTTGCAAATGGGCAAGTACAATAACAGCACAGGATTAATGGGCATTAGACTTCCCATGTGCCTGAAAATCCTCTTTATTTCAGATCCCAATTATTTTTTCACTGAACACATATTTTTTGAGTACTTAATAAGAACCTGGTACTATGCTAGGTGCAGGGAGACAGCTTTCTGAAGGGTGTACAGAGGAGACTGAGACCTCATTTGTGCTTTGAAAGATCACTCTCTGCATTGTGGAGAGTGAGTGAACTAGCAGGGGGAACTGAAGGTGAGAAAACCAATTGTATGGATGCATCCAGGTCAGAGATGATGGTGGCCTGAGCTAGGGAAAAGGGGAATGAACTCAGGGGACAGAATCAAGAGCTGCCTGGGCCACCTACCATAAGATCTCTGCTTAACAAGTGTCTACAAGGCACTATGGCGAGTGCTGGAAATAGAGAAATGAACAATACTTAGGAGTAAGATTTTTTAAAATTACTGGTTGGTCACGGGGGCTAAGGGAAAAGGAGAAGCCATGGATGATCCTCTAGCCTCTGGCTTAAACAAGTGCGTGAGCCACATCAGGATCATGTGAAGAGAAGAAGGTTGGGGAGAAAGCCAGTGAATTCCATTTTGGACACATTTGAGCTGAAATTATTTATGGAGCCTCTAAGTAGAGATGTCCAGGAAATATTCGGGTATGTAGGACTGGAGCTCAGTAGAGAAACCTGTTCTACGATTATGGAAAGGATCTGGGCCGAAGTCTCAAGATACACCATCACTTAAGAAGTAGGCGGGTCAGGTGTGGTGGCTTACGTCTGTAATCCTGGCACTTTGGGAGTGCTAGGATTGCCTGAGTGGGTGGATTGCCTGCGCTCAGTACCAGCCCGGGCAACACGGTAAAACCCTGCCTCTACTAAAATACAAAAAATTAGCCGGGCGTGGTGGCAGGTGCCTGTAATCTCAGCTACTAGGGAAGTTGAGGCAGGAGAATCACTTGAACCCGGGAGGTGGAGGTTGCAGTGACCCAAGATTGCGCCACTGCATTCCAGCCTGGGCAACAGTGTGAGACTCTGTCTCAAAAAAAAAAAAAAAAAAAAAGTAAGCAAAAGAAGAAGATCCACAAGGCAAGCTGAGCAGAAACATTCAGAGAAGAGCCTGGTGGTCTCAGAGCTGTGAGATCCTTCACAACTTCAGAGAGAACTGTCTGGGTAGACCCAGAACACTGCAGGTTGTGGGAAGAGTGAGTAAGAAATGAGTCAGGTGAATGCGAGGAACTCTTTCAAGAGGTTTGGTAGTGAATAAGAGAAAATAGGGCAGTTGCTGCAGAGGAAAGTGGAGTGAAGGGAATTGTTGTTGTTACTACTGCTGCTGGGTTTTTTAATTGTTTTTATGGTGGGAGAGGCTTGCACATAATTTAGAGACTTTCTCTACTGATCTAAGAAGGGGAGATAGTAAACTTGACAGAACAAGGTCCCTAGAAGTGGTAGAGAAGGGGGTTTGCAGCGCTGATGGAGAATGGAGTGATTTGTCTTGTGTGGGAGAGAACATTACATGTTTCTCATATAAGGGCAGGGAAAGTGAAAGGGTGGGCACAGGCCAGGCACACCAGGATGAGTCTGACGATGGACACAGAGGAAATACTTGTCTGTCAACTTGTGCTGCCTATGAGAAGCATGGGAGGTCATCTACTGAGAATGGGGGTGAGGAGATGCAGTAGAAAAGTTTATAAAGTAGAGAAGGTTTGATTCAGCCTTCATAGAGAATGAATGATCTGACCACAGAGGCACAGAGGGACTGGAGGCAGCATGGAGGGGCCAGTTGAGGTGGGAGATCATACATGACAAGAGGGGCTGTGTTAGCCAGGGTTCACTGGAGGAACAGAACCAACAGATGATAGAGATAGATAGATGATAGATTATAGTTAGATAGATAGATGATTGATTGATAGATAGACAGACAGATAGATGATAGATAGATAGATAGATAGATAGATAGATAGATAGATAGATAGATAGATAGGTGATAGGTAGATGATAGATAGATGATAGATGGGAAGACAGGAAGATAGATGATAGATAGATAGATAGATAGATAGATAGATAGATAGATAGATAGATAGACAGATAGATAGATACATGCAAGAGGGGATTTATTAGGGGCATTGGCTCACACAATTATGGAGGCTGAGAAATCCCACGATAAACCGTATGCAAGCTGGAGACCCAGGGAAGCCAGTAATATGGCTCAGTCCATGCCCAAGGGCATCAGAAGCAGGGAAGCCAATGGTGTAACTCTCTGAAGGCCTGAGATCTGGGGGAGCCCCTGGTGCAAGCGCAGGAGTCCAAAAGTTGGAGAACCTAGAGTGCTGACGTCCTGTCCAAGGGCAGGAGAAGAAGGGTGCCCTACTTCCAGGGGAGAGGGAGAGAGCATGTGCCTTTCCCCTGCCTTTTGGTTCTGTCCAGGCTCTTAGCTGATTTGATGCCTACAGGGGGTGAGAGAAATGCAAACGCCAATCTCTTCCATAAACTCACACAGACACATCCAGAAATAATGCTCTACCAGCTGTCTGAGCATCCCTTAATTCAGTCAAGTTGACACCTCACATTAACCACCACAGAGGCCAATCTGAGTGTTGAGGTAATTTTGTCTAGCAATTCTCAGCAAACTGGAATTAGGCACAGAGAGGGCAAATTATAAAGTGATCTAGGTACAGGGTTTTCTAGGAAGGTAGGATGTTGGGACAAGTGTGTAAGTACAAGGTTGAAGTGATGGACCATGGGGTCTAAGCTGGTTGGGGAAAAAAGTAACTGCACAGGGGTCTGTAGGACAAGGAGAAAGTAGAGAGACCAAAGAGGAAGGTTAAAATGAGATCAAAGGGCATACCTATTGTTGTTTATTTTCATTTATTTATTTTTTTTATTTTACTTTAGGTTCTGGGGTACGTGTGCAGGTCATGCAGGGTTGTTGCATAGGTGCATACTATATCCAGCATTTCTCCCCATGTTATCACTCTCCACCCTTCCCACCCTCTGCTGTCCCTCCTCTAGCCCCCCCAACTACTCCCAGTGTGTGATGCTCCCCTCCCCAAGTCCACATGTTCTCATTGTTCAACACCCTCCTATGAGTTCTCACTCACAACCAAACATACGGTGTTTGGTTTTCTGTTCTTGTGTCAGTTTGCTGAGAATGATGGTTTCCAGATTCATCCAAGTTCCTACAAAGGACACAAACTCATCATTTTTTATGGCTGCATAGTATTCCATGGTGTATATGTGCCACATTTTCTTTGTTCAGTCTATCATTGATGGGCATTTGGGTTGGTTCCAGGTCTTTGCTATTGTAAACAGGGCTGCAATGAACAAAAACGTGCATGTGTCTTTATAGTAGAATGATTTATAGTTCTTTGCGTATATACCCAGTAATGGGATTGCTGGATCAAATGGAATTTCTATTTCTAGATCCTTGAGAAATCACCACACTGTCTTCCACAATGGCTGAATTAATTTACACTCCCACCAACAGTGTAAAACTGTTCCTATTTCTCCACATCCTCTCCAGCATCTATTGTCGCCAGATTTTTTAATGATCGCCATTCTAACTCACGTGGGATGGTATCTCAATGCGGTTTTGATTTGCATTTCTCTAATGGACAGTGATGATGAGCATTTTTATATGTTTCTTGGCCTCATATATGTCTTCTTTTGAAAAGTGTCTGTTCATATCCTTCACCCACTTTTGAATGGGGTTGTTTGTTTTATTCTTGTATATCTGTTTTAGTTCCTTGTAGATTCTGGATATTAGCCCTTTGTCAGAAGGGTAGACTGCAAAAATTTTTTCCCATTCTGTTGGTTACCAGTTCACTCTAATGATGATTTATTTTGCTGTACAGAAGCTCTGGAGTATAATTAGATCCCATTTGTCTATCTTGGCTTTTGTCACCATTGTTTTTGGTGTTTTAGCCATGAAGTCCTTGCCTATGCTATTTCCTGGATTGTTTTGCCTACATTTTCTTCTAGTGTTTTTATGGTGTTAGGTTTTATGTTTAAATCTTTAATCCACCTGGAGTTAATTTTAGTGAAAGGTGACAGGAAGGGGTCCAGTTTCTGCTTTCTACACAATTCCTAGCCAGTTTTTGCAACACCATTTATTAAAAATGAAGTCCTTTCCCCATTACTTATTTTTGTCAGGTTTGTCAAAGATCAGATGGTTGTAGATGTGTGGTATTGCTTCTGAGGCCTCTGATCTGTTCCATTGGTCTATGTCACTGTTTTGATACCAGTACCATGCTGTTTTGATTAGCATAGCCTTATAGTATAGTTTGAAGTCTGGTAGTGTGATGCCTCCAGCTTTGTTCTTTTTGCTTAGGATTGTCCTGGCTATGTGGGCTCTCCTGTGATTCCATATGAAGTTTAAAGTGGTTTTTTTCCAGTTCTGTGAAGAAGGTCATTGGTAGCTTGATGGGGATAGTGTTGAATCTATAAATTAATTTGGACAGTATGGCCATTTTCATGATATTGATTCTTCCTACCCATGAGCATGGAATGTTTTTCCATCTGTTTGTATCCTCTCTTATTCCATTGAGCTGTGGCTCGTAGCTCTCCTTGAAGAGGTCCTTTACACCCTTTGTTAGTTGTATTCCTAGATATTTTATTCTCTTTGTAGCAATTGTGAATGGGAGTTCACTCTTGGTTTGGTTCTCTGACTGTCACTGGTATATAGGAATGCTTATGATTTCTGCACATTGATTTTGTATCCTGAGACTTTGCTGAAGTTGCTTATCCATTTGAGAAGATTTTGGGCTGAGATGATGGGGTCTTCTAAATATACAATCATGTCGTCTGCAAATAGAGACAGTTTGACTTCCTCCTTTCCTAATTGAATACCCTTTATTTCTTTTCTTGCCTGATTGCTCTAGCTAGAACTTCCAATACTATATTGAATAGGCATAGTGAGAGAGGGCATCCTTGTCTAGTGCCTGATTTCAAAGGGAATTCTTCCAGCTTTTGCCTGTTCAGTATGATATTGGCTGTAGATTTGTCATATATAGCTTTTATCATTTTATGATATGTTCCATCGATACCTAGTTTATTGAGAATTTTTAGCATGAAGGGCTGTTGAATTTTGTTGAAGGACTTCTCTGCATCTATTGAGATGATCATGTGTTTTTTGTCTTTGTTTCCCTTTATGTGATGGATTACATTTATGGACTTGCATATGTTGAACCAGCCTTGCTTCCCCGGGATGAAGTCTACTTGATTGTGATGAATAAGCTTTTGATGTGCTGTTGCATTAGGTTTGCCAGTATTTTATTGAAGTTTTTTTTGTCAATGTTCATCATGGTTATTGGCCTGAAGTTTTCTTTTTTAGTTGAGTCTCTGCCTGGTTTTGATATCAGGATGATGTTGGTCTCATAAAATGAATTAGGGAGGATTCTCTCTTTTTATATTGTTTGATATAGTTTCAGAAGAAATGGAATCAGCTCCTCTTTGTACATCTGGTAGAATTCGGCTGTGAACCTGTCTGGATCTGAACTTTTTTTGGTTGATAGGCTATCGATTACTGCCTCAACTTCAGCCCTTGTTATTGGTCTATTCAGGTTTCAACTTCCTCCTGGTTTAGTCTTGGTAGAGTACAAGTGTCTAGGAATTTATCCATTTCTTCCTGGTTTATTGGTTTATGTGCATAGAGTTGTTTGTAGTAATCTCTGAAGATAGTTTGTATTTCTGTGGAATCAGTGGTGACATACCCTTTGGCTTTTCTTATTGCATCTATTTGATTCTTCTCTCTTTTCTTTTTTATTAGTCTGGCAAGTGGTCTGTCTATTTTGCTGATGTTTTCAAAAAACCAGCTCTTGGACTTACTGATTTTTTGAAGGGTTTTTTGTGTCTCTGTCTCCTTCAGTTTGGCTCTGATCTTAGTTATTTCTTGTCTTCCGCTAGCTTTTGAGCTTTTTTGATCTTCCTCCTCTTGCTCTTTCAATTTTGATAATAGGGTGTCAATTTTAGATCTTTCTTTGTTTCTCATGTGTGCATTTATTGCTATAAATTTCCCTCTTGACACTGCTTTAAATGTGTCCCAGGGATTCTGGTAAGTTGTGTCTTCATTCTGATTGGTTTCGAAGAACATCTTTATTTCTGCCTTCCTTCATTTTATTGTTTATCTAGTCGATGCTCAGAGGCAAATTGTTCAGTTTCCAAGTGGTTGTGTAGATTTGAGTGTGTTTCTTAATCCTGAGTTCTAATCTGATTGCACTGTGGTCTGATAGACTGTTATGATTTCCATTCTTTTGCATTTGCTGAGGAGCTATTTGCTTCCAATGATGTGGTCAATTTTAGAGTAAGTGCGATGAGGTGCTGGTAAAAATGTAAATTCTGTGGATTTGGGCATACCTGTCTTAAAACATATCCTGGGCTGGGCGCAGTGGATCACACTTCACACTTCTAATCCCAGCACTTTAGGAAGCTGAGGTGGGCAGATTACAAGGTCAAGAGATCGAAACCATCCTGACCAACATGATGAAACCCCGTCTCTACTAAAAATACAAAAAATTAGCTGGGCTTTGTGGTGCACACCTGTAGTCCCAGCTACTCAGGAGGCTGAGGCGGGAGAATTGCTTGAATCCAGCAGGTAGAGGTTGCAGTGAGCTGAGATCATGCCACTGCACTCCAGCCTGATGACAGAGTGAGACTGTCCAAAAAATAAAAAAACCCATATCCTGAGAAATAGCCAAGAAAGATCAGGAAAAATAGGAAGCTATGCACATAAAATAAAATGTCTGAATTTATCCTTTAGGCAAACAGCCCTAACACTGCCTGACAAGAAAAAGTGAGCACCAGTAATATCTCTTCACATGAAGATTTCTTTAACCAGAATCCCAAATCCAGATCAAGTGGACTAAATAACACAGTGCAGTGAGGATCTTTGCATTGAGAGACATTTAACTCCACCTTTGTTCATTGGTTCAGTGATTTGATAGCATGAATATGGTGCCAAGCATTTATCTTTGTCCAATCAATAGATTCTCTTGGGATCTAAAGATGCATCTTATGTGATATAAAAAAGAGAGGCATTTATAGATACAGTCAGCCATGGGACAGCATATCGGATCGTGCAAAGGCAATAAGGCATGGTAGTTAGGAGTGTGTGAGTTTTGGGGGCAGATTCTTAACCAAGCCACTTCCTGTCTGTTTGACTTTGGGAAAATTACTTCAGCTTTGAAAACTTTCATCTATATAATAAGAAGAATGACAGGTACTTCATGGGATTGATATTAATATTAAATAAAAGAATTAAATGATAAAATTAAATGCTATCATTATAAACACAATTTAGCTAGCAAAATATTAAGTATATAGTAATTGTTTAATAAATGACACCCAATTAGTGATAGTAGTAGCATTGTTACTGCTTAGTAGTATTCCTACTATTGTTTAGTAACTATATTGTTACTCATTACAGTAGTAGTACAGTTACACTATTGTTATTGGAATATTCTGTATTACCCCAGGCCTGCTGCAGCACATCCTGTTATCCTCCTTGGAACTCTTAAGCTCTAAAATTTCTTTGCATGTAATCTGAAAGTTGTGCATACCTATTTAGCCCTATGCTCATACACATATCAGGGAAAGGGTTTCTCTCCAGACCACAAGGACCTCAACTGGCTGTGTGAGTTCAAAAGCTTCTGCACAACGGGCATCACTAATGTGAAGGACGTCTTTGGCCACTGCAGCTTAAGCAACCAGAATAGCCCAACCCCAGCTCTGTTATCTACTCCAGCCAGAGAATCGGGCTTGCCTCTGATGTGTGGCAGGCCTTGGGTGGTGACTGGACATCAAGGACCTGGTTATCAATTATTCTAATTGTTATTCCTCACCACAGCCAGAACTGCCAAGGTTTAAAGTAGTTTCCATTCTCCAGATCTGTAAATTTGCCCTTGGCTTATTGAACCAACCACGTTAGTTTAACAGAAGTGATTTTAATTACTCAACTGGAACTACAGAAAGGAGGAAGTGAGGAGAGTATGTGGCTGTGATCAGTGTTTAACCAAGGGGCCCAGCATGCTCCTGTCTTAGGGGCAAAAACATTAGTGATGGCTACACCTACCACAGCGCTCAATCTCACCCACAACATGGGAGCATCCATACTGAGAAGTCAAGCTTATCAGAACTCACAAAGCCTCATGCCTTAATTCTACAAATTACACATGTATTTATCACTTGGAAAGTGTGAAAACCTAAGTTGATGTTATAAAATCATATTTCCTTGGATCTGTAACAATATATCATATTACATACAACATAATAATACATATAATAATGCATATATACATATCATATATAATAATACATATAATAATATGATATAATAATACATCATATTTTATAACATATGATGCTATAAAATCATATTTCCTTGGGTCTGTGCAATATTGTTACATTGTTGCAATATATGTAACTGTACATCCCCTATCTGGTGTCATAGGAATGTCTTGGCAGCTGGTTCCCCATTATTTATGATATGCAGAGAGCAGGAAGGTCTTGCACACCCTGCAGTTGATTAGCCATGCATGGCTGCCTGGCATCCAGTGCAGGAAAAGATTTTGAAAAGGGGCACTGTGCTTGATTAATAATGTCTGCCAAGGCATAGAGATGAAGAATGGAATAGCCTTTCTATGTATTTTTAATAGTTTTCTTAGATTATAAACTAAGACAGAAAGTATATCATTTTAGTTCTCTGTGTAAACGTACCTAACATATGTCATTAGTGGATGATGGTGAAGAATGTTTATGCAAAAACATAATAATTCAGCTAGTTAATTAAAATCAGGTAACTGCCCTCTACCACAAGCTTGCACATCACCCTGTCAGAGAACATGCAGCTTAGTTTACAAAGACTTCACTCCTTAGGCTAAAACTACTTGGATGGTCTAAAGTACTGTTGTAAATATTCAGCACCAAATTGCCAAAATAAATGCAGAGGGAAGTACCGTGGTGTGGCAAAGTCTTCTCTTCTACTATTAAATCATGTTTATTTGCTTACTCGCAATTCACTGCCTCTGCCCAGCATCTGGGGATGTTACTGAGGCCCAACTGGATACGCGCATGGGAGGGAAGCATCATGATGAGCTTGTGGGCGACGCACATTTCTTTTGCCTCAGCAACATCCATCTCCCTCAAGTCATGTGTCCTTCAACTACCATACCATGAGTCCCTGTCTTCCCTCTGAGAGGGGTGCATATCATTATGGGCCAACCTCATATTTCTGAGAATGCACAGAACCAGTTTCTCAGACAGCCATGAACATGCCAGAGACCAGTGTGGAGTCTTACCGAAACCCAGGTTGGAGAGATGAGTCACAGCATCTAAATTCTGCTCTGTCACTATAAGATGTGTCATTATGCACCGAGTGAAATAGAATTCAACAAGTACCAGCGTGTGCGTGGAGGAAGGAACAGAAATGCTAGTGCATTTACCATCCCGTTCTAAACGGCCACCTCGATTCTGAAGTCCATCCTAAGGTTAGACAACGAGTGGAGTAGCAGAAAAGTATTGGTTGCCAACGGAAATAGTGGCAACCACCTCACTATTGGTTTCTAGTGTGCGTGGTTTCTAGTACATGGTTTCTAGTATGCGGTATTTGTATATGGTTTCTAATACACGTAGAAGCACCTCATGCTAGAAACCAGATTGCACCAGATGATCATTAGTCCTCTCATAGCCTACAACTGAGCAGTGCTCTAAAGGAGGTAGGATAGGTGTGGAGATGCTAAGTGGTTTGGAAAGTTTTTTGTTGCAGGTTTTTCCTTTTTTTTTTTTTTTTTTTTTTTGAGATGGAGTTTTGCTCTTGTTGCCCAGGCTGGAGTGTAATGGTGTGATCTCAGCTCACCACAACCTCCGCTTCCTGGGTTCAAGCAATTCTCCTGCCTCAGCCTCCCGAGTAGCTGAGATTACAGGCATGCACCACCATGCCCAGCTAATTTTGTAATTTTAGTAGAGATGGGGTTTCTCCATGTTGGTCAGGCTGGTCTTGAACTCCCAACCTCAGGTGATCCACCTGCGTCAGCCTCCCAAAGTGCTGGAATTAGAGGCATGAGCCACCTCACTCAGATTTCTTTGTTTTTTGTTTTTGTTTTTTTTTAAATTTTTATTGTGGTAAAATATATACCACATGAAATTTGACACGGTTTAGTGTCACCGATTACATTGGCAATGCTGCGCAACCATCACCACTATTTATTTCCAGAACTTTTTCATCACTCTAAACAGAAATTCTGTAAACATTAAGCAATAACTTCCCAATTCCTTCCCTCTCAGCCCTGAAAACCTCTAATCTATTTTTTATTTTTATGAATTTCCCTATTCTAGACACTTCATATAAGTGGAATCATATAATGTCTGTCCTTTTGTGTCTGGTTGATTTTATTTAGCATAATATTTTCAAGGTGTATCTTTATCGTACTGTGTATGAGAGTATTATTCCTTTTTATGGCTGAATGATACTCCATTGTATGACTATATCATATTTTGTGTATGCATTCATCTGTTAGACACTCGGGTGGCTTCTACTTTTTGGATATTATGAATACTGCTGCAATGAACATTGGTGTACAAGTTAAAATAATTTTGCATGTATAGGGTGACCAACCATCCCTGCAGAAGCAGCTACAGGAGAACCAAGCTGGGGGGCATCCTGCCCCCCTTTGATTATGCCTTACAGATGAAGAATCAGGCATGAAGAGAGCCTGGGACACTGGACTAGGCACATCACCTTTCTAACCCGCCCTTTTCTTTCTGCAGGTGTATATATGAGAAGATTGGACCACATAACTAATGCATCTTCTAGCTCCAAGATCTCTATTTGAAACCTAAATTCATACTCAGAAAAACTCCAACTAACATTCATTCTAAGTTAGAATATCCCCAAGTTGGAACTTCCTGTCTGATGATCTACATTGGCAGGTTTTTTGTTACTTTACTTTTTAATGGATAGCAAAGTCTTCTGCATTTAAACCACACAGCCTGGCTTTCTGTACTTATCAGTTGAGTTTGATACTCTAAACATAGTCTCAGAGGATGATAAGAAGGTCTTTCTCTCTCATATTCCTTTATTTTGCAGTTAGTAAAATAAGGCCTTTCTGAATGGGTCTCACGGTGTGGTCCTAGGGCCAGCAATACTGACATCATCTGGGAACTTGTAAAAATGCAGATTCTGGCTGGGCGCAGTGGCTCACACCTATAATCCCAGCACTTTGGGAGGCAGAGGCAGGCTGATCACAAGGTCAAGAGATCAAGATCATTCTGGCCAACATGGTGAAACCCCGTTTCTACTAAAAATAAAAAAATTAGCTGGGCATTGTGGCGGGTGCCTATAGTCCCAGCTACTTGGGAGACTGAGGCAGAAGAATCGCTTGAACCTGGGAGGCAGAGGTTGCAGTGAGCCGAGATCATACCACTGCACTCCAGCCTGGTGACAGAGCAAGACTCCATCTCAAAAAATGAAAAATGTAGATTCTGGCAGCCCACCCTAGGCCTGCTGAAGTGACATTTTGAGGGTGGGGCTCAGCAATTTGTGCTTTAATAAATCCTTTGGGTAACTCTGATGTATGCCTAACTCAACCTTCAGAAGCACTGGTCTATATGAAAACAGCACATTCTGAGAATCAGGTGATCTGAAACCTTCTCCAGGTTTACCACTGACCAGTCATAAGATCTTAAGTTTCCCACTCCGTATCTGAGCTCACCTGCTTTATAAATAAACTAAGGATCACTCTACCTTTGCTACTCACTCAGGGTTATCATTAGAATGCTATTAATCACTAGGTGTGGAAGCACTGTGAAAGGTTGAATATGTTTTACATATGATTAGAATTTCATTCACTCATTCATTCAACAAATATTATGCATCATGTACTACATGCTGGACATGATTCTATGACTAGGGGAAGTTGCATGAAGAGAGCAGATGAGGCCCTGCTGTCATGAAGCCTATATTCATACTGGAAGCTTGTAAAGCATTGTTTTTTTACATTTGCAAATGGTTATGTGTCCCATTTCAAGATTAGGTTCAGATCTGTTAAGAGAATGAGAGAATGTGAAATGCTCTTACCTAAGGGTAAGATCACTTTATATCAGGTGTAACAAAGAATGGATTGACTACAATCTGACTAAAACAGCTATCAGGAGAGAACTTATAAAGAGAGTTTGAAAATACAAAGGTGAGCCTTGGCCTGATGAGGGCAGAAGACTTGGATGAGTGCTCATTCAGCTTTAGCGCTCATTCAGCTTCCAATACTACAGTTTCACCCTCTTCATGAGAGTCAACGATACTGTCTTGCTTGGACGACACTGGATTCTACAGAGAGGCAGAGAAGGCTGTGATGCCTGAGTCCATTTCTCCCATCACATTTGGCCATATCTCTCCTGTCTGAGATCTGGGCCCGATGAGGATACACAAATGTTCACCAGTTTAATGAATCTCAGGACGAATGTTTAGAAATGGAGATTTAATCCTTAGCTACCATCATTTATTAGCAGCTGTCTTTAAAAAAAAAAAATCCAGAGCTGAAATTCAATTTCCTAATTTTAATGAAAAGAAATAAAAATATGCTGGGGGGGGTTGGGGAAGAATGGCTCAGGAGAATTATTGGACTTCAAAAACTCTCAAAAATCTTTTAATGATTTCAGTATAAAGGAATCAGAAACATACTGATGAAATTCCCCTTGATATCCACATGGTGCTTACAGATTCTGGAGGGAAGATTCCAGCAATGAAATCTGCTGTTTTTTATCAAACCCAAACCATTTGAGATGCCTGGGGAACTCCAATATGGTGTAATCATATCTTTTTCATAACAATCTCTTCTCCCCAAAGGCAGAAGGGGAAGCAAAGGCCTAATTAAGGAGCATTGGTTTTTAAGGTCAGAGTCTTAGGGGGGTGTCAACTTGACATCATCTGCAGAGTTGTTTGTGCTGTTTACACTGACCCACAGATGTGCTGCGAATATATAAAATTAAAATGTTAATTGTCTAATCTTGTGCTACTTTTCAAAGTACATTTGGCAAGACTTGTTGCATGTTAAGTTCGAAAACAGTAAATTTCCAAGCTGTCATAATATTGAGGTCTCATGTGTATTACTTGCTCTGCATAATTAATTGTAAAGTGATAATTTGTACACTAAGATATTTTCATTCAAACATGAAAGTGAAAGTCTCAGCATCTTTGCCTCCAGCAGACAGAAGAAAAAGTGGTATCTGCTACCCAGTCGTTCTCGATGCCCTTCTTTTCGTGAGACCAGCTGACAAGGTGAGCTGCAAATCTTCAGCTCAGGATGTGACAACTGTTAACTCTATCCACGACCATCCAGGCCTCACCCATTCTCCCATTCTTGTAGGGCATCCCAGCTAGTACACTCCTTTCCTCTGAATTCTAGTGGTCCCCACAATCTGTGTGTGCAAGGTATCCCACAATTGTGTACTGTCTATAACTCTTTCTGGTGCTTACTGTGTTTGTAAACTGTCTGAGAATGGAAACCATGTCTCATCATTCTTTATCTTCCAAATCACTCTAGAGAGTCCTAGGAATAAAGTATTGCTTTGTATATACTTATACGTTAGGATCCCAGTAGTCTAATACAGGAAATGTTTCTCCCTCATTCATGTTACAAGCAGTCTGTGAGTCAGCTGTGGCCTTACTCCACGTGCCTTTTTTGGGGGGGCCTTGGCTACAGAAATAGCACCTATCTGAGACATTCTTTCCTCATGACAGAGGGCAGGAATTGGCCAAGCCAAATCAGACACTTGCATTCAAAGTGTCTGAATGCAAGATGCCACACCTGCTCAAATGTGGCATCACATTTACTCATATTCCATTGGCCAAAGCAAGTCACAAAGCCAAGCAAAAGTCAATGCTGGCCTAGAAAATAGGAACAAAATATAGTCTGCTGTCATGCTGCTGACTCGTCCTCGAGGTGAAGAGGGCAACCTATTGTTCATGAGCATGGACAGATGTGCTGCCTAGCAATGAGCTTCCTTTGAAGTACACGGATGAAGTGTCAACCACACAGACTCCTCCTCTGCTGTGCAGTCCCCAGACTCCATCTGCACTCTACTCTGCCAGGGCACTTCAAAGCTACTTCACTCAGCTCTTATATAGTAGTCTCTTTCCAAGTAGGAGGCACAGTTTCTTACAGAAAACATTCTTTGGGCTTCTTATAAAAGAAACTGGCTCCAACTGACTAAAGCAATAAGCAATTTTGTTGACTCGCATAACCAGAAGGTCAGAGTTAGGTACTGCTCGATGTAGGCAATAGGCCTCTTTTTCCATCTTTGTCTTAGCTCCTTCCTCTTCATGGACTGCCTTTTTCCCAGCCTAGCCTCCTTCATGGCCATCAGATAGCTGCCAGCTGCAAGCTGGGAAAGGCATTGCATTTACAGTCAGCGGCAGAAACTGTGTGACTTGCCATCCTCTCTCTTAATAATGAGATAATTGGTCAGACACCCTTCAGCAATCCTCTCTTGCACCGCATTGGTCTAAAAAAGGTCACTAGCCCAATTCTGAACGGTATAGTGATGAAGGGGTTAAATAGCCTGGAGAACAATTGGGTTCATCCAGTGAGCTGGTCATTTCCCTAAATAATACTGCTGCTATTCAATAAAAGAGAAATGAAATGGATTTTGGGAAGTGAACACCTTCCCCAACCGTATTTGAAAAACCTGGTGTCACCTGCAATCACTATTGACCCTAGCTTTCTCATGGAGAAAGGACACTGGAAGATGGTTGACGTGTGCTCAGCTGTCCAGCCTCAGTTCCTGGTGTTACAGAACAACGGCATTCTCATCTTTGGGTAATTAAGGGCAGAGGAACATTCTACATTTCACCCACCTAACAGCCACTTATGGTAACTACATGTGCTCAGCTGAGTCTCTTCAAGGGATCTGATTGTTCCTTAAGGCATTTCCTCTCTTGACTACTTAGACTGTTGGGTGCACCCCAAGTGTCACCACTCCACATGCCCTCCTCTGTCATCCTGATAAAACATCATTGGTAATTACGATCATGAATGGCCAAGACTGTCCAAGAAAGTTCATCACTAGGTTCCATTATCACACCAAGCTCCTCTTGGCTACGCTTCACCTGCCATGCCAGCAGGAGTGGAGGGAGAGGCTGGTAATTAGGCTGATACAGCAGGATGTTCTGTATTGCCTCACATTTGAAACAAAGATCCCAGAAACATAATGAACAGCAGGGGCAGGAGTCCTATTGCTACCCAGCATGGCCTCTTGAAGGAAGGTGAAGCTCTCCTCCCTCTCCTGTTCATCAGGATCTTATTCCAAATGAATAGACAAGATGAGTTATTTCTATCTCACAGCTCACCGTGGGTTGCTTGTTTTGTAGGTGACAGTGCGACGTGTTATTGGTTGATGACTGGTGTGAGGGGCGCTTAGGGCTGGAGCCATCAGAAATGCTGAACCAGCTGGAGGAATGTGAGATGGAAAGGGTTTTAGTGTGGAGAGAAGTGAAGAAATACCACAGAAGGTGAGAGACATGGCCCAGGATGGTGAAGACAGGAGTGGGAGCTGAGGGAGGACCAGCTCAGGGCACATGTGGGCAGCACCTGCAGGTCTTCAGAGCTACTCTAGGCCAGCTTAGATTGCTTGGAGGTGCAGGGCATCTGCATGTCTCCACGGAGGTGACTATGCTATTGACAGCTTGTGCTTTCATCCCACCTTGTCCTTCTGAAAAGACGTTGGTCACTGTGCAGTCCTTGCCAGAGAGGCTTGATTCACGTCATCTAGGCCTCTAGATAAGGCCTCACTCATGCCAGGGTTCTGAAGGATGGCTTGGGCCTCTCCATGAGTATGTGGGCTGGCAGCTGCTCTGCAGGGCTTCCTTCCCAGTCTCTACTGAGTGGTCCCAGGTGTTGTTCTTATGGACACCTCCCACCATCCAATGGAGTCCAGAAGACAAAGTCCTTCCTGACTGTCCTCCTCTCCCCCATCACCTCCTGCCCCTGTCCACTTCCCGAGGGCATGGCAGAAATCTTGGCTGAGCTTCCCCGCCTTGGTGGTCCTTGGCCAGCGAGGCCCTGAAGGTAATTTAATGGCTGGACAGCTTTGATACTAGAATGCTGCTCCGTCTCTGCAGCAGAGTACACATTGGATTGGACCATATGGAGACTTCACCAGCAGATGCACTGACGGCTTCCCTCTGCAAAATCTCCCTTAGGTTTTCTTAATTAGACAAATGTAGGTGTTTTATTCAGGGCAGGAAACTGTTTTCTAAGTTTGACAACAATGCCATTTTCAAAGAAGAGTCTCAGCATGGTGGCTGCATTTTATTTGCTGGCTTCCTTTCCGCCCATGTCTCCTTCTTGGAGAGGCCATGTCTGGAAATATGCTGCCATCTTTGTCATCGCCAGCACCACTCTCTCTTTCTCTCTGTGTCATCCGTTGGAGCTTGGGGCTGCTTCTTGCTTCCCTCCCACTCCCTTCCATGCCAACTCTTTCTGTTCATTGTGACTTTCTCCTCCACAGAAGATAAAATGCAGAGAGTCCCTGTGGCCCAGGGCAGGTGCAGAGGGTGTTATAAAGGCCACCTTTCCTTCCTCCCAGCAATCAGAGCATCTTTCTTTTGGTCTTGCTCACTGCTACGCCCAGAGGTCTAGTCCAGCATCACTGCTGGGCTTTCCTGCTGCTGACATCATCCGAGAGCAAGGATACCTGGCAGTCCCTGCCATCAGAAATGTTGCCCTTAGCAGCTGAATAGAGCCTGACACGTGGGAGTTTACTGCATTTCATCAGAATAAAGAGGGACATCTTCCGGTTAACACATTCATGTAGGTTTTTTTGTTGGGGTTTGAACCCTAGTCCAGCTGCCTTATTGGTTATGTGATGTGGAGTCTTAGAGGCATGGAGAAACTTGCCCGATTTCCTCATCCATATGATGGAGATACTATTATTTACCTTGTGGGATTCTTGTAAGAATTTAATGAGTTCATTTATGAAAATCCTTCAACATGGAACCTGGGCCTTAGTAAGCTCTTAGCAGATAGTAAGTAGCCAGACTCTTCACTGGAACTGCCCACTGACTCATGAGTCTGCCTGTAGTTCTCAAATCCTTGTTATGCCCCTCGTGGCTCATACAGACAACTACAGAATCCTAATCAGAAGCTTCAAGATCTTTTCTACCCACTAGGCCCCACTCCCAAAAAGCCCTTAAGACCCCCGCCCTCACCAGTGATCCCTTCTCTCCAGTCAGCCCAGTGCACCTGGGCTGCCTCTTCTTGCATGTGAGAGTCTTTCTATAAAGGACTATGTATTCACCAAAGGCTGCCCGTTCCACTGCTTGTGCACTCAAAGCCCACCTCCTCCAGGAAGGCCTGTGATTGGTCTTTTCAAAACCCTGGTCTTTCTGGGAGTAGAAGATTGAGCTGTAGATCTAGTCCAAGAGAATTAAAACACGGTAAAGAAAAAAATAGCTGGTGATAGACTCAGGGCCTATTTAGGTTTGTTGCTTTGAGTTCAGATAGACAATTGAGGCCAATTTTAATGACTCTGAAATGTTTTATCTTTTACAACTCTGGAACTGCTGCTCTGCAACCCTAACAAATTGCCCGCTTTCCATCCCTCGCTCCCTGCCATCTTCAGTTAATACGGGGTCCATTAGGAGTTGAGAAACTTACTATTGCAATAAAAAATATATATCCTATCCATATCACAGACCATATATCTGAATCTTGCATAACACCCTCCCAGGAATTAATCCATATTTTAACCAAGTTTTTTTATAATGGCGGTGCTTCAGCCTCTTGCACAACGGTTTTCATGAATGCTGAGACAATGATGGCAAAAGGTCATCTCTGAGGTCAAGATCCTGCCTCTCCTGGGGTTATGGAGAGCAAGAAACATTTCTCCCTTCTCTGGTAGCCTTCCCAAAAGACTCCTGTGCTGATGAAAGAGTGGAGGACACCAGAGACAGGTGCTATTGCAACTCCGTTCAGCGGAGCCCTTTCTCCATTGTTAATTACCCATGAGGTGTATCATGGGGGCTGTATATCTCAACTCAAAACACTCTTCTCATCCTCAGAGCCATGCCCTGAGAGTTGGTGCTTAGCACATGCTGAAGGAACAGGCACAGCTCTCGCTCTGTGGGCACCCCGGGAGCTGGGCACCATGCCTGAGGTGGAGATACAGGTATGCAAAGATGAGTGCAATGCGTCTCTGCTCTCTTGCTTTGAGGAACTCTCAGGCTAGTGAACAAGTCCACACTTGATCCCAGGGCCACACACTTATAATGTAAAGAGTCCCAGGCCACAGCCTGGGTTTTAGTGCCATACCTCCCATGAACTCTTCCTTCTCCAACCCATTCCTTCCCTGCCTGAGGGGAGAAATTAAGTCTCCAACGCTTCTTGATCATGGTGACCTCTGTCTTCACAGTGGTCATTCAGATTGCAATTATAGTTGGCCTCCTGTGTCACATGGAATTCTGCACCTTCAGAGCTGATTCAACCAACTGTGAACAGATAATATTTGACAAATAAAATCAACAATAAAAAAATAACAGAAATTTAACATAACAATTTTAATACAACAAATTTAAATAACTAGGTAGCACATACTTTTGTTGTGTATTATAAGTAATCTAGATACTTAAAGTGTATGGGAGGATGTGCTTAGGTTATATGCAAATGCTACACCACTTTATAACAGGGACTTGAGCGTCCACATATTGTGATGCCTGAGAGGATCCAAAAACCAGTCCTCCTTGAACAGTGAAGGATGATCGCACGTATTTGCCTGAGTCTTTGTTCAACATTTACCTTCCTATCTAGACTGCAGGCTCCATAAAAGAGGAAACTATTATATTTAATCTGTTGTAGAATCCCCAGTTTCTGTCATATAGGACAGAAAAATATTCCCTTAAATATTTGTTAAATGAATGAATTTGTGACTTTGAGCAAATCATTTATCTTTTGTAAACTTCAGTTTTCTTAATTATACTAATAGTAACAGCCAATGCTTCTAGAACATTTACCCTATGCCCTTACCTGTTTTAAGCATTTCATATAATAATTATAATTAACCTTTACAACAACGCTGTGAAAAAATCACTATCATTGTCCCCACATTGCGTAGGAGAAAACTGAAGCACACAGAGGTTAAAGTTACTTGCCCAAGGTCACACAGCTGGTAAGTGATGGAGGCCAGTATTGAGCCCAAGCAGTCTGGCTTCAGAGTCCCTGCTTTGGGTGGTTGATATGATCATAAAGATCTCTTAGCCTTGGGGAGTCTATGAATTTCAAAGTGACCCACTGAAATGTCCACCTAGATTTATTTATTTAATAAATATTTATCAAGTGCCTATTATGTGCCCAGGCACTGAAAATATGGCAGTAAACAAAACAGATCTCTGCCTTCATAGAACTTACATTCTGATGGGAGGGGGCAGGATCATAAACAACATAAATAACAGATTTTATGTGTTACGTACTGATAAGGGCTGTGTAGGAAAAGAAAGCAGGGAAGAATTTGGGTGTGTCTTATGGGTGGTGGTTGTGATTTCACACGAGATGGTCAAGAAAGCCTTTGTTGAAAAAGCAACGTATGAGTAAACAGCTGAAGAAAGTGAGGAGCAAGCCACTCAGATCCCAGGGGAAGAGCATTCCATGCAGTGGGGGAGCAGATGCTAAGACCCTCAGGAGGAAAGGGCCTGGACTTAATTGAGAAACTCAAAAGTTCAGTGTGCTTGGAGCAAGATGAGCCAGAGGGGAGAGTGGGAGGAGATGAGGTTGCAGGGCGGCAGGGGCTGGATCCTACTGGCTTCATGTCCATCTCTGTCACTTCAGTCTCATTTCCTGTCCACAAGACCTGTCCATCCCATTAGACTAAGGGAAACGATGCATTTATCTTTATAGCTCTAGACTTTAGCTCCAAGCCTTGCCATAGTTGGTACTCAGAACACTTTTTGAGCAAATGGCAGAAGAGCTCCAATCCTTTAAAAAATGTGGTTGCTGAAGCTCTCATATGCTTTTCAACCTGTCCTTCCAGCAAAAGGCTCCTTGCCTAGCCTGGCATCTGCAAAACATCTTTTTCTTACAGCTCACTGTGTTGTGTGCCATTGGAAATGACCCTGCCTTTCAATTTCCTCTCTATCGCAGCCATCACAAAGTGTTGGGGAAACTGTGATATTCTTTGATGAAAATACTCATAACTATTTTGACACAGATCATGATCTGATAAAATACAGAGCCCTCCCTCTTCTACATTCCATATAGTGTTCAGGGCATCTTCATAGGGGACTTGGGAGGCACGTGGAGCTCAGAAGCACTCATTTTATTCAATCAGTGGGGGTCTACAGAAAGAATACCAGGGACATTTCCAAATGGAAGAGAGGTCGTTTCATATTTTAAACAAGTCTGTAATTCAAAATTCAGATATTCCGATGACAGTGACAGTGGGACCTTTCGTTGCTTGATCCATTTATGGTGTGGTGGGTCCATGAGGAGCGGGAAAACATGCACGAGGGTAGTGTCCTTGTATAACACAAGAAAACCGAGGATTCCTTCCTAGGTCTGCTTCCCTCTACTCTTTCGATATCTAAACAATGAAACTTTCTTCATGCTTTTTCTTTATTAAACAGAATTACATAGAAAAAGAAAATCTGGGGCTCAGCCAAACCACTCTGCCTTCCCTTCACGGACCTCAGAAAGGTAAAGCCATATATGCTCAGGAGGCAGAGCAGACATCCCAGGAAGAAGCCACAGGCAGCCTTACACTGTGAGCACTAGGGGTCCAAGAGCAGTGCAGACTTTCAGGATATAACTTGTCCTACGATGCGTGCAGTCCGCATCTTCTGTGTTTAATGCTAGTCCTGATTCCTGGTGAATATAATGTTCCCATACATGCTAAAAAACAGTGAAAGGAAATGAGATCTGAAGAAAAAAACAAACAAACAAACCAAATGCTGTTTTTCATGGCAGGGGAGTCCCTAGCCACTTCTCTGCTGGAGGGAGATTAAAGTTACTGGGCAGAAGCAGCAGTAAAATAAGGTCCAAGGTTCTTGCCATCTGGTAGGGGCTGTAACGCATCTCTTTGGGAGTAATTAACGCATCTCTTTGGGAGTAACCTTGCTGGTAATACTCCCTTGCCCTAAGCCTCAGTTTCCCCTTCTTGATAAGACTGGTGATTCCAGTTCTCTCCAATGCCTTCCTACCATTTAATGCTTCTCTTTAAGAAGGCAAACAATGAAAAGTGGCTCTGCAGTCACACAAGGAGGGAGGTTCGGCTTGCCGAGACTAGGAGCCATGTCTTTGAACGTCTTGCTTTTTGAGTGGTCAGCGGTCAGAAAGTCTTCCAAGGAATTGGAATGTACAAAGGAAAAGAGGGCCTGTCTCTGAGTGAGGGAATTCAGGGAGGGGCAAGATGGGCTGGAGCCTGCTACCGTGAGATCGGAGCCTGGGGCTCTGCACACCTCCCAGCCTTCAAGTCAGCTTGGCATTTTGTTCTACAAAGCATCTGCTTCTGCAGATAAAATGATTTTTGACCTGGAGACCTGAACTGACAATTTTGTAGACAAACCCCAAACAGAATGGCTCTGCCTGTCAGCCTGTTTCATCTCCTTCGTGCGTCCTCGCTTAGCTCTGCTGCACCAGGAATTTTGCATGGCTGGGTGTGGACAAAGTAACCCCTGAAGCACTCTGGGGAGTCACGTCCCCACTGCAGGCTCTCCTGAGGGTGCTATTTAGCCGTCTGCCCGGATTGGCAGTGGCAGATAGGGTTGTCAGGCTGTGGCAGGGCCCAGCAACTCCATCTCACATATGTCTCTGGTGTTCTGTTAAGGGTTCACGGCCAGACAGGTTCGAGAATGGAGAGATGCCATTTAGCACACCGAATCACACACCAAGCCAGTGTGCAGCTGGGTGGGGCTTGCAATGCTCTTGCAGGTCACAAGTGGGACAGGTTCAATACAGCCTAAAAAGAAAGATCCCTCTCCCCACCTCTGACCTCTGAGCAATGAACAGTAAATGCCACAAATTTCCTTAAGGGCTTAGAATCTTAATGAGAAAGGCATTATGGAAAGGCCTGCCTAATGTGTAGCCCTCTGCCAAGTTGATACGTTGTGATTATTTAAGGGTTTTACCCCATGATAGCATTGTGTAAATGTGAAAACAAGGCAGTTGAAGGTTAGAAGTTTCCCATCAACTCCCAGGAAGCCTGTACACCTGGTGCAGCCCCTCAGCTTGCAGCCCCCTGTGGAAGCATCTCCTTCACTGAAAAGCATTACCCATCCTCCCCTGGCTGTGGAAGGCAATTTACTGGAAGCAAGCCAAGTCCTGCCTTCAAGGAGAGAAGCCATTGAATCAAGCCCAGTTCCACCTCTACGAGCTGAGCTGTGTGGTATCAGAACTTTCTGCTGATGACTCACAGCTCTCTTCATAGACACCAACCATAATGTTGCCCTTTTTGCCAAACCAGGGAATGACCCAGTCTCTTGAAAGTTCCTTCCCCTCTGAAGCATTGCCACAAATACCCATCTGAAGATGAACTTTTGTTACCCACTATTTCTGTATCATCATCATCATCAGCATCACCCCCATCATAGATAGTCAATTATCTATTATATACTTAGCTATACTTGGAGTTGTCCTAGATATCGTGAAAGAACATTTTCACAGTTTCCCTCCTCTGGGGTCTTAATGTCTCTTAGGGATAGCACTGATGCTTACAGACACAAAGAGAATGCTATAAATATTGAGCGAACATAGGGTAAAAATAGAAGAGACAACATTAAATGTGTACAGTATGCATACTTCCTCCTTTGACCCCCTACCCCCAAGCTATAGCTATGCTAAACTGTAGCAGGAGACAGATTGTTCTTGGTATAAGAACAGCCTTGTAAGACAGATTATATCTTTTTCTGCTGTCAAACACGTATATTTAAAGTCATTAGTAGGAAGCCATCAGCAGCTGAGCTAAGAAGTGTGGCTAAAAGTTTTAAGGAAATGTTGTTAGGAACGACCGCGAATTCCTAAAAGATTTTGTGACTGAATATCTACTATGTTAATGCTACTTTGGAGCAAGTTCCTTTTACCAGCTGCACTATCCCCACTAGTGATCGGTCTGATTGGAGTTGGAGGTGCAGTAAACATGAAGACCCAATTTAACGAGCAACAGCAAAATGGCAAATAATCATGAGTTTGGGGGCCATAAAATACACACATTTACCTTGAATGTTGATTTAAACCATCTAGATGTTGTGCTAAATGAAACTTGGAATATATCATCTGAAGTACAGTGTCCAAATGATAAAAATAGTCCTAAAAACTTTACCTGTGTGCTAAAAAGAGACTTCAAAGGGGACGGTCCTCTTAGAGTGAGGCAGTTTGCTCTATGACATCTTCGTAAAATCATAGCAATTTAGAGTTGACAAGGACCTTCAGGGTCTTGTAATCTGGCCTCCTCCCAACGCAGAAATCCCTGCTTGAGAATTATCTCTAGGTCGGAGTTGATATGTGCTATCTACCAAGGGGATGGCTATCATAGGGTCACCTTCTAAAGGGCTGATTCTGTTCCAGGATTACTTTCATTTTGGGACACATGAAGCTAATGCAAGCCTACCAGCAAGGTACCCAAATAATACAGTCTCCTAGAGGGGGTAGCAATAGGACTTCCAATATATTACATTTTCTTTGATTTAGGACCGTCTTATTTTTTTCTGCCAGCAACATCCATTGTTATGTTGACCTATTAAGGTGATTACAGAAAGCGTTGGTGGCCCAACATATCTTATTTTCATCATTGTCAGCCTCCTGCAATTGCAAGCTTCTGAACATATCATAAATCCAATAGACCAAATGTCTCCGGGAGCTCAGCAAAGAGGCTACAGCTTTTTTGTTTCCACTTAGGCCAGGGTTATGGGTGGTAATAAACTCAGCAGTCAAGGCCAGAAATGTGATAATAGTAGGAAATGAGAAAGGGTTAGAGAAAGAAAAGCAAAGTCGGAAAAATGCTCGGCTCTCCTTGCTTTGCTGAGTTTTCAAATTCATTAGCAACCTCAATTATTCAATTCCTCAATTTTAATCTCTAATTAAACACTGCCACAGACACTGTATCCATAGAGGGTTGGATTTAAGTGGCCTCTTTTTAATAATTGTGCAACTATGATCCCTGCGTTGTTAACCCAGAGAAAGAGGAAGAAATTAGTTTAAAAAAAGAAAAGAAAAATGTGAGTGCCTAAACTTCATACCAAATGGTAATTGTAGAGGGATGTTATTTTCCCTCTAAATATAGCAAAGATGACTACAAGGCTTCCAGCATTTTTCTATAATAATTTCTTAAATCAAAAGCATATTTGACAATGAGAGAGTGCTTTACCACAGCTATTCTTTTCTAAATAATTAGACAAGCAAGAAAACAATAGGCAGAGGTACAATATGCTGCTGAGTAAATGATACTATTTTTTGCTTATTTCACAAGGCCATAGGACCCTGGGCTTCCTTTTTAAAAAAAAAAAAATCATTATTCGGATGAAGTAATGAAATAAATATAGGCAAAGACAGTGGATGGTAGCATTTTGCTATCCAGATCTCTGTTTATTTAAAGAAAAGCCTTTCTGAGAGATGAGGGTGCAACCATGTAGCTTCAGAAGGAATGTGATTAAAACACAAGTAGGAGGAGAACAGAATACAAAATTGCATCTCTTCCATGATAATAGCCCTGTAAGAACCAGGATTTTCCATCAAGAATATTGGAAAGGAGCTGCGTCCCAGTGTTTGCCCAGCATCCTGTCTGCTTCCTAACATACTTTGTAGGTTTTCTCATTCACCTGCCTCCATAGATTGTGGGCTCTGGAGGAGAGGAACTTTGCCTCTCACTTCTCTGTATCCACAGGGATTAGCGCTTTGCCTGACACATAGCAAGGATCAAACAAATATTTGTTAAACAAATGTACTATATTAGGGGGATATACTTATGAGTGCATTCTGTCACATTCCCTTCCAAAAACTTTAACCTAGTGTCATAAGAAATATACATTTTAAAGTCATAAAGCAACTATATATTCCATAAATACGTGCATACAGGTGTGTCCATGTACATATTGCAAATAGATTGATTCAATCTGAAGAATCAGAATAAGTGTAAGCCAGAAATGTTAAGCAATGGGATCCTCTTCCTCTGTGACAAAGACACTGAAGTGTGTGCCACCTGACGGGGAACTGGCTTTCTTTTGTAGGATATATAGAGCCCTCCCCACAGTGAGTGTTTCCTTGCTGGCATCAATGACACCACCTTTTGGTTAACCAGCTGTTAAGCCAAGTAGCCCCCAAGCCCTGGGCATGCTCCAGGATGCTGAGGCCACGGGAACAAGGCTCTGTAGGCCCTTCCAACTAAACAGTGACACACAGGAGCCAGGATGGGCTGTGCAGAATCTGAGTGCAGAATCCAACTAACACCTAGGGGTGTTAGTCATTGTCCTGTAGAAGAGAAGAATGGAGAGGCAGGGCCCTGCCCTATGATCCTTGAGACATCTTATGCTGTAATTGGGGTGTGCCTGAAGCCACCTGGCAAACAACTGGTGTCACTTTAGCTGCAAACTCTAGGATGGCATTAGTTCTAGGCAAACTCATTGGTTGTTTCTTTGTTTCAAGAACGAAAACCAGTTTTTGAAGGAGTTTGCATGGACTGGCCTCCAGAAGCATGAATATTATTCAGACTATCAAGTGAGGAAGGGATGATTTTTAAACTCTGTCCTTAAAACACATAGAGTCATGTAGGAGAGACAAATGATAATTACAAACCCATGTTCAGGGATCATCTTCCGTATGTGGACATCTTATGTGATGACTTTAGACATCCAAGTTATGACTTAAATGGATAGTGATTCAGGTGATTGGATGGGTTGTCAAGAGCTTTCAGCACCACCAAGAGGTTCCCAGAAAGACCACCGTAGTCCCAAGCCATCACCCATGCTTTCTGTAGACAGTATCCTCCATCGTTGCTCAATGAATTGTTCCTGTGCTCCCTCTGACTCTTCACGTTCTCTTCAGGAGAGAGTGGAGTTGGATTTGCTGAGGCTGCAGATTTTCCAGACTAGCAACTAACTATCTCTTCTTCAAGAAAACCCCCAAAATTCCAGGGGAGAAGGGACAACTTCTTACCACAAGGGTAAAGATGAGTCCTTTGTCAGTACTTCCACAAAAAAGAAAAATGGTGAGAGCTAAAATAAACACTGAAAAGAATCCTTAACTTGAAGCAGGACCTATGTGCTGGTTATAGCCCATATCCCAGACTCTCACTGTTGGTCTTTGCCATTGATTTCTAACTTGAGTATCCTTCAGGTTCCTATCTTTCTATCCTTCCCTTCCAACTTGCCCTTTTTTCCTACAGTTTCACACACACACACAAATCAGTTACTCAAGTTAACTTGAAACTGTTTTGAAAATGTCTTTACGTAAGTGCAATGCATTCCCTCAAACAGAATATTCTGAAAGAGCTTAGCAGCCCTGAAGATATACAATCAATACTTTGCCTGAACCATTGATACCCTTGCCCATCACTTAAATATCATTACAGGAAAGATTTCAACAAGATCGCGGCACATTTTACTTTACAGTTTGACTTTAAAAGATGCCTGGGCTTTGCTGAAAGGCATTAGTAACGGAATTCTTTATCTTTGAGCTTAATTTATTCTGAGGAGAATAGGGCCATTATCTTAAATCTATTTTTTTTTCCAACAGAGAAAACAAGCCTCAGAAGTCCAGCACTCACAAAGAAATCATTGTTTAATTACATTTTTGTTTAACTCTTTGCAGAAGGAAAGGCAATTGGAGAATGAGCATGTATTCCAATCAGGTTGTTATCAATAAACATGCAGGCTTTCGTTTTGTTTTTGTTATTTCCGTTTCTATGCTTCTCTGAACTTCTCACAAGCCGGAACGGCTTGCAGTCAAGGAAGACTTAGAGCAGTTCTCAGTCCCATCTGAATCACTTTTCCCTTGATCATTGGTGGTGAAGGGGTCTTTGGTTTGAAGAATGCAAGTGATCCAAAACCAAAGTGCTGAAGTTCCAGTAGTAGGTGACTGGCTATAAATTTGGCACATGACAGCTGTGTGTTTACACATATGGGAACAGACACACTCACATTTAGCTTCCTGACCCAAGCAGTGTGTCTCCATTCCGCAAAAGAATTGCTTTGGAGAGCAAAGTGACCCATCAACTAGTTATTTTTTTTTACAAAACAACCACTACCATGCAATTGATATGACTATTTGTTACTTCCCCTCATCGCAAATTTGCTGAACTAAAGAGTGCTTTTGGCTTTGTAGAAGATTTAAGCACCAGGAAAGCTGCAGGAAGATGTTCTGTGTCTAGGAGCTCTTCCAGAGTCTCCACTTGCTTACTTTTTCTGTTCTGAAAGCTCAACCGCTAGGCCTCAATGACACATTTTTGGCCAGGCTCGGGGATCACTTGTAAACTACATGGTGGACCCAGTTGTTACAGAACTTCAGGGGAAGCTGCTTCACTAGGCCTAGCTAACCAAACTCCCTACTCATCCCTTTCACTTGATAGCACCTTTCACTACATCTGTTTCCAGAACTTCAGTGCTCGATTTGCCTGGTCAGATATGCCAATCGGTGAGAATGGAATGGCCTTCCAAGGTTGAGTGGTGATCCAGATTTGAGGAAGTTTTGCCTTCCTTGTCTTTGTTTCAAATTGGTTCCATGGAAGGAGAAAAGAGGGCACCATTTTAATTCTAAGAAGAAGCAGCTAATCAGTGTCCTGCATCTGACTTTCACCTCCCTCCTTCCTTTCCTTTGTCAGTTAGGATAGGTGACACTTCTTTTCTTGTACTGCTACTATCAGAGATTTTGTGTTTAATAGTTGCTAGGTCACATTTTACAAGTGTGAATGACTTTGATGACCTCCATTCATTTTTTTCTTAGCTATCTTCATGTCTACAAGGAGTGAAAGGCTATAAAGAATTCAGGCAGGCTCCTGTTTTGATCAGCCTCTCCGGATGACCATTATACCCAAGTCAAAAGTCAATGCACTCCCCAAATGAGAAACATATATATAGGAAATCTCCCTTTTACAAGATTATAGTGCATCTCCTGGGTTTTTTTCCCCATCCTCCTGAGTCAGTTAGTGTGTAGTTGACTCTAATTGGCCTTCCACCTTCTGTTTGCCTTTGTTACCTATAGTCAAAGGGACCTCAGGAGTGCGAGAGACTCCCCCTCCCCTGCTGCTTTTAAATTTCATCTTGCAGTATCTCCCTCTGATTGTTCAAGGGGATAAAGGAGGCTTGGAGGACAGCTGGGAAAGGGGGCCTGGATTGTTGCCATCAAAATCACCATTTACATTGGCATTTATTCCATGTTCTGAGTTATGTGCTATTTTTTTAAATTGAATATAAGCTGCAAAGACGGGTTAGTCATATTTCTCAGCTTATGGCACATCACAACCCATCTAAGAAAAACTCTCTTTTTCAATATTTTCCATCTTCATCTCTGGTCCTCACTTCTGTTTCTCTTCCTCTACCCACAGGCAGAGGAAATTATTCTACACCTGATAAAGGTCTTCAGAAACATATGTGAAGTCCAGGGTGTTGTCTCCATGCATGATTTTAATTTACCTAAAGGACGTTGTGCTACAGATATCATTCTGTTTCTGTTTCACCTAACACTGCTTTTAGGAATTGTTCATATTTTTAGATATCTGCCCAGTAGTTTGTTTCTAATTGCTGCATTCACAAAATTTCATTATCCTTTCTGTTTCAATGCATCTCTAGGTTGCTTCTAATTTCCCACTGTGTGAGAATCCTAGCATTCACACCACCAGACAAGATTTCTGTGCCTTAGGATATATGCCTGCGCAATTTCATTAAGTGCTGCAGGGAATATTCTAAAATGCCTGGCTGGCTTATACTCTCAACGCTGGTTCACGGGGATTTCAGTTTTTCCACATGCTTTCCAGTCCTTGGTATTCTTCAATTTTCTAATTCTTGCTAACCTAATTGGCATAAAGTAGTGTTTCATTGTCCTTGTTACTAATAACTTTGATCCTAACTCTTAACTTCCACCTGTCTACAAGGTAGGCGGCTGTGGTATCCGACTAGAACCAGGGCAAATACCACCCAGGAATGTCTGAAACAAAATGCTTGATTCTACAAGGCAGTTGTCCAAAATTCTCAACCCATGTGAGCTCCAGGCCATACAATGACTGCTAAGATTCTGTAGGAATTCAGTGACACAATAGTGTTAGATCAGCGTGGAAAGTCCAAGCTCCCACCCACTCCCCCTTCCCAAGTAGAGGCAGAATGATGTGTCCTCTGCAGTTTCAGCAGCAACTTGAGATGTCATACATCAGTGGATATGTGCAGACTTACTTAAACATTTTTGTCAAAGTAACCCACAAGTGCCATCTTATCAGAGGATCAATTTTATATCAGAGGGTCATTAAATTCTTTTTCATGAGAATAAAATGGGCTTTTGCTGCTGCATGTTGTACTGCTGCTTGTCCGAAACTGCAGATGAAATCAAAGTGGAAGAGATTTAACCAAATTATCTATCTTCAGAAAATAAGCTTTGCTGCAAATGTATTTTTGATGTGGTATTGTGCAACATGGAGAGAGAAGAAATAAAAATACCCTAATGGTCTGTTATATATAAACGGGGGGAGGCTGTGCCTTTAACCCTCTGTGGGAGCTGGTTTCATGTTCTAGCCCTTTGGGGGTGGGGTTAGGTGGGGTGGACAAGTGAGTGACAAAGGTCCAAGTTCATGATGGACTGTTCTGGGGTACAGTTAAATTGCACATTCACTTTTTTTCCCAGTGTAAGAGAATGTTGGGGAAAGGCTTTCCACTTTCTATAAAGTGGAATACCTTAAAGGGAAGCCTGTCCTAAATTGTGTCATCTCCCGCCATATTCCAGGACTGACCTCCTCCTCATGAGATTCCCCACCAGCCTGAGAAAACACTCAGCAGGCTCTGCCGACAAGCTGGTGTCCTGGGGCCAAACTGCTGCCCTTTCCCATGGGACCATGTGTGCTCCTCTGACTCAGGGCGACCAGAAGGGTTTGTCTTAATTGTGGAGTTGTTTGTAGCCTATATTCTTGAGATGAGCTTTCTTATGTGAATAACTTGAATAGGAGGAAAAGCAGGGAAGAGAGAGGCTAAAGCCGCCCACTAGGGATTGTTGGTACTTGGAGGGCCTGCTCTTTCCCTGGCCTCTTCTTAGAATCCCTTGATGCTGCAAAGCCTTAGAGTAACAAAAGAAAGGAAACAGAAACATCAAGCAAAAGAAATCGCAATGCCTATTAAGGTCCTCACTACGTGTGGAGCGCATGATCATATGTGATTGGGGGTAAGGGCGAAGCTATAAAAGAGGAGACATGTGCTTGGGTAAGACCTGGGCAGTTACATAGTTCTGGAGTTGGGACACATGGTAAGAATGAATCCCCATGAGCCAGAGGCTGCCAGAGTGCTTGCTGTGGCCATGGCACCCCTCACCTGGGTGTCTGAGCAAAGCAACAGCCCTCAAAAGAATTAAAGTCCCAGCCATTCCCTCAGTCTCCCGTGTCTGCATGGTGGGCACTGAAGCCCATGGCCAGGCCCCACATTCTCCACACGGCATTCTAGGACATTTACATCTAGGGCATTCACCAGGACACCCTCAGTTCTTCTGCTTCTCAGATGTTGAAGTTTTCCTCATCCTGAGTAAAGATCAGAAGTCTGATGAAAGCATGCCTGTCCATAGCTCTGGAAAGGGCATGGGCACCTGGACAGGACATATAGGAGAGCCATGAAGAGCATCTCAGAGGCCAAGGTCGAAGGTGGAGAGGGGTTAGAGAAGCCCATTTGCTGGGAGATGCCACTATTTCTTATGGACCATGCTCATCCTTGCAAACTAGCAGAGTTCTGTCTTGGATGGTAGGGGGTTAGTTTCTTAGGTATCCAACTGCCTCGCAGTGGATTAGAGGGCTCACAGAGCCCTAGAGGATGACTTCTCCCTGATTAATGAAGGCCTTGCCTTTAAAAGGTCTAGCTTTTTATTTGCTATAAGCTATACATGTGCTCTTCAGTGAAAACAAGAATAAAAAAAACTATTTGCAAGATAAGTAAAGAGAAATGTAATCCCTGAGTGGGATGAAGGGTGCTTTGAAATGAATGGGGGATAATCCTTTTGTTGTCTATTACAAATGCACTTTATTTCCGCATTATCTGGCTATGAGAATGTGCCATTCACTCTAGTGACAACGCCACCGCCGTTTCTTCTCTTTATGTCATATTAAGTGAGTGCTGCGAGGAGTGTTTTTGCCCGGGGTCTGAGGCAGGCACCCACCAGGGGCAGCTCATCATGTGGTCACTGAGGTTCCTGACAGCGTGAGTTCTGAACCAGGCTCAGGACAGCAGTAAAGGGGAAGTTAGGAAAGCGACTCTGTGAAGGTCCAACCCCCACCAACTTCAACCCCCACCAGCTTCGGAGGCTGGGGAATGCAGTATTGTATGCACGGAAGCCTTCAGTAACCAAAAGAATAGCAACCCTGCTGTCCCTTGCTGGATCTAAGACCTGGAACTCATGTCTGTCTCTCAGGTTCTGGCTTTCAGTTCCCTTAAAGGGATGGCAGGAAAATCCCAAGGGCTTGTCCCAGAGCATTGCTTTGGAAGTTCGTTTCTTCCTCTCCTTTCTTCCCTCGTGCCCTCTCTGCCTTCCTTCTTCCCTTTTCTTCTTTCTTTTTTCCTTTTTTTTTTCTTTTGAGACAAAGTCTCATTCTGTCACCCAGGCTGGAGTACAGTGGTGCAATCTCCACCTGCTGGGTTCAAGCAATTCTTTTGCCTCAGCTTCCCAAGTAGCTGAGATTGCTGGTGCCCACCATCACGCCTGGCTAATTTTTCTATTTTTAATAGAGACAAGATTTCATCATGTTGCCCAAGCTGGTGTTGAACTCCTTACCTCAAGTGATCCTCCTGTCTCTGCCTCCCAAAATGCTGGGATTACAGGTTTGAGCCACTGCACCTGGCCTTCTTTTTCCTTTCACAAGAAGGAAGCTCCTTGCGGGGAAGCCGCCATCCGGAGGCACTAGGAATGGTCGCAGGTGGCAGCATTTGAGAACCGAGAATCTCTGTTCCTGGAAGCTCCTTATTTTAAAGCCTGGTCTTTCGTAGGCTAATCCTGTGACTCTTGCAGAGTGCTTCCCCTGAAAATCCCCAGAGAGGATGGAACATGCTGTGAATGATCTTATCTCCCCTTCTGGGTAGGTAAAATGACTACCAGATTAGCACCTAAGAAACTCAAGAGCTCTTCCCTGACCACTGGTCAAGAAAATGTCTATGATGGGGGATGGGGGGTTACTGATCACATCCCTGTCCTGCCTAAAATTCTGTAAGCAAGGAGCTCCATGAGATGGCTGCAGACCTGCCCATGTTCCAAACCTGCTTCTCCTCTGTTCTTAGAGCCCTTGACTGTTTCCTGCCTTGGACCCTCCTGCATGCCTCTCTCTGCCTAGAATGGCTTTCCCTCCACGGTGCGTCTAGTCATTTCTACTCATCCATCAGAGCTCAGCAGAAATATCACTTCCTGAAGGAGTCTCTTGATCCCCAATGGATAGATCAGGCCCACTATTCCTTCATAGCATCTGGAACCTCTTTATTTTAGTTAACATGGTTGATCAATTGATTGATTTTGAGACAGGCTCTCTCTCTCTGTTGCTCAGGCTGGAGTTCAGTGGCATAATCGTGGCTCACTGAAGCTTCGACCCCTTGAGCTCCAGGGATCCCACCTTGGCCCCCTGACTCCTGAGTAGCCAAGACTACAGGTGTATGCGCCACCAAACCTAGCTTTTTTTTTTTTGGTAGAGATGGGTCTCATTATGTTGCCCAGGCCGGTCTGGGCTCAAGGGTTCTGCCGACCTTGGCCTCCTCAACTGTTAGGATTATAGGCATGAGGCACCACACCCAGAACTTCCCACAATTTGAAATAAGAAGCACTTAAGGCATTCGCTGCCTGCTGTGGACTCCCCACCCTGGGCTGTATGCTCAGGAGGCAGGGATGTGATCTGCCTTGCTCACCAAAACACCCCTACACCTAACACAATACCTGGACCATAGCTTCAAGTCAACATAAACTTACCTAACAAATAAATGAAATTAAGACATCCCTAGCTTTCTCTACTTTGCATATATTTCCCTCAATTCATCACTTCCTTATGTTTCTTTAAGAGGAAGGCAGGAAGTCTGAGTCCCAACAATGGCTCTCAAAACCACACCACCCTGGGGGGCCTCCCCAACAGGATGAGGTGGACGTGTCAGCAGTGGAAATGTATTTTGTCATGTTTTCCAGCTGCACCAGGGGAGAGCCTGCTGAGGCTGTTTGAGTCTCAACACTGTCATACCGCCATCTCATTATCTACAGCCACATCTAAAACCCACATGAAATACCGAGTCGCACACAGCTCTGGGAAAGACATTTTACAGAGACCATCTTATGTGTTTTTAATCTGCCTCCTGAGAACTTACAGTCTAAGAAATAGAAAACTGATTCCAGTAAACATGCCCAGAAAATGCTAGCAGCAAGATTAAAACACGAAACTATGAATGTTAAGGTATTTATAACATGCATCATTTAATAGGATAACATTTTTCTTAGCGGAAGGAGCACATTTAAGCACATTCAGAGGTGGGAGGGGGAGATTGGCCAGCTAAGGAGATTGGACAGAGTGGACACAGGCCTTCTAAGTCCAGAGGAAAACAAATGATCAGCTCACGGTGATCCAGATAGCTAGGCCTTCCATAGGGCTGATTCCACAGAGTCTAAAACTTTAGGCCTTCAGGTGGCTGTTCAGTGTTTCCATTTAGGGCATGAGCTCAGCAACAAATTAAGTGAAGTGTCCCCAATAAATGCTAATAAGCCCCAGGAGGAAACAGGGGCATCCCCATGCATACCAAATGCACTCATTAGCATCCCCGCTATTATGAAGAATAGCAAAATGACCTTGCAATCATTAGAAGCTTAAAATGCTATGACTTAAGTTTAGAAAGACACATATTACATTGTAAAACCTAATTAGTGTTACCTTTGCTAATTGCCGCCTGGCACTGAACTGGATAAAATAAATGCATGATGGATGTTCCGGGGGAATCAGACATAACCCTATCACTATTTTAAAAAGAAATGAAATTACAGGAGAAGAGCCTTTTCAAAAGGTGTTTATAACTGAGTTGTTTGACGGAAGTGAGGGAAGCGTGGGCAGTCCATGCATTTACTTGTATGAATCCTAAATGCTGAAATTTTCTCCCGAGAACACTCTTCTCCTATACTTCTCTAAAGTGAATACCAGGATACCAAACAATAGGAGAAATTACAATAGCGTCAAAATGCAACCCCAGCGTGAAAACAGCTGTGCAGGAATACAGTGAAATCCTATCCCGCAGGCAATTAGAATATTCAGCCCTATCCCAGCCCGATTCTGCAGCAAGGATGTCAGTCAGTGCTGTGTCTAGGAGAAGGTTTGTCCACTAGGATGATCTCTTCCTGAGCCTCTCTTTTGTCCTCTTTTGAGTAGGTCTAAAGGGCAGTATGTACTACCATGGAAATGTCAATGAGGCTAGAACCCTCTCCCATCTGGAGGCTGTCATGGCCATAGTGCTGGGGGCATGGAAGTCAGGTCACATAGTTTCTCTCTACTGGGCTACTATAGATGAAATCAACCGGAGCAAAAGGGGTTGTGCCTCCAGCCACAACTGCCCACCAGAAACACACACACATCACATACACACACATGCACATGCACGCACACATGCACACAGCCGGGCCTTACTTCCATCTGTGCTCAGCATTTGTAATAAGGTTGTGAAAAGAAAATCATTTTCTCAGGGTTGGTTTTTTTTCCTCCTTAAGGGTAAATGATAGCTGATTTTTCAAGAAAAAAAGCCTGCCACTTGTGCCTCTCAGGGCCCCTCCTGAGCATATCTTAAATGGTACAGATTAAAATTGAGTCATCAAATTTACAAACCACAAGCAGTGAGAAAGACGGTTGAAAGCTCTGTTTCCATATTGGGTCCCGAGGAGGGCTGGAGTCCCCTAGAGCCCCTCAGCTTCTGCTGAGCAGGAGGGTAGGCAGGGGATGAAGGAAAGAGAGCAGGCAGGGACCACCCTCAGGCAGGGCAGCCCCTCTTATCTATTTTAAATATTGATCCATGTAAAATTTCATTAGGAAAGGAAAACTTCTGCTGCTAAAAATTATTGGAAGACCACCAAGAAGCCATTGAGGCCAAGGACACAAGAGGTCTCTGTGTGACCTCTCTCCGGTTGCACAGAGACACTGATAGAGCCAGGACCAGAACTCGGACACCTGAGTCCAGCACTCTGTCTCCAGTTTTGCATGGAAGGTAGGGGAAGGGAGCCAACCATTCCCAATGCTGGCAATGGCCTAGAATTCTTAGACTTCCTAAAGGACATCAAACCCCAACTTTGTTTTTTTGCAGATATTCATATGTATTCTTAGGCAAGATTTCTTTCCCTGGGCTAGATGTCCCAAGAACCACACTCCTCTGTCCCTTTCAAATAAATGACAGACTTCACTGGGGGGCCCTGGATTATGTCCACTGCTGCTGTCACACCAGTCTGACCCCAGCTCTGCCCACCTCCAGGGATCACAGACCCTGCCAACCAACTTCCTTTGAGTCAGCCATTCAGGGCTGGATCTTAGAAGCTAGATTGCTTTGGTGTGATTTCTGAAGTCTGTGCATTTGCCTTAATTGTCAGGCCACTGGCTTCCCTGAGACTGGGTCCTGCCATTTGCTTCCTGACAGTGGCAGTGCTAGCAGGACAGACTGACGGTCAGAGCACCCCATGTATCTTTTTCTAAGGAATCCATCCATGGCAGGGACCGTGGGGCCCTGTCAAAGACAACCATTTTTCGGGCCTTTAATAGGACACCAGCTCACCTCTTGCCTCCTCTTCTGCCCTTCCTTCCAGCTCCTTGTCCTTTACAATAGCTGAAGACTTTTTTTAAGTGGAGCTGCTGATAATTAAAGTTATATCTTTGTTCCACCAATGTCTGAAACTCTGGGAAGTCATTATCAGAGTCAGACAGTGATATTTTGATATCCCAGGATCTTTTTGATATAAGGAATAAAGTTCTAAGGCATGAGAAGATAGAGAGCCATGCTATTTCCTAATCACCCTTTATAATTTGCAGTATCTTGGGACGCTTCTCAGATGTTTCCACTGTGGCTTATGTACACTTCAAACCCATGTGCCGTTAAATGCAGAAACTAGGTACTGAATTAATAAAGGTAGCTTCAAAAACCCACCTCTTTGGCAGGCTGAAGATCTAAGGGCAAACTCAAAGAGGGTGATGGGCCTTTGAAAGTTACTAAGCACAAACAATAAACCTCATTAAATAAAGCCAACAGAGTGGGCTCAGAAATGTAATGAGCCAAGCAGGGGTCCAAGGGCGCTGGAATCAGCCTGGAAATTAACATGTCGGGGAGCTGGAGCTCAGGTTGAAAGAACGGATTGTGTTTTGGAAAATCACGTGATCCACATTGAAACAACGCTGAGGACAGTGGTCAGGCAGATGCTGAGGACACACCGGGCACAGGCAGTCCACTGTGGTGCTGGGACTTAGGGGCACTCAGGTTTGCAGTCCTCTGCTCTCTCACTCACCCTAGTGGCTTCAGTAGAGTCTACAGAAAGCAGAGTATTTGGGCAGGGCCTGTAAAGGAAGTGGGAAGCTGATAGAATTTGCTTGGCCATTTGCTTGGCCATCGAAATGAACTCCTTTTGCCAGGATGTGCGGCCACTGGTCTCCCACAGCACCCCTCCCTCCAGGCGCCTCTGTCCACAGTCAGGGAGCAGGAAACAAGAAGGATTTGGTCGCCATTAAATGGCAAAGTTCTTGATGAGATCTGGTTGCCAATTGAGTAGTAGATTGGATAATTAGAGTGCCAGACTGGCATGTGGAGTTTTCAGAAATAGATGGGAGTTGCTGGATAATAAGTCACATCAAGCCACCACAGGAGCATGCAGGACTGCTCAGCCTCTGGGCCTCAAGCTCTCCCCTCTAGACTCTGACATGGCCAGTATAAGCCCTTTCTTGGCCATTGTTGTTGGTCAGGGCTGAGTGACACACACATAACACATACACATAACACATACACACACATACACACATGTCATCAAACTGTCTTAGGTATGAGGCACTCTCTGAAGGCTGCTTAGGAAGAAGGCCAGTTCTCTTTCATGAACCTGCTGGAAGCCACAAGCCATTCTCTTCCCACTTTCACCCTTCAGTTCTATCCCCACCTCCCAATCATTTTATCTTCATTTTAATTCAAGAATTTAACTACAGGGATTGCACTGACCCATCCCCCTAGAATGAAAGGACACAGGATCCTCCACCAGATAGTTATTTGTGATTGTGGCTGGGGGTTCATTTAAACTAATTTTATTATTCATGACACTCACAATTTATGCAGTGAATGCAATTAAAGGCTATGATTGGCTGCCACAGCTAAGGGCTAAAAGTGCCGCTTCCTTAGATATGCAAGGAAGAAAGGCGAGGAATATTAGAAAAATAATCAGTCACGGAGATATTTTTTATGAAGTGATCCCTACAAACCTTGATTTAAAAAAAAAAAGCTAATTTAATTTCCCTAACACCCTGCAAAAGATATCTAATTATCCACTATTAAATTGCTCTCATAATTTTTTCCAAAGTTCTCTATTGTTTATGCCTTTGTGAGTTCTCCTTGTCTACAAGCAAAGAAGCTGTCGTCTCAATGTGCAGGTTCCAATAAAACCTACTCAAATGATTCTTCCCAAAGCTGTGCACAGAAGCCCTGATGCAGCCTGCAATATATTTGTCCATTTAATCAGGAAATATTGGAGAAACAAGACTTGAGTGGTAATCATTTAGAGTTGTGGGAGGAGAAGAGGGAATTGACATTTTTTCTTTTCCTTTTTTTTTTTCCAAGAAGAACAATTTTTAAAAAATCACTGGACATCAAACCAAAACAAATCATGATGCCACCACACAATGGGATATTCCTTAGCAGTAAAAAGAAGTGGACTCCTGATTCACGCATAATGATGATGAATCTCAAAGTAATTATGCCAAGTGAAAGAAGCCAGAGGAAAAGTTCACACTATGTGATTTTATTTACATAAAGTATTTTTTAAAAAGGCAAACTAGTCTTTAGAAACAAAAAGCAAATCCTTGGGCACTTGAGGGGCAGAGGGAGAATAAGGAGGGGGAGGGAAAAAGGGAGGGATCACCAAAGGGCAAGAGAAAATCTTATTGGGGGATGATGGGCGGGTTTGCTGTCCTGATCTTGGTGATGGTTTCATGAGTGTACACATGGCAGAACCCCTCACCTTGTATACTACTTTAATAATGTTATTTATTGTGTGTAATCATACTTCAATAAATCTGCTACCACAGAGGCACACCCCTTGGGTAAGTCTTGGCTTCACCATTTACCTAAGCATGGGATCTTAACCTCTGTGGACTGTGGATTACTCCATAAAATGGGAATGATAAGGCCTTCCCTACCCACCACATAGGAGTATTAAGAAAACCCACATGAGAAAGCAACAGCCCCAGCAATCCAGGTGTATATACATTCATAAGCCCACAAATGGGCTTCATCAGCTCTGATCACAGTCAGCAATGACATGGTTCAATGCTACTACTGCTCTAGAGCCTGGTCTGTTGGCTTGCCCGTAGCCAGTCCTCAGTGTTTATTGAATTGAGCTGAAGGATACTTAGTAAACCTCATTTGGCATCTATCTGTTTCATGAACTTCTGGTTGGGAGCCATGGAATCCGGAAATGTTACATCTTGGAATGGGAGGACCTCATGAGAGTCTTAGCAACACATCCTAAGACAAGTGGGACTTAGCAAAGTCTAGGACCTGATTCAGAGCCTCTGGTCTAGCCTTTAGAAACAACAATTAATGAAGGAAAGAGCAGTGGAGGGTGGGGATCAAGACAGAAGTCCTAGAACTTTTGTTGCGCCCTCCTATGCTCCTCCCTGATTTGTAGGCAGCCTGGTAAGAACCTGGCACAGGCCCATTAAATTCACAGCACAGCAGAGTGGGATTGAGGTAGAAGAGCTGAACTGAGCTCCCTCACTTCAAAGACTCCTCTAGGCCCCAGAGAGCTCTGAATTGTAAATTGGCTGATGTCAGCCTTTGTGGCTGCTGTCTAGTGTCCCAAACTCTCAGAATTTTCTCCCTAGCTTCCTGGCAATCAATTCAGCCCACTTGATCACACACCTGCCTCACTCCAGTATGTGCTGGAGGTTTGTTTATATCACACTTTGCAGATTCCAAAGTACTCTCACAGAGGAGTTTTTACTTTCAGTCCTCCCCTTGGTACTGTGGGTGTATAGCATAGGTCCTATTAGGATTCCTGTTTATGGTTAAAGGAATTGATGCCTACACCGATGCAAGATTTCCCCAAGACCACTCACTGAGCAAAGATGAGAGGTAGGAATCAAGCTTCTACCTTCTGACCCCTGTTCTCACCCCGTCTGTCCCGTGCTGTGCCGTCTCATTCCATCCTCACGGAGATAGGTGACCTCACCTCTGTTTAACTAATTCTGAAGGTGATGCCTATCCTCATTTTTCCAATGTGATGGAGAAAAGTAATGTGACTTACATAGGTCACTCAGTAGTTGAGTAGAAATGAGATCCTGCCAAATGCAGCCTTCTTTTCACTGTACCAATGCCATTTCCAACATTTAGTTAAATCTAAACATTATTTCAGCCATGTGTGTCATTCTGTTGCCTTTACATTCTTGGGCACATTGGGGACCCTTGGTTGGTGGGGGTGGGAGAGAGGAGAGGTTGGGAAATGAAAACCTACTCAGTAAGCCAGCCCAGATCCCTGCAGTGAGGGGTGGGTTACAGAATAACATGCCTCACAGGTTGCTGAGGAGAGAGCAGTGACCCTTCTGAATTCATAAATTTGGAAAAAGAACAGCACAGAAGCTACATTTGGGCAGTGGGGAGAATCCTCCTTGGAAATCACACTGACCATGACAATAATCAGTAATGCTTCTTGCTCCTTAGCCTCCAGTCCCCAAAGCACCTCCCCACCATTCCACTGACGAGACACGCTTGTCTTTTGGTCTTAAAGTGATGAATGCATACTTGCTCTAATACTCATGGGCTGCATTCAAAATGGAGCCTGGGCAATTATCAGGAGCTTTGGACAGGCAGACTCAGATGTTGCAGATGACCTGATACCTCAATTATTCAGAAGCAATCATTTCCAAATTGCCTTCTAGAATTTGGTGTGCGGTGTACCTCGCATGTTTCCCTTTATGCACCCTTCTGTTATCCCCCTGGGCTTTTCCTGAATTCTTCTGGGAGGGTATTCGAGGTGAAACTATACGGAATAGAGAGACTGAGCAGTAACTCAGATGTTCACCTTAGATTTTTACTTTCTGGAGCCTGCTCAGAACCATTATCCTTTTTTCTTGAATGTTGAAAGTTTCCTTTTTCCCCTGAGGAGACATTTCTGAAACTGATCACCATTGGAATGTGAATTTTCCTGTCAAGAGTGGGACAGAATAAGGAATGTGACCATTATTCTCAGCTCATAAAAGGGGCCTCCATCCAGCTGTTATTCAAAAGACAATCTAACCCGTTCTGGCACTGGGTCACCCTGCAGACTGGCATTCCCCAGTCAAGGACCAGCCCAATGCTTAGTTCATGGGACCAAGCTGTCAACTGATTGCAGAGCTTGGCTTTCCAGCCCAACTGTTCAATAATGCTCTAATTAACTACAGAAAACTTCAGAGGACCCAGCTAACTATAATTGAGAGATCAACAGAGGCTGCATGAAGTTAGATGTGCATGCTAATTACTGAATTATCCAACACCTGTTTTGGAATGTAGCACAAACCATGGCTGTGTTTTCAGGCAGAAGACCTTCAGTTTAAAAATAAAGTTTATCTTTGGTGAGCAAAGTTAAACCCAGACAAGAAGTGGTGAGCCCACTTCTTGTCTGATGAGCCATACTTTTTTATTAGCACTGGTAGGAAATACAGAGGGGACTGAGGCAGTACAAATCAAGCCAGTCATTGAAATATCCATGCACTTGAGCCTCGAGAGAGATTCTGAAGAGGCAGTGTGAGGCTGCTGAAAACAGACAGTAGTGAGTCCATTATCATCATACAGGGAGCTAGGCTTAGGATTTGTATACTTCGGGGCTATATCCCAACACTGAGACATTTCTCCACCCTTTGCATTCTCAGAGCTGGGTTTACACCGCCATCTGTAAGTATTCGTAGGTCAAAACCACTTAGCATCTACACTAGGACTAATTAGGAATGTGATGCTGGCAGGGACGTCAAAGCACAGAGAACAGAACAGTGTGGAAAAGAGTCAGGACGTTGAGCTAGGGAAGAGCAGAAGAGAACGCAAAATAACACATTAAATGTGGGAAGGAAGAAAACTCTTTCTTAGTCACATTCCTCATCTATACTGATTAGGTTCAATAACCCATAATCAGTTAATGTAGACAGCAGGAAAATCATGCTTACCTGTGAGCCTCACATTTTTTCAGATGAAACATTTGTTGCCAAACAGAAAAGTGAAATCTCTTTTCAAAGCCGAAAGTGCCCTAGAATTAGACAGCACAGTGGGGCACGCCTGAGGCGTACAGCCTGAGATAGCTTGGGAGCCAGCCTGCTGCCCTCTGCTCTGTCCTTCAGCTAAGTAATACTCTTATTCAGAAAAGAAGGGACTCCCAGTAACCATGAAAGAATTACCTACAAGAAAAAAAATAAGGCAGATTCAGCATTGCTGGCTTTTCCTCAGTTGGGAGAAGAATTTTGATGATGGTAACTATGAGATTGACAGTGGTGATTAACATGATCATTGTATTCACAAACAATGCAAACAAAACTTAAACAGACCTTAAGGATGCTGGGATTCCAGGGTTTTCTGTACTTAAGCTGTCTTTCCTAAGAAACCAAATACATTTGATAAGCATATGCCTGAAAATTTCTCCAAGTGTCTGTTTTGAGAATATACTCTATGTTTTCATGTTGCTGTCTTTCTCTGGGATTTTTATGAAGCCAGCATGGACGCTGTAGAGGATGGCACCATACTGGGATTTCTTATGCTTCCCACTGTGTTCCAATTTGGGGATCCAGTTACACTTGAAAGATCTTGACTTCACACAGCTCTACATCTGAGATCTTTCTCAATGCTGAAATGTAAAAATGAAAAAGTAAGTGGTTGTCCAAGAATGAAGAACATAGTACCCATGGTCCTCTATGGGTACCATATTTGTCTCCCATATTCAAGGCCTTACCAGTCTTTGAAGCAATCCTATTTCCCACCACTGTCTAATTGGAATCCAAGGGCATTCTCTATTCACTTGGATTTGTGGAAGAATCTTTATGTTTAAAATACAATATACTAACCTCTTAACCTGTTGCCTTTTCACTCAACATTAAGTTTTCAACTCCAACTGATGTTGAATGCTGCAGACTCTGTCACGTGTTGACTGTCTAATTGGAAGCCATTCCATTGCCAAGCGACCATTGGTTGCATTTCTGATATCTACTCACCACGGCAGCTCTGTGCTGAAAGATGGCCGTTGTGCTTTTCCACTTCATTAGCCTCCACTGAGAGATGACATCATTGTTTTTGAGCACTTCTACAGTCTTCGCAAATCTCCTTATCTCGTTTCCCTGCAAGATGCCTCAAAACCTGTCATTTGGTGAATCGACGAATTTGTTTCCTGGGTCACGATCCTTGCTTGCTTTGCATTTGTTATTTTACCCCATGGCGTGCTATGTTGTCTTTGACTTTAGAGAGGTGAGGCCTTGCATCACCTTGTGATATGTCTGTCATGAACCTAGCCAGCCTTCCTCAGACCTCTCCAAGCTATTTTCCCAGAGATAACCCCTCATCCTGACAGCCAGGCTTTGTAGACTCGCAGTTCTCTCTGTGCTTGAACTCTGAGCCTAAATTATAAACTTTTGGATGCACATGTATTGGGACATACCTGCAGGTTAGACTGACTTCATGTCAACATGAGTAAACATGTGTTGAGTAACAGAAGGTTTAGGGAGGCCCATTGATTGTCACCCTCTAGAACCGTGCTTCCCCAATGGCAATCCTAAGCTGCTTCCGACAGAGTTGTCTGCAGGGATTCTCAGTGACCACCTCCATGTTACTGAACAGAATCTCCGGGGGCGTAACCAGTCTTTTAACAAGCTCTGCAAGTGAATCTTATACACACTGAGAACCAAGGTACTAGAGAACGTTTTCTAATTAATACACTTGAACAGTTTTGTTTACTTATCCATATAGGCCCAATGCTGCATAGAGTGTTAAGGTTGAAAAGCATCATAAGGATCATTTCAGTCACTTGTCAATCTCCCCGGGTGGCCAGTCATCCTCCACTTTAATACCTGCAGGAACAGGAAGCTCATGACTTTGAGAGGCTTCCACTGTTGAACTGCTCCAGTGATCAGAAAGTTCTTTGTATTGGTTCAAAACCTATATCTTCACCTCTCCATTCCAATTTTGACTCTGGATAATATAGGATGGCCATTTTTTCGTATAATACACTTTGTAATATTGGATCTTTAATTTCAAACAACAAGCATTTTTTAGTACCTTTTAGAAATCTATATAACAGTGCCAAACATAAGCTTTGAGACGAATGCTTGTCCATGAGATCGTCATGGTGCGATGGGAATGAAAAAAATCTATGTGTAGGGAAGTAAATGCTACACATTTCTTACTTTATGGGAGCGCTGAAGTAAGAGCAACGCATTCTTCCTGGAGCATTCTCCACTGCAGAAAGTGACTTCAGTGAAACTTCATCAGAAGTTTGGATTTTTTCCAGGTGAAGAAAATGAGTTAAAGACATTTCAAGCAGAGGTGCCAGCATGAGTAAGGTCATGGAAATTGTGTCAGTGACCATGACCTTTGGAAATAATGCAAAGCCCTGTGTGCATGGAACGTAGGTAGAGAGGGACGCAGGAGAGGGGGGTGACAGGACTTGAGACAGTGAGTATTTGTTGGGAAGAGGCTGTAAAATTCTTTAACTGCTGTGCGGCTTGAAGATCCCTCTCCTACCACCTCTGGTGACCTGCTTTGCCTCTCCAAGTTGCCTCAATTTCCTCTTAAGTGTTCCTGGCTTTTCAAGAACTCTCTATAGCAGACGATGATCCTCCTATCTCCTGCTCAGCTGCCAAGAAGTTAGGCCCCAGATTCAATATCTGACTCAATTCATTTTCAGAAGAGAAAGACAAAGTGGATTAAAGTAACAAACCCTACCTGCTGTCACTTACATGAGGAGATGTATTACTTTTTACTACAATGATATTTGCTACAATAAAAGAATCATGCCCATCCACTGTGTTGGCAGACGGGCTCAGCAGGCAGAGCTACAGGGTCTATCTAAACACTCACCCCTTGTTGTCTCTACTACACAGTCACTGAATGTCCAAAAAGTGGTATTCATGTAGCTGAGAGTCTCTGAAATCATGGTTCTTGAACCCAGAAACTTCAAATGTTTCCAGGTTTAGCTGAGTTTTACAGTTTCTGCAAAAGTGGAAGGCTGCCACTCAAAATGCACCATTAGTCAGTCCAAGTATGGGATCAAAAATTTTCTTCCAGTCATTGCAGTCACAACAGTGGAATGAAAGCAGCTCTTTGCTATACTTTAGGCAGCCAGAAATGTCAAACATTGGCTCTTGCCTTTGCAACAGCTGTTGGCATCACCAGAAAGCATGAAAAATAATGGAAATAAGATTACTGCAGAGCAGAGGGTTGAGGGACAAAATTTCTCCCAGCATCCTTCATTCTACTGGGAGGCCTCCAGAGTATCTCTTTGTACCGGGAGCCAGAGCATTTCTCCTGGTTACAATTGCATAGAACAGGGTGGACAAACCATCTCCACATTGTAGAACAGCAGCATGCAAATAGGTAGGTATGATTCATGTTGTGAGTTCAGTTAACCAAGGAAGTGAATTTTGTAACAATAAGGATAGAAAGAGGAGGTTCAGTGATGGACGAAGGCCCACCCTTCTGCCCTGCTGCCCACAGCAAGGTAAAATTCTAAAATGTGCCCCATACTGAAAAGAATATCTGCAATCATTAATCTAAAGGAGAAGGAGATGTATGCACCTGCTCACACTTTAACAAGTGGTTGGTAATTTTTAGATACATTTGAAAGGATCTTTCAGTGAAAAGTGTTCTCAGAGAAAGTCAAGAGGGCAGGAGTCAGGGTGAATAAAGTTTCCAGAAAGGACCAAAGTGCTCATTTCCTAGATGTTCCAGAGTACCAGGAAATGATCATGGAAAATGGCCTGACCAATCAGGGGTCTATTTAGGGGTTGACCCCCCCCGCCCCCACACGTACCCATACATGCATGCACAGGAGGGCTCTCAAATGGGCCTTGTATCCCCGCAAACACTAATTAGTTCATCCCAATTCCCTGCAGCCTTGGCACTTGTCCTTTAAAATCAGACACCTGTTGTTTTGGTTTTTTAAACTTTTTTAAAGCTCAGTGGCTCAGATCTACAATCCCAGCATTTTGGAAGGCCAAGGCAGGCAGATCGCTTGAGGCCAGGAATTTGAGGTCAACCTGGCCAACATGGTGAAATCTTGTCTCTACTAAAAATAGAAAAATCAGTTGAGCATGGTGGCAGGTGCCTGTAATCCCAGCCACTTGGGATGCTGAGGCCGGAGAACTGCTTGAACCCACGAAGTGGAGGTTATAGTGAGCCAAGACTGCACCACTGCACTCCAGCCTGGGTGACAGAGAAAGACTCTGTCTCAAAAAAAAAAAGTTATTTTTTAGAATTGCATTAAGAGCTTTAAGAAAAACCAGCTCAGCCATTGGCTGCGACAGATCTAGGCTGGGACTTCCCATCCCGGTGACCGTGACAAAGGAAAGTATCTCAGGGCTTGCTGCTGACTGATTAAACCAGGCCCATTGGCTAGGAGGCCTTGTCTGAATTGAGTTTATGCAAGCCCGTTTGTGGGCTCTGCAGACTTTAACAAGGGCACTGATCCAAAGGAACATGGAGAGAGGGAGTGGGGTCTACTGACCCCTAAAGACAGACCCCATTAGCAGAATACAGAGAGGGGGAGGGGGAGCTGCATGCAAAGTTCAGCCTATTTATGCCACTTGGCTTCATCCCAGCTTATAAAAGATATACTCCTCCTATTAGGTACATTACAGTGACACTGTGATTGGTAGAGGGGAGCAAAGTACTTGTCAGCGGAGTGAGTATTGGCTGTCACTCCTGTTATCAAGCTGCCTGCTTATTTGCGATTTTATTTTCAGATGTGATTGACAGCTGGATGGTTCTGACATTCTCAGCACAAACATACAGCCTGTTATTATGCTTGCATTAACATTTTGATAAACACACGGTACAGCACTGGAAAAGTAATTACATGTCATCACTTCAGTGCTTCATCAAAGAAAAGTTTACTGTGTAATTGCTCTGTGATTTACCTAGGTAGAATGTGTTACATTCCACAAAGGCTCTTTCTATTTAATAGTTTACATTTACTCTTTAAAATACACAATATCCCTTCCCAGGGGCTTCCTTGGTCTAAAATAAACTTGGCAATATAATTTAGCTTTCCATAAATATACTTAGATTTTACTGTGGAGTACTTTTGCATAATAGTTATTTAATGCTAAGTGTAAATATGCAGTGCATTATATTGGCTGAGCTATCAAAAAAAAAAACCACACACACAACTTTCTGACAACAAGGAAAAATAGGATATTGTTCCTTTGGTTTCCACATTAAGAAAAGGGCCTTTTGCTCTTATATTTATATCCATGCTTTTCACAATGACATCTAATTTTACAATAAAGTGACTTGAGCTGAAATGCCTTGCAGTAGAATCTAAAATATTGGTTCTTGTTAGCGTTTAAAGAGCTCTTCTGATGTGGCAGTGAAAGAGGTATTTTGGAGGAAAGCACAAATGATTGCAGGGTACTTCGGAACCAGAGACGAAGGGATGATTTGACTGATGTTCTCTCAGTGGGATCCTTCTGAACAGCTGTATATCTAAGAAGCAAAAGGTGGGGGTGAGTGGGTCAAAGAAAACAGCTGTCGAAGAGCCCCCAGCAGAATCTTCAACTCGAAATTGCTTTTGTGGTTGATATTAGGAAGGTACTTTTAGATGCCAGGATCTTTGTAATTATTGATGAGCAAACCCTTACAGTCACAGTCAAGGTCAAATAGGCAAAGGCTTTCCAGGATACTTAAGAATAATTTGAACATCTGTATCAGCTAATCCATTCAGCCAAGAGAGGATAGGCACAGAGAAAGAATAGAGAGGAGTAGAGTGGCCAAATTGCTTTCACCATACCTCATGCCTTTAGCTTTTCTGTCTCGAGGGATTTCCATAGGCACAAGACTTCCCAGTCAATACTATGACTTCCTTCTTGAATAACTGAGATGGCAGAGGGTTGGGGGAGGGGATGGTCTATTCTGAAATGGGAGCACACAGCAGACTAACCACTCAGAGAGGGGCATGATGTTGTATGTCTCTGGAGATAGAAGATTCTCAGTCATGAGATCAGTTAAGGTCCTTGAGATGTCCTTTGCCATTCCTCTAAGTGGTTTCTTGGCCAAAGGACGATTCTCTCTGAAGACCCACTCAGAAATGTGCAAAGGTTAAATGACTGAACCCCAAATATAAAGCCTAGCTCTGCGCTCTTTTGGGAGGCCTCATGGCTGCATGGAAAGTGGCTCGGAGGTGAGAGAATTGAGAGAAATGGAAGAGATTGCAGCCTGGACTTGAAAATCAAGGTGAGAAACTCACTGTGAGACCAAAATAAAGAGGAGTGGTAAGAGGCTCAGAGAGAAGAAAGGACCATAGCCTTGATCAGAAGGACCTATAGTTATCCTAATAGCATTGCATCAAATCAGCTGGGCCCTAGGAGCAACTGCAACCTCATCAGCTGCTTCTCCAGTACAGCTGGCAGCCACAAAAAAGAAACAGTTGAAACATGCATTTCCAGATGTGTGTGACGGTTCAATAATTTCACGTTAGTGTATATTAATCCTTTCTGGAAATTGGCATTAACTCAGCTTTAGCACTAGTCTAAATAAACACATCAGCTTCAAGAGCAGGAGCTTCTTTGCATAACAGCTGCATATGGCATCTGCATCCTGGTTATAGGTTCTCTGTACATTACCTCTGCGATAAGCTCCAGTTGCCTTCTTTACATTTAGCTGGACTCAGACTATTTCCTCCTTTTGCTGTCAGTATGGGAAGAAAGATGCCATTGTAATTGCCAGTTGGCCTGCAGAGTAATGCCCTGTAATTGACAAAGATTGCTTAGCTGCAAGGAAGAAAGATACACTGATTAGGAGAGAGATCGTCTTTAATATTGCATTTAACCTGCACTCTTTTTTCCCCTTTCCTTTTCACCTGAGCCCTGTAAGGGATGTCTCACATTCTTTGCCATGACATTTCTCTTTGAAGAAGGAAAAAGAAGTGCAGCAAGGTCCACAAGGGGACACTTGGTTTCTAGGAGTAATTTCACTGAGTTGGGAGGCTTAAAAGCTTTAATATGGATATATGCTGAACTATCCAAAAACAGAATGTGTTTCCCATCACATTCAATGTACCCTTCGACCTGCCAATCCCAGAGGTGGCCAAAGCTTACACGCTTTTTCATCTGTGCCTCAAATTACTAGGTCAAATCTTTAGATCTTCATTGTTCTTGATTTTTTTTCTTTCTTTTTTTTTTTTTTTTTTTTGCTTTTGCTCCCAAATTCAGGGTTGTGTTGCATTTTTTTTCCCTTGAGAATCACATTGACTTTTTGTAGAGAGCTTTAAAAAAATTGCACTGTTAGAAAAAATGTATATATGGGTTAAAATGCATTTTTCATGTCCTTTCATACTCTATCGATTTTTTTTCTCTCATTTTTCTTACAAAAGAAAGTTTTAGTGCAGTTCTGAAAAAAAAAAACGTAGTCAGCAATTGCTCCCTCCCCCAGGAGTAAAAATACTGGACATCTTGCTTAGAAATGCAACTATATATGTGTATATCTAACGGGGGTGGGAGGTGGTGAGACCCCATTAGTCACCTGTAATACAACTGTTCTCAATACTCACTATTTTAATAGCTGCAGGGGACTTTTAACTCTCCACAGTTTTTAACTCTGCAGTAAAGTTTAAATGTTCTACAGGGAGTTTTTGATGTGCCTATGGGATTTTCAATCTGAAGACAGAATAATTGTGTGTAAAAGCTGACACTACCTGGAGAATAAGTATTTATCTATCTTCCATCAACATACTTACCTGCCTATTTCTCTGTGAATGAAAGGCCATATGGTAAAATGGAAAAGCACTGACTTAGAAGCCTGGAGTAACCAGGTTTTAATCCCACCTCTAAGACCTTGGACAAGTCACCTCCACATCTTTGATTCTAGGTCCCTTCATTGGTGAAATGAGAAGCTTGGACTATGTCTCTAGGGGAAAATCCAGCCTTAACATGCTACAACTGTTTTTGCACCTATTATAATAATATTTCGCTTTCCCATGCACAAAAACATGGATGATAGATTCAAGATCCTTCTGTTATTGGATACTACTCTATGTCACTTTCTCTGTTACATTGTTTCTGTCATGCCTGTGTTTTCATACACCATCCTGTGCCCAGAGATATTTTAGTTACAATTCAACTAAGTTCTCTTCCTGTTCAAAATTATACTTGCACATACACCAGTTATGCTAGCCAAATAAAGTTGATAAATCGGGATAATTTTTCAAATAAGCCAAGTCAAAAATGTTTTATCTACATCAATTGATCCTGGAATTATTTTAGCTCTAAATATAATTTACTTATTTTTGGAAGTAGACCTTGTCTCCATATAGGTGTGGATGGGAAGTTGAGAAGGGAAGTGAGTGGAGGAGGCAGATACTTTCCATTTCAGGATTGCAGTTTCTCGCTACAGACTGCTTGGGTTTCAGAGACCAAGGGATCTACTTCCTCTGCCCCTTTACTGACCAAACCCTGCCCAACCTGACTTGCATTTGACTTGAATGTATAGAAGCCACAATATTTGGAAAATGCATGTATATACAGAACCCACTTTTTCTATCGGAGCCCAGTTCCAGATGTAATGCAGCTCTTGGTGGGCTGACTGGCTGGGGAAGAGAACTCTTCTCACCAGTGGATTTGTGCCACTGGCTATCAGCTAAGAAGCATAACAGTGCTCCTTCCCAATCAATGATCTCTTAACAGAGCTGAACGTCTGCTTGGCTTCCTCTTTCCCATTTGGAACATCTGTCAGGTCTCCTTGTCGCCCGGCAAGGGGTCCCCAGCTCTGCCTTGGCCAAGCGCCACAACCGTCCTTTATTTTTATGCAAACCTGAGCAGCTCACACCTCTTCCTTATCTGTTGTTCCTTTTCCTGTGTACCCAGTAATATAACTCCATTTTGTGAGTTCAGTGATAGTCTGCCTTACAGGTTTCTGCAATCTACTGTAAGTGTTATCAATTGTGAAAATTTTGGCTCCATAAAGAAGACATTCTTTTTGTATTCATAAAAGCATACTTATGGCCGGGCACAGTAGCTAATGCCTGTAGTCCTAGCACTTTGGGAGGCCGGGGTGGGCAGATCTCTTGAGGTTAGGAGCCTGGCCAACATGGTGAAATCTCGTCTCTACTGAAAATACAAAAAATAGCGGGGTGTGGTGGTGGGCACCTGTAATCCCAGCTACTTGGGAGGCTGGGGCAGAATTGCTTGAACCTGGGAGGCGGAGGTTGCAGCAAGCCGAGGTCACCCCACTGCACTCCAGCCTGGGCAACGGAGTGAGACTCCAGCTTAAAAACACACAGACACACACATTTATGAGTGTGTACTGTCAGCCAAGCACTAGGATAGGTGCTTTGTGTGCAACAATGAGCAGAGATGACAGGGCATCCACACTTGCCAGCTTTGTGGCTTCTTTCTTCCTGGGTGTGCTGTAGGATGAAATTATCCACATGTGCACCAAGCATCCTTTTTTACCACATTGCTATCTCCCTCTCCACATTTTTCCTTCTCTAGTCAATGCCTTCAGGCTGAGAAACTGAGTCTAGAGATCCTTGCCTTCAGCAGATCTGTTTCTTCATGAACGGCACTTCTGCAGGTCAGCTGCAGCTAATCTTAGTCCATGAAGAGAACTTGCCAATGCTTATTCTTGAGAGAAAAGGCCTGAACTTCATTTCAGTTGTCCGTTGAGCTAGCAGTATTGGGGCCAGAAAGTTCTGAAGAGCTGATAGAAGACAAATGCCCTTTGAAGTCATTATTTCCAACACTAGGTCACCTCTGATACCCCTCCTATGCCCCTCCCATCAACAAAGTCAAGCAGTGCCGTGCTGTACTCCCTACCTCCAGGGAACCTGAGATTCCATTTCAGTTTCACCTCCAGCCTTTGCCTGTTTCTAGAATCTTGTGATATAGGGACAAGTTCTCTCATGGGATGCCATGTTTTCCCTCAAAGTATTCATTTCATTAATGATCACACTGTGTTATTATGTTTTCCCTGTACTATTCTATAGATCATTTTTATTATGTAGATACAAACTCTTTGAAATTGTAATTGTGAAGTACATACTATGAAGACAAATGCATCGGGCATAATGAGAATGGATTGCCAATAAAAGTTGAAAAACAATGAACCATTTTTAAAAGCAAACCCTTATCCAGAGCACTGTCACTTTGAATGCTTGGTATAAACGCCACTGGATGGAAGGAGCTTATTTTTAGTCTAATGTTGATAAAGATTTGACTTTGGTAGCATCTTAATTATCTGATAAAAGCCAGGCTCCTCTGCCTTGCTCACCTCTAATGTCTAATGCCTTCTGCTGGCATTAAAATTATTGCCACGACTCCAGAGAGAGAAACGAAAGATAGCAGCGTTGCATTTCCAAGATGTGAATTACAGTTTAAAGAGTCACTCGGTTTTGTTTAAACAAATTACAAAAATAATGGGTTGCCCTTAAAAGGTCTGTTTCATATATTGTTATCCTTCACTTGTGACACCCCTGACAGTGTCGTTCCCCACATTATGTCTCACTTTTGTCGCTAGGGGAAAAGAATGGTTTCAGGGGGTCTTCTCAGTGGTTTTTTTTTTTTTTCTCACTTTGTCCCTAGTTCTGAAGGACAAAGAAAGGACAAAGAGAAAATGAGCCAATGGCCTATGCTTTGGACACAAGGTCATACATGGAGGGTGTGCTGACGACTATATTGGTTGACTGGTTTGTTGGTTGGTTCGTAGTTGATTGGTTGATCGATTAATTGATTGACATACATTTGCCACCTCTAAAATCACACAAGGTTGAGGGAGTGGAATGGGGCCCAGAAATGGAGATGAGGAGTCCCCTACAGGACAGGGAGTGTTCTTAGACATAGGGGGGAAAAGGAAGGGGCAGACACAGACCTCTGCCAATTTAGGGGCAGTGAGACACAGGGAAGCCTGACATGGACTCGGTCCTTGGCTGTATGACCTTGCCCAGATCTCTTCACCCCTCTGGATCTCTATGTCTTAGTCAAAAGATGAGGAGGCTGGACGGGGCAGTGTCTGACGTTGCTTTGCCTTTGATGTTTCATGAGCCTCTGGAGGCTGGAAGCTGTGAAGCCACCATTCCATGCACAGACAACTGGGATGCTTAATTCTGAAAGCCACCCCTCTTGAAAGGAAAATGTGCCAGTTTAAGTATTTGAGGAAACATTCTGTAGGGTTGACCCAGTTCCCACATTAAGAAAATAATGCCTAGGCCCATATGGCTAATTCCTTCCCAAACTGTTTGTTTGCCATCATGCAGACCTATCCTGAAAATAAAGCGTCTAGTCGAGTTTCAGAATCCAAATGGAGCAGAATGCAAATGAGTGAGATAATGGTGAAAAGTACATTTACTTTGAAAATTCCTCCGGGTGCAGTCATCAGCAGCGCAGGCACCAGCAGTGTTGATTTTTAAACTACACTGTTTCATGATTTGAACTTCTAATTTTTATCCTGAATAAGAGGTGCCTTTTGTTGCAAGGCTTTCCCCACTCCATTCTTTAACTTTTTCACTTTGGCAAGCACCTACCCTTGTAAGCATGGTTGGAGAGCTGAAATATCAGAATTTTCTGCTGTGTCTCAAAGGAAAGGACTTTTGACCCCACTGTAAACCATGACCAAGGCTGGGGGAGTTTAGGAGGGTTTCTGAGACCAGGTAGCCAGTTAACTCAGAGTCCTTTCTATCTAATGCTAGTGGGGGATGAGAAAATGAGAAAAAAATGAAGGCTTGGCAAATGCTATCAGGCCAGAGGGTTTCATTTCAGTAATGGTTGAGGATAGGTGCCCTTGTATCACCTTAGTACCTCAGATCTGCACAGGAAGGGGAGATGCAAAGATGTGGACATTATTGGGTTTGTCTTGATGGTGCAAACCATCAGGCGAGAGAGATAGAATTCTTAGAAAAAAATTATTTTCACAGGGAAGTTAGAAGTGGAATATGTGGTCTTGCTGATTGCATTAACCTTATAATTCCATACTTTGGTGTTCTTGTACACTAGGTAGACAGTTACTGCTTCTTTGCCTGAAAAAGCATTTTTGTCCAAGCATCCAGTCAGCCAGGTGAAGGATACTATTGCTCAGTGTTTGAATGAGGCTGGACAGATGCCTGGACTCCTGGTCACCTGGAGGAGGCTCATCTTTGTGGACATGGAGGTGTTCTGGACACCTGTGTGCAGAGTGTTGACTCACCCACTCCTCTCCTTAGCTTTAAATACATTGAAAAATAATTTTTCATGAGCTGGTAATTATATGAAAATTGCTTTTGCTTTAAACAAGAATTATGCTTGACTCTTTTGAGCAAAGAGAAAAATGCACAAAGGGAATCATTAATTTTGAATAAAAACACATACTTTCCTGCAGCCAACAAGGGAGGGAAATGTGAAATTGGTGTTTTCTACAAACAGCCCAGCATTGCTCCCCAATCTGTTTGCTTGATCTATTATCCAGTCACCTGCAAAGTTGAATGTCTTGTTTGGCCTGAATCTGACTTTTATTCTTTTCCTACTACCTATTTTTTAAGGACTGTGTTATATGCATACCTCAACCTTCATTTGCATCACATTAAAGTAAAACATTTTAAATTTCTTCACAGCAGAAGTAAATCTGACAGACTTTATGAAGCTATTATACCTGCAGGTATTTTATACTTTTAAAATACATTCTTGTCAAGCTATCTTAATTATATTATTATATGTACTTTTGAACTTGTATTCGCTATTCCATGATATATTACACTTTTGACAAAGCCGTCCTAAAAAGCTACAATTTATATCAAAGTTATTTGGCTGAACAAAGATGTATCTGTTATGGACGCTGGGAGAATTTGTTAATTTCCATGCCAGAATGTGTAACCATTGAGGGAGCAGGCCGCTTTAATTTTCTGTCCAAGTGACGATGGGAGGAGGACTTGACCTCCAGGCTGCACATAAAGTAGCACAGCTGGTGAACAGTGGCCATCACTTAGATGCCCGGGAGGCCTGCTCCCAGAGCTGGGTTACCTTTCAAGCCCCAGTTGTCGTGAGTATTATTCAACACACTAAGGAAATGGAGAGCTGATCAGTATCTAATTTACTGTCTCATTCATATTCAGCACCATTCTGGCAGCACAGAGCAGGAAAGTACCCACACTGACAAAGATGAAAACAAGACCAGGGTGGGTGGGATAGAAGGGAAACAGAGAAAGAAAAGCTAGACACTCTGGAGCATTTTTTCAAAGATAACAAGGCCTGAGATCCCCTAGAGGGACTGTTTGATATAAATGATGCAGGTGAAGTGAGTCCCCAAATTGGGGCTTAGTCCAGGAGGGTTCTTGGCTTCACCCAGGAAATAACCCACTGGGGAGATTGTGGTGAAATAAATCAGTTTGCAACCTTATTGAAGCGGCAGCATATAGCAGCAGCAGAGAAGAGGCTCCTTGCTGAGCAGGGATACCCCTTAAGCCCCATGCCCGAGCCCAGAGTAGCAGCATATGGGCTGTTGACAGCTGTATTTATACCCTCTTTTATTTACATGCAAATTAAAAGGTGGTGTATTTAGAACTTTCCAGAAAAGGGGCAGGGAGTTTCTGGAACCATATAGGATAATTTTCAGGTCACTGCCATGGCATATTGACGTGGCATTTGTAAAGTGTCATGACACTAGTAGAAATATCATTTATATTAATAAGCAGTGAGGATGATTAGGGGTCACTTTCATCACTGTCTGCTGGGTTTGGCCAGCTTGTTCACTGTACCTTGTTTCTACCAGATCCTGCTCCAGTCAGCAAGATGACAACCCAGGCTGTGACCAGCGCTGTGAAAACAAGTCATGCTGATTTCCTACCTCATAGCCACTGTCTGCATTAACTGCAAAGTCCAGGAAATTGTGGTCAAATAGGAGGATATCCAGAGTCACTCCAGACTACACCTCTTCTTCCACTCCCTGATGGCAGGATGTCCTATAGATGTAAGCTCCATGAAGGCAGGCACTGGGAGATTCTTTGTTCACTGGTGTCTCCAGTGTTCAGGCCCTCGATGAAACATGTTGGATGAAAGTAGAGCTGGTTTTGGTTCTAGGGACACATGGCTCTCTGTCTCTGCCAGACTCAGGTCTCCCCTGATTACTCCTCCCCTCCCTGCTTCAGATCCAAGAATGACAAGTTCCTTTCTGCCCATTATCATGGAGGTGCTCAAACAAATGCCACAAGGGTGATTCTTGCTTCTTCAAGGGAGAGGTTAGTGCAAATGATCACAAAGCCTCTTTTTCCCTCTAATAATCCGGGTTTTATCATAGTAGATCTACAAGGTAACTCAGCTCTCCCGAAAGAGTCCAAGAGAATGACTATTTTCAGCTTTATTCAGAAGCCTCATGCCTGCTCTTGGATAAAAGTTTTTCTTCCTTTCTTTCCGGTGGTTTTCCAAACTCTGTGAAGCGTGGAAGAACTTTGCACAAATATAAGGCCTTTGAAGGTTCAGAGAGGGTAAGTGACATACCCAAAGTCACACAGCATAATGTAGCATGAAATAGGACCTAAACAACCAAGCATGCCTACCATTTGTGCTGAGGGCCTCCTTCTTGATTTTCTCTCAAAGGTGGTCCTGCATGTCCCTCCCCACTCAGACTTAGAAATTCTTTCTGAGTGGTGAGGAAGAGTCACCTGCTTTTGCTTATTTTTTCTTCCAAAGAATGCACAAGTCAAACCCGGGTGTCAGAGCAGACGGCAGTATCCTCAGCATGCTTTGAGTGGCAGTACACAGCTGTTAGAGGGATGAATTGATCCGGAAGATTCCTTTTGGACTGTGTTAGGCATCATCTGTTCCTTTCATCAAAAGAGGCTCCATGGATACTCTTGATGTGTGCCCCTGGCTCCGGAGCCCACACTGAGCCAGCTTCCAGGGCTTGGCAGACCTGCTTGTCTGGAGCAATGAGCTCCAGGCCTCTTGAGGCCAAGTAGAACAGTTTTGGTCCAGTCTCTCTCTAAGGTAGGCAGAAAATTCCTGTGCAGGGATCACAGTGCCAGGTCTCACCACATGCAGAAGGGCCCACATCTACACTGGAAGTGGGGAACGGCAGTGCAGGATCTGTGCTCGGGTGGCTGTTCTCCCCTGTAATGGCCAGAGCTGGGTATGCCTCACGGCCTCTTGGACTGCTGCTCACAGTATCACTGCTGCCTTCCCAGATGAGCTGTGCAAATAGATGGCAGCCATGAGTGGAATTGGACAAAAGCTTGGAAGTAGCTTCTGTCTGTCCAATTTGGGACCTGCCAAGTCTGGCATGGTGAGGGCATGGTGGAGTCAGGAGGGGCCACTATGGAATCCAGGCCAGGAAGCTGCATTCTACTGAGTCATTTACCTCTCACAAGGACCTGCCTTTCAGGAGACCTCCATCTCTAAAGACCAGGGATGGAACCTTCAAGGAGAGCTCTCCAGCTCCTGTTTAGCTCTTCGGTTCAGACCCACATGGGGAGCCACTTAATAGGATGGGGTCTCCAGCCATCCACAGCATTGGAATCCAGCCTGGCTTCTGCACTGCCTTTCATACTGCTGTCCATGACAATCTCAGCTGTCTTATAGATCGGCTGTGGAGGACATGGCATGGGCAGCCCTGGCATCTTGAGAAGGGTGTTCAATGTGGTCCCTGGCAGAATATGAGCCTGGGGCAGACAGGCTGTGGCTTTAGACCATGGACAGAAGCCCCTGCCCCGGGACATAACCCCCTGTGCCCCATGCTTGCCCACACTCACTCCTGGTCATTCATCACAGTGCTCATGGGCCCCTGTTTCAAAGGAAGTACCAGCTGCGCATGGACCTGATGAACTTTACTCAAGATTAGAGGACTGCTTAGGGGCATTCGAAATGAATTGTGGAAAGGACATTTGTGAGACCATGTGAAAGGTCAATCAGGGTTGGTACAACAGGATAAATAATGAAGCCATTACGAGGTTCTACTGAACGACTGTGGCTTTGGGAACTGAACTTCACCACTTTGGAAGCCAGAGAAAGGCACTGGAAATAGCTTGCCTTTACACAGAGGAATGTTTTCTCCTGCTTAACTGGATCCAATTAGAAAGTGATTCACTGAACATTTATTCTGTGTGAGGGTCTTACAGCAAAGACAGTGTGGCAATGCCCCCGCTTTCCAGGACTTTACAATCCTAGCTGGGAGTGGGGTGAGGTGGGGGTTGGGTAAGTTAAACACTGTGATCAGAACACCATGAGGTGGATGCAGCCAGCTCCCTGTGAACACAGACGACGTGGCAGGGCTGGGTCTAGATGCCGGGAATAGGTCCACCTGGTTTACTAGACTTGAGCTAGACTCATGTGTGCAATTAGAGGAATTCATCTATTCACCAAATATGCATATCACTTCAATTATTAAAGACTACCATGTCCTACTTTCAGTCCCCCAGAAATAGACCCTGCAATTCCAGTGCCAGTAGTTCATGTCGGAGGTGATCCCTGGAGACACTGCAGTTGAGTGGGAAGGAGACAGGCAGGAAGGGAGACAGGCAGGGAAGGTAGCTCACAACAGGCTCCTTATCCAGCGAGTCACATGTATGGCAGCCAGGTCTCATCATGTATAGAAGAGCTCTCAAAGCCATCCCCACCCAGGGGCAAGGAAGCCAGGTGTTCATCCCCCACCTCCCTCTGTCATTGGCTGAGGGCTGCATTTGAATCATTAACCTCACAGGGATTCTGCTAGGAAAAAATAAAGCCCTTAGGCAGAGGGTCACCCATGTTCACCACAAACAGCTTTTTCTATGTAGATGCAATGGACTGAATGTTTATGCCCCCCCCAAAATTCATATGTTGAAACCTAGTCTCCAAGATGATGGTATTAGGGGTATTAGGACATGGGGCCTTTGCAAGGTGATTAGGTCATGAGGGTGGAGCCCTCAGAAATGGGATTAGTGTGTTTATAAAAGAAACCTCAGGGAGCTCTCTTGCCCCTCCCACAAGTGAGGATACAGCCAGAAGGGAGCTGTCTATGAAGCAGGAACCCTCTCCAGACACCTAACCTGTCAGCGCCTTGACCTTGGACTTCCCAGCCTCCAGAAGCATGAGAAGTAAATCTCTGTTGTTTATTAGCCACTCAGTGTGTGAAATTCAGTTATAGCAGCCCCAAGCAGACTGCCAATAGAGTTCAATGCTGCTAAGAGGATAAGAAAGGGCACTAACAGCATCAAAGACAATAATAAATAAGGATAGGCCCCTACCTGTGGATGGAATCCAGGCTTATAGTAGATGACACTCTTACACTTTACCCTCCTGACCAACCTGTAAGAAAGACTGAGCAAGCATCAGAGCTTAGTAGTTGTCAGGAGTGGCAGAAAAGGCTAAACAAATCCCAGCCCCACCATTACACAGTCACCAAAGAGGGAAGGCTGTGAATCAGGGGAAATTTCCTTCTTTCAGCCCTCCTTTTCTTTCCACCCAGGGCAATGGTGCCCTCCCTCAAATTTCCACCGGCTACACCTTCTCCTGAGCACTCTCCAGCCTTACTTCTGACCAAGATTGATCTATGGGGTCTCCTAATGCCCTTACCCACACTCTGCACCACACAGCCACGCCCTTGTCAAGGGCTGCCCTGCTGAACAGGCTGTTGCAGCTTCTCCCAACCTGAGCATTGCCACCTTCGTAACAGGAATGTTTATCCTTCTCTCTCACCCTCCATGTGTCTGGTATGCTATAGCACATGCTTAATAGACATCTGACTAATGTGAAGTAGTCCAATACGAGACTCTCCTAAAGACAAACTGGTTATGCTCTTCCACTCATACTTCACCCTCCCCCCACCCTGCCCCCAGTCGTCCCTGAGAGCTGTATTACTCGGACATTTCCGTAATGGGAAGAGAGAGAAGTGCCCAAGTCTGGGAGCTGTCTGGCCAATCAATGAATGATCAAGTTTATATTGAATGCCTATTGCATGTCTAGCTCTGAGGTTAGGTGCTGCAGGGGATACAGATATATAAGACATGTGTGGCATCCGTGGGGAGTCTACAGTTTTATTGCAGCACTAAACTCAAACCTAAAAATCAATTACCTTAGACGTAACACTGGACTGAGCGGCAGTAAAGATAGTGGCTAAAGGCTCATAAAAAAAGGCAGCAAGTCTGGGTTCAGATTCTGGCCAACTTAGATCCTAGCTGAATGTAGCTTTAACTAGGTATCCAAGAGAGGCTGTGCCTTCCTTTCTTTCACCTGGAAATATTAACAGTACATCACGATGGGGGGGTGGCACTCAGTAGTCATTCCATGAAGTGTGTTAGTGTTATTAACTAATACTAGTATTATCTAGTATCTAGTCCCAGTCATTGCTGACTTGAAGTGTTATGGAAGTTTGGAGAAGTGACTCATCAGAAAGGGCTGGTTTCCTTACAGAAAGAGTAACAGATGGAGTGGGTGTTAGGTTGGTCCTTGAAAGAGTTTTGGAAATGGGAGAGAAGAGAAAGAACATTCCAAGCTGGAGAACAGCCGGATGGGAAGCCTGATGGCTAAGGCAGGCCGTGTGTACAACCTCGAGGCACCCAGACCCACTGGAGTCCAGGTGATGAGAGGAGAGTCCTGGCACAGGTCCTGAAGACCTGCTATTTAAACAGCAGAGTTTCCTTATCCCCAATGAAGGCCGTGCCACAGGGGTGTGGCTCATCTTGTCAGTGCCCTGCTGCTCAAACCCCTAGCGGAAGCAGGTGCACTGGCAGGTCATGGGGAGTGTTTTTGGCCTCTGACCCCAAGGCAGCATGTAGGGTTGAGTGTTTACAGCTCCTGAAGCCCCACTGGGTGTGTGACACAGTGTGCTCTTTCAGTTTTGCCATCTGCAGGCAGCTTGTTAATCAACTCAATTAGACCCTCTGCCTTATCGCAAGGACAGAGGGCTTTCTGTATCACGAGTACTTGCCTTAGTGTACTGGAAAAATGATATCACATGTGGGCTTCAGGATGAGTGCAAGGTTTATTGAAGGGAGGTAGCTCTCAGCAAGGTGGGTAAGGAGGCCACAAGGAGAATGGAGTGGGAAGATAGTCTTCCCCTGGAGTCCGCCACCCAGTGATCAGACTCCTCTGGCCAAATTCTCCACCTCGGCGACTGCATCATTCTTGTTCTACCCTTGATGGCCTGCCAGTGTCTGCCAGTGGGTTCTTCTGCTGGTGTGTCCCTCCTGACATCCAGCTGCTTCTCTGTGTGCCTGCTAGGGTGTCTGGGTGTTTGTTTATAGGCACAGGATAGGGGCCGTGGCAGGCTAGAGTGGTCTAGGAAAATGCAACATTTGGGCACGACAGCAGGAGTGGTTTTCCTCACTTAGGTCCGTGGGCACAGGCCTGAGGGTGGGGCCTTCACCAGGGACCCCGCCCTTCTTCCTGCACTTCCCTGTCCCCCTCCTATATCACTATCACTGGGAAGGAGGGAGTCCATTTTCCCTGGGAAAAGGTGTTAGGTCCTTTGCAGCATGATAACTGAGTGGTTTTGAGAAGATCACTTTTATAGGGGTGCAGGATGGATCTAAGTGTGAGGACCTGGGAACAAGGAGACCATACACAGGCTGTGGGGAGGCAGCCCTCCCTGCCTGGCCAGGTCAGGTGGAAAGGGAAGCAGTAGCTCCCTGCAAGATATCAACCACTTTCCTCTCCTTTTCTTCCTAACTTTGGCTTCTGCATAGTGTTTAGGAAAACCCAATTGACTTCTCTCCCCCATCACCCTCCTAGGGTCCAGGTCCAGATACACAATGGAAGCAAACATATTTCTCTTTCTTCTCCTTCTGCGCTCCAAAGACACGCTGACACTGGTAAATCATTGTAGCAGGCTTTAAATGATGTATGAAATGAAGAATCCCTTCCCTGTGTATTGGGAGTCTCCTGCCCAGCAATGGGCTGTGTCTACTGGGCTGGCTACTGTATTATTTAGTGCAGAGGAGGCAGCCAGAAACTCCGTGGAGGTGAGAAGCTTGGGATCACAAAGAAAAACAAAGTTAAAATTAAAAAATGAAAGTAAAACTATGTTCTGAAACATATACAAGTCTTTTTCCCTGGCTCTCACCTTTAAAAAAAAAAATTCTGCTGAAGTTTTTTGGAAAGGAAAACTTATTTTCTGTACTTCTTTGTGCATTTTTCTCCCACCCAAGTCCCTGCTGTCATTCCTTAACTTCATGAATAGACAGAAACAGAGACTTTGTCAATCCCTTCAGGGTCGTATACGATTGGTCATGTTTCTGCACGTTTCTCGAAGACCATGTTCAGTTGAGCCTCTTCCTTGTGGGTGTTCAGGACGCCTATTGCTGAATCCAGTGTGCAGGACCTCCATGAGGGACTTGCCCACCTGAACTCCTCACCCCACGGGATTCTGCTGTGGTGGCCCTGCAGGGTGTGCAGGCACTGGGGCATTACTGCTTCGATAACCTGAGTCTGCTTTAAGAAGCCTACCTGACTTACACCACAGTATCTGCTGATCCCAGACTAAACACATCAATGACCCGCCCAGCAAACTCTATTGGTACAGAAAGCAGCAGGCAGCCTGGACTCAGGGCAGCTGCCTCTTGCACATCAAACTGAGCTACAAATAGACTGAGAGCCTTCTTAGTCTGCAGGGAGGGTAAGCTTGGTCAATTTGCTTTTAGCCGATGAAATAATCATTGACGTTTAGACAGACTTCTAATCTTGGCTCGGAACAGTCAAGAGGCATTTTAGCTACAGATGGTAAATGGGCTCATACAGGGATATATTTAGCAATGTGGCCTGGGGACAGAAGAGAAAGAGGCCTTGGAATCCAGGAAACTGGTCCAGCTGGAGGCACCTTGGTGCCTAGAGGTGAGTCACATAATTCCCTGATCCTTATCACAAGTGCCCCAACTATGGGTGGGTTCATGCACAGGTGCTTGCAGGGAGGGGCGAGGAGGAGTTTTCTGCTTGATCTGGCATTGGAACCATGAACAGGACATGTACTCTATTCACACCTAAGGCCAGTTGGAAAACAGGCAGGTGAGCAGAAGATAGTGGATGTGCTGCGTGGGAAGGACGGCGTGGAATATGCGAGATGGAGATGGGGGATCCAAAGGAGCTCACGTGGTCTGGATTTGAATACTAGCTCCGTCAGCTTTAGAGGCATGCACTCAAGGCTATTTATTTCCCCTCTATTCCTCAGTTTTCTCATCTGTAAACAAGGATAATTCTATACCAAATGCATGGGTTTATAGTGAGAGAAAAATACGTGTGAAGCACATAGTGCAATTCAGTGTAGGTTACTACTTAGGGAAAAAGATGAAGCAGTTCATGCTTAATTCAGACTGGAGTCTATGAAATGGAGTCTACCCAAGACCAGTTCAAACACATAGCTCGAGTCTTATATTTGCTGCTAAAAGGAGTGGGGCAAGGCACCTTCCCAGGAAATAAGAATTCCAGAACTGTGCCACTGCCCACACCTCTGCAGTGTGACTGTCACGGGTCACCATGGCCAGGTAGACATACTACAAACCATGCAGCCCTCCTGGTCCCACACCAGGCTTTCTCAAGTTTCACAGAGGAAAGAGGAGGGGAGATGCTCCTTTATCAGCACCCTTGGAATTATTTTGGAAGCCACCGTCCCCTCATGTAAGAGGCAGAGATTCTGGGATGGACTGAGGTGATGGATTTGAACTTCAGCACTCAAAGTTCCTTGTGAGGTTCAGTTTCCTTATCCCTAAAATGAGAATAGTAACTCTACCCTCTCACCACTTCACATGAAAAATAGACAAGGAAGGGCTTTTATAAATTTCATCATGCTCTACACTTTGCAGTATAAATTGTCTGGTCAGACGCTCTCTTCAGCCAACTGTTCAACTTTTTTTTTTTTTTTTTTAAGATGAAGTCTCACTCTTGTCACCCAGGCTGAAGTGCAGTGACTTGATCTCAGCTCACTGCAACCTCTGCCTCCCCAGTTCAAGTGATTCTCCTGCCTCAGCCTCCCAATTAGTTGGGATTACAGTTACCTGCCACCATGCCTGGCTACTTTTTGTATTTTTAGTAGAGACGGAGTTTCACCATGTTGGCCAGGCTGGTCTCGAACTCCTGACCTCAGGCGATCCACCCACTTCGAACTTGCAAAGTGCTAGGATTACAGGTGTGAGCCACCACGCCCGCCCAAGTGTTCATCTTTTAGGAGGATGCCCAGCAGGGGAGGGGGGGAGGAAACAAGTACCCACTTCCCCACCTGTGTCATCTAAACCAACCTGGTTAGCACTGGGTTAACACATGGTGTAGCTAGGTAACAGGAGTTCCCACATAACTTGCTCTTGGTCCCCTGGTTCTAGGAAAGCTTTGGCAGCCAGGCAAGACCTGTAGCCTACCTGTTGTGTGAGCTTGGCAATGGGAGGGAGGCAGAGCAACTACTTGGGGTCCCCCAGAAACCTGTAAAATCCCCCCTGAAAACCCAACTTCAAGTGACTAAAGATCTGAGCTTCACTGATTCCATTCCTCTGTCTCCCACTACTACACTGCTACACACATGCACACGTACACACATGCACTCAAACACACACTCACACCCATGCATCCACGCATATCTCCCCACACACTCACGCTTCTGGAGCCCCACTCGGCCTGCGCTGTCTTTTCCTGGGCAGCCGGGAAGAGGGGGCTGGAATCCTAGCACAGAACAGCAACTGAGCAATCCTCCCGTCTTTCCCCGCAGGAGCACATTCCAAACCAGCAGCCCAGGTGCTGCAGAAACACCTTAGTGCTGTGTTCCACACCTTTCATGTGGGGGAAGCAGGCAGCAAGTCACCAACAGCCAGTCATCAGCAGGAGGTGATGACAGCCCTTCAGACAGGAAGCAGAGAACAGGGAAGGGTGGGCCAGTCCCTAACCATCACACTTCCTAAGCCTTGAATTAACACCTTGTCACTCACAGCTCTGGTATCCCAGTACTGGCTGTCACGACCACGGAGCAGGTGTGATGCTCAGGCCCTCTGTGGTCAGAAAGCCACAGCGAGAAACTGCCAGCAAAGCTCCCATTCTGTCTGCCTCTCAAATGCCTGACAATGCAGACCAGGCCTCAAGGGTCTACACTGTCAAATGCATCACTCTCTGGCAGATTGATTTCTCTGTGGCTGTTGTCTCTCAGTATCATAGAATTCCAGAACTGGAAGGGACCCATGGTGTTATAGACAGGATAATGAGGCCTGATGAAGTTAGGGTGGATGGCGGGAGTAGTCAATAGTGGCTGGGGAAGCCAGCTGCCCTGCCTCCTGGTGCAACACTCGTTCTGTCGATGCAGCATGGAGAGCAGTGAACCTCTTCATTCATCAAGGCTGCTCACTGCCCAGAAGGGACAGGCGCTAGAGTTCCCATACCAAGCCTGCTGCCCATGTGCCCATGAATGTTAAATTAGCATACCTGGTATCTGCTTAGACGGATTCAGATTTACCCAGCGGAGAAAAAGCAGCTCCCAGGAGGAATAGAGTTTTTGTCAATACCCACAGCAGAGGGCTGGCTTCATTTCCAGTAAGAGTGAAGCTGGGAAAATTACTCATTACAATTTTATTGATATTCACTTCGCTCTGCAAATGACGTGGGATGGTTCTGACAGGATGTCTTAATGGCACTGGCTGAGAATCCATTTGGGTGGATGTGGGTTAATGGGGCTGAAGAGACTAAAGGGTTCAACTGCGTCAGCCCTATTACCCAAGCATCTCCTCTATAATCAGGAGCAAAACAACATGTGTAGAGTGCCCAGCATGATGTGAGGGAAAGAGCTCGGCTCAGGAAACTCTCCAGTGTCTTTCCCATTTCCTCCCTCTATCACCTGGACAGCATGGAACCTCCTTCACTCAGCTATGGCTTCATTCCTCAGGGCTGCTCACTGCTCACTGCCAAGAAGGGCAGGGCTGGAGAGGTCCTTTTCCATGTCCAGGTGCCTACGAGCCATGCCCATGTGCACTCAACTAGTCTGATGGTAAAGGTGGTAAAGGTTTAGAGACAGTTGCCTGGGGGCTCATCTTCTACAGAAAGATTTTGTATCACATAGTACAGTCCATGTGCCCCTAGACATCCCTGGCAGGCTTTTGGACTTAAACACCCCATGGCTATCCCTAGGGAAGCAGTCAGTCCACACTCCACTTCAGATCCAGGTCGGTAGTGAATCCAAAACAGCTAAATGTGGATTTTTTGGACTGCCAGATAAAATGTTAAGATACCAGCATACGTTTGCATAGCTCTCTGTAATTTACAAAGGGCTTTCACATATATCATTTCATTTGATTCTCACTGATATTCTGTGAAATAAGTAGGGACAGAGACTTTTGTGAATTTCCTATATTGGCCGTTTGCCAGTTGGTACGCTCAGATCCATTCCCTGACTCTTCCCTACAAAGTCCACCTCCCAGACTTCCTGGCCAACTGGCTACCACGTAGTCTCAGCCAACGGAAGGCACCGTCAAGGGGTTAGAGAGTAGAGGACGGGAGACGTAGGGTACTGCATCCCTCTATCTCTGCCCCGTGTGGTTTCTAAGATAGTAGTTAAGTCTTCTGGGTTGTCCCAGTTTCCACTGGGTGGTCTCGATTCCTGAGTTCAGGAAATACCACCACCTTCCTTTGTGCCTCTAGCCCAGGATTGGCTGCCTACTGTTACTAAACTCTGGGCTGCCTCACTCTCCCTTGCAGTCACCTGCATAAGTGCTGTTTTTCTGCCTGCAGCCTAAATGATACATTCCCAGAGATGATGAAACCAAGCCTTCAAAGAGGTAAATTAATTTGCCCAGGGCAATGCAGCAATCGAGAACTGCATCCTTATTACAAAACAAGTTTTCAAACTTCCAGAGCTCTGCCCTTTTCCTTACTCATGTGAGAGCAGACAAAACCAGTACACAAATTAATATAAATCCAGAGAACCCAGAGAGAAAAGCCACACACATAGAGCAGGAGAGCACAAAGGAGGGAGAACTTGTTTGCCCCTGGGAGCACCAGGAAAAGCTTTGTAGAGGAGGTAGCACATACCTAAAGCGGTACGAAGGAGGTAGAATTTCTGAAACTGTGAGAAGAATGAAGTATATGATCACTAAACTTTCAACAGGTCCATGGGTGCTGTCCTGTGTTTGTACCTCTGCCCCCTCCTTGGAGATTCCAAGAGTCTCAGCCTCTCTCCTTTGGACCAGGACAGGAGCCTCCTCACTGGCCTGCTGTCCATTCTCTACCTTGCAGTTGGGGGGTGGGTGAAGTCTCTCAAACGCACAGCCTCCCAAGCTATTCTTCTGTCTAGAAACCTTCAACAACTCAGGTTGTTTATAAGGTAGATCCCAACTCTTGAGCTCTGCATCCAAGGTCTTTAGTTGCCTTGCCCCTCTACCTCCACAGAGCCATCACTAATGCACTTGCCTTCCTTTGCTCAAAGTCTTCCCTCTGCCTGGAATGCTCTTCCTCCCTTCCTCATCCAGCAAATTCCGTTCTAACACCTGAGGCTCTTAAATATCACTGCTATAACTTTCCCAGCTCTTCTGCTTGAAACATAAATAAAGGCAACCTTCTCTGTGCTCCCAGTCCCATTGCCCATGCTTTTATTAAATTTAATCAGATAGGCATGTCATTACACATTTATGTGTCAACTCCTACCCTCTGGGAGCTCACAGCTTGGTGTTGGAGAACTTGTCTTTCGTATTCCCAGCACCAAGCACCAGCAACTGGCACATTGCAAATGCTCATTACCTGTTTGTTATATTGAAATTAATTCCAGTATCACCCCCCGTCTTTCTCTCTTTATCCTGCTTACTCCCTTCCTGAATTCCTGCTACTTAAGCAATTGGTCAAAAATTCTCTGTCCCCTTTCAGATTATGCTTCTCATACAACAGTATGTTGTCAGAGTTAATTACAGCTCTAAAGGTAAATCAGAGCAGGAAAGAACTAAATTATGAAGAAAATTCCAAAAAGAAAAGATTGGCTTTCAACTGAGATAGGTAGAGATAAAAAGGAGGGTGAGGTAGTAAGGAGTGATATGTTGGCATGGCCAAAAACAGAAATAGCAAGACTCAGGTTAAGGTTGGTGCTACAACAAGCAACCCAGCTGCTTCCTGGACTCTTGGTTCATCCTCCTTCCTCTCTTCAAACTTGGTTCATTTGGAGGTCACTTCCTCTTCCAATAAGTTGGAATGCACTTGGGGCAGAAACTTTTTTCCACAACTATGTTCCTTCCCCAATTGAGTTGTAGTTTTACCTTTAATGTCAGTTTAATTTATGTATGTTTTTTCAGTTATAAGCCTTTTCCATGAGTGTTTATGTGTGTGGTTTCTCTCATTAGATTAGGAATGAGCTTTTGCAGCTCAGATATACTTTGGGGGTCCCCTCTTCCCCCTCCTCTTAGCCTGGCTTCCTCCCGTCCTTTGAGGTTGCTATCCATTGTCCTGTCCAGTTGTCTCTTTGTTTATAGAATGGCTTGTGTAGCACCATGATTAAAAATGTGGCCCCTGGAACCAGATTGCTTTGGCTCCAATCCAAGCTCTGCTAAATGTTGCTCAGTGACCTTGAATAAGTTGCCATGTGTCAGTTTCCTGCTCAGTAGAAATGGGAATAATGACAGAAGCTCCCTCCTGGGCTTGTGGTGAGGATTAAATAAGCTTACATATTCATATTTGCTTTTATTATCATTACTACTTTTCACCCACAGATAGCCTGTGTTCCTCTCCTCTTCCCATCCTTAGAACCAAGGACAGGGCTCATTTCTCTTTGGGATATTATGAAGTCTCCTTTATAAGGCTCTACTGCAAGGTCGCTCAGCAAAGGTCAACAGTTATCCTTGCAGAACTTCTTTAAGAGAGTGTTTGTGTCTTAGCAGCACATGACGTCAGTTTGTGGGAAACCAGGAGCCCTGTACATAGCTGGAGTCCTCGTCCCTCAGCGGCTGCCACTTCTGTCCTAAGAGCCCCAGACAGGAGCAGAACTTCAGCCTTGTTTAAACCATGCTTCTTTCCTGATTACTCTTTTTCCTAGGAAAATCCACAGTCCCTTGTAGCAATCTGACATCCAGGTAAAGAGCGTTCTGCCGCTCCAGCCATAAATAGCACTATGACTGAGATGGCTTTGAGGACAGTCTTGCCCTTTGCATCATTTGCAGAAGACACTGCCTATCAGCTGTCTCTGCAGAGACCTGTTTGCACATATTTTATCACGAGCGTTTCTGTCTCTCCTGTCACAGAACCCATGCAGAAAACCACACACCACACAGTCACTGCTGCTGACCTCCTGTGAGATCAAAGCCAAAATACGAGCCTGCCTTGTGAATGACAGATGAGAGCTCATGCGGGAGGGGTGTGTAAGTGTGTGTATGGAGAGAGAGAGAAAGAGAGAGAGAGAGAGAGAGAGAGAGAGAGACAGAGAGAGAGACAGAGAGAGAGACAGAGACAGAGAGAGAGAGAGACAGAAAGAGAGAGAGAGACAGACAGAGAGAGAGAGAGAGAGAGATTGCTAACTTCTTAGGAGGTCAGAACTGAAAAATTGATCCCTTTTGCTGAAGACAAACAGCACCCAGTGGCAAGCATATGCACCTTGCCACATCATCCCAGCCTTCCTGTCCCTCCAACACAACCCCTTCTGAGCATTTATGATGGATCTTTAGTGTATTAAGAAGAAAAATGCATCTGGCAGCACTAATGTCTGCTGTTTAAGTCCTATTGCTTCATCGAACCTAGCCTCTCATAATCACAGGCTCTAGAGCAGCCGTCAACAGGATGCACGTCGTCCTTCAAGGTTAATGAGAGAAAAGCTCCCCTGGACAAGTCTAGTCTATATTTGTGTATTCCACTGCCATGACATGATGGCTGAAATGGACCAAATTGCTTCCCAGCATGAGCCCGCAGTCATATTTCTCTGGTCTTTATAACAGGAGGCTCCTGGCACATTTGGCGGGGTGGTTCACACAGTAAGTGGGGACCTGGCTGGGGGCCAGCATATTAGAGTGCTATGTCCATTGCTTCTTTCATCTGCAGCATGTGCTCTGTGCCCTGTGGCTGTCTGGGGAAAGGCTGGGGCACAACACAGTGAATTTCCCTGAGGTGTGCGTATGCAGAGGATAGGGGGCATGCTTCTCGTCCTTCATGAGCATCCTGCTGCACACGGCCACCTGCAATCTTCCTTCCATTCACATCCCAGGCAGCTGGAGGGCCCAGCCTCACCCCCCACAGCCTGAAGACTTTCCTCCCACACAAGTCTGCTGCCTCCTTTGGAATTAGGCAAGGGAGGATCTGTAATAGAAAAACTGTTGACTCTGAGGTCTGGAAGACCTAAGTTCGAGTACTGGAAATGCTGCGTCTGCTTCAAGACATATAACCATGAAGGAAATATCAGTCTCAAGTCAAATTCCCAGAGGCAGACCCTGAGCAAGGATTCCTGGGCAGATGCTCCAGGAGAAACAGGAAGAAGAAAGGGAAGCAGAACAGAGACAGGGAAGATGTCAAACAGAAGTGTGAAAGTAAAATCCCAGTCTCAGCTTAATCCTGCTGGGAAGCTCTAGGATGTAACATACAACTTAGAGTGCGTCGGACTTTCTGAGCAAATATTCATCTTCTTACAGCAATTCTTGGCTAAATAAACTCCCAAGCACTTCCCATTCTCTGCAAGTTGGGGCAAATAGGAGGGTGAAGCATCTGGGTGGGCCCAGGGGCAATAGTGCACAGTCACAGTGGAGGCCATTGGAGCAAGGCACACAGGTGGGTGGGCTGGCATCCAGGACTCTAGAAGAGATGTCGGGGGGTGGGAGGAGCATTGATCGTGTGCCCTGCACCTCCCCCCTCATTCCACTGGGTTTCATGTCCTTCAGTGTATGGAGGGAGCAATATGTGTACCATAAAGATGATGTGAGAATAACAGGTGGCCTCAATGCAGATGCTCTCCCACGTCGTAGGTGCATGTAAGTGTGAGTGCTTTCTTTCCCACACACCTTCAGGAGGCAGTTGCACTCAGTTAAACTGGATGCTCATGCTATAATGTTAGGTGAGAAAAAAAAATCAAAATATAAAATGGTGTCCCTGGCATGCTCACCAATTTATAAAAATATAAAATATGTGTGTGTGTATAAACACATATATACTTAGAAAAATGTCATCAGAAAATACTCAATATACTGATAGTGATTATTTCTGGCTGCTGAGATTATGAGTTATTTTCCATTTTTATTTTATACTTTTCTGATTATGCTATCATGAACAAGTGTTATTTTTACATTAAAATCATACTTTAAAACATGAAGACTTAGAAAGATCAAGTAGTTTAATTAAATAATGTGAGAAAAAAAATTAAAGGCCATCTTGTCTTCACTTGTTCCCAGTTCCTACATTCCCATGCAGAAGCAAGACAGATTGTTATCTTTGGTTAGTTCCCACTCTGGTTAGGTGTTTGCATTTTAGCGAAGATCTTGGTGGATAACTGTGGCTTAAATACAGTTAAATGTATTTCATTACTGCAGAATTTCCTAAAGCTTTTGTCATATCAAAGTGCATATGACTCTGAAGAGACACAAAGCCCACAAAGTGTTCCCCAAACTTACTTAGCACTGGAACCCTTTTTGTGAGGTGCGTTTAAAGGACTTTCATCCCAGGAACCAGCTTTGGGAAATAGTAGGCTTAAGGCAGAGGAAGACGGGGTTCTCCAGTGTCCTTTTAGAGAAATTTGAGGGCAAGAACATTTTTTTGTTGCTTCCAAATCTCCCTATATGGCCCCTGCTGGGTCCACAGGCCCTGCTTCCTCCTGCCCATCCACAGCCTAAACCAGGCCCAGGGAAACCCTGATGGAGGAGCTCAGAGGGCATAGAGATGATGATGGGAGGGAAGAGAGCACGGACCATCTCCTAGAGGTATGAGCTGGTCGTGTCAAGTCTGGCATTAGATCTCACCCAAACTCACAGCCAGGGAAGCTAAGGAGGGTAACTCCTCAGGACTGGAAAGGCTGTTGATGGAGCTGATGGGCAAGCCTGCCCCATCTGGCCACTGGAGCCTTACCTCTCACCGAGCCTAACACATGATGAGGCGTATTGCTACTTTTCATGCAGCAGTTCTGAGTTGAAAACAGCAAATTTTTAAAATACCTATTTTAGTCCATTCTCACATTGCTATGAAGAACTGACAGAGACTGGATAATTTATGAAAGAGGCAAGGCTTAATTGACTCATAATTCTGCAGGCTGTCCAGGAAGCACAGCTGGGGAGTCCTCAGGAAAGTTAAAATCGTGGTAGAAGGTGAAGGGGAAACTGGCAAGTTTTACATGGCTGGAGAAGGAGGAAGAGCGAGAAGGTTCCTCACTTTTAAACAAGCCTATCTCCTGAGAACTAACTTACTGTCACAAGGACAACAAGGAGGAATCTGCCCATGTGATCCAATCGCCTCCCACCAGGCCCCTCCTCCAACATAGCGGATTACAATTTGACGTGACATTTGGGCAGAGACACAAATCCAAACCATGTATATAAGGCTGTGAGAGGGGCTAAGAGCAGTTTTTCTGAGAGCCGATCTAACGCCGTGATGATGATGAAGTGTCCAGGCTCCTGAGCCAGACTGCCCTCGGGATGACTCCTGCCTCCTCCCTACTCTGGGCCCTCGTGATGAACATCTCTGTGCCTCAGACTCCACATCTGTACCACAGCCACAACTTAGAGACAAGGACAAACCTGTATCTGTGGAGGCCTATAATGAGGGCTGTGGCTAGTTATTCCAAGTAGAGAGAAAGAGATAGAAATGACTACAGAGGATGAATTGGACCCTTTGTGCACTGTTGGTAGAAATCCCACTTCCAGGTATACACCCAAAGGAATTGAAAGTAGAGGTTTAAACACATATTCATACACCCATGTTCACAGCAACATTATTGACAATAGCCAAAGATGGAAGCAACCCCAGTGACTACCAATGGATGAATGAATAAACAAAATGTGGTCTATATTTACAGTGGAATATTATTCAGCTTTAAAAAGGAAGAAATCCTGGCACGTGCTACAACACGGATGAACCTGGAAGACAATCTAAGTGAAATAAACCAGACACAAAAGAACAAATGACATATGATTCTACTTATATGGTGTCCCTAGAGTAGTGAAATTCATAGAGCCAGAAAATAGAAGGGCGGTTGTCAGGGGCTGGAGGTAATGGGGATGAGGAGTTAGGATTTAATGGGTACAGACTTTTGGCAGATGGATGGTAGTGATGGTTGCATAACAGTGTGAATGTACAATGTACTTAATGCCACTGAACTGTACCATTAAAATAGTTTAAATAATAGTGCGTTTTAGTACAGTTTTTAAAAAGAAGTATCAACCATTAAAGAGAAAAATAGAGAACTAAAAAAACCACACACACACACACACACACACACACACACACACACACACAGAAGATATTTACTACTGGAAGAATTTAGGCTGTATGTTAGCAGGAGCTATGTTTTTACTAAAAAAAATAAAAAAATAAAAATAAAAAAAAATCCACAATTGAGACTGGAGAATTCTTTTCCCTGAATGCTTTAAGAGAGGACTTGTGTGAGATGATTCATGTGCTCATTCGTTGATGCAAAGGGTTGGATAATTAACCTTGAAGATCAGTTGCCATGTATTTATTAATATTTTCTGCCCCACTATTAATATCATTAAGTAAAGACTGAGAAATATTTTCTTAATCTCTGAAATACAAAGTTCCTGTCATATACTTAGAATGAAACATACAGAAAAGTTTGATGCAAAACTGAGCTGGAGATTTTGAAAGGAGGTCAAGAAAGTTTTGTTTTTTAAGTTTGTGTGAAACTTACTTTGAGTATTACTTTTTCAGAATTGTTATAACGCCATAAAAGCATATGCAGGGTGTCAAAAGCTTGGCGAGAGCATCGGTGAATATGAAGAGCTGTCTTAGGCTGGGGAAGCTGTAGGTGGATGTTTTTCATATTTCAATTTCTTTTGTGGCATCAAATATTGTTTCAGTAATAAGTAAAATTGACAAAATGATAAAAATAACATTTGAGAAACTAAACTCATGAAAAGCATATTAAAACTGACATCACTTCTTTTACCCATTTAAAAATGCAGAAACAGAGAGTGAAGTTAGATAAAAGCAGAATGTACTTCTTGTTATAAATGAAAACAGTCTCATGTTAGAGACTCAAATTATGGCCACAAGATAACTCCATGGCAGTTCACAGAATCAATAAAACTCCAGTTTCTTTGGAAAGCCAAGTTGCCTATATGCCAAAATACATATTTTGTAAATTGCTTAATTTACATTTGAAAAGATCAGATCTTAATTCTTCGAGAAGCTGAGTGGAAGGATTGAGAGACATTGAAGGAAAAAAAAAACACAGGAATTTAAACAGCCTTTTTGGTTCTGCAATATACACAATTTGATTGAAATTGATAGCATTTGGAAAAAGGAAGTATTTTTCCCATTTAAAAAAAAAAAAGACAGCAACAACACAAAAAAACTTGCACTACACAAAAAACTTGACTTACATGAAGTTCCTGTTGTGAGCTTTTCGTGACTCTAGGAAGGAATAACAAGCTTCCACAGAGAAATAACACCCCGAGGAACTTGGCAAATCACCTGGAAAGAGCTTCTGCTCCCTGGACGTTCTCTGAAGAGCGTCTATGTTCCAGTCCAGCCAAGGATGGCGCAGCCTCTGCTCAGGGAGTCCACCTGCCTCCCAGAGCTGGGCAAGAAGCCAAGAGCAAAGAGCCCAGAGCTCAGAGCCTGCCATTGCCCTGCTGGGGGACCTTTAGTACAGTGCCTTGACCCCATGTCTCAGTTTCTTCTTGGAAAATTAGTGCGATTAAATTACAACGGATGTTTTCAGCTCAGATGTACTGTCTTAAATTTGTATAGGGATTTAGAACTTATCAGGTGCTTTCTTTGCTCACCTCTTCATGATACTCCCAGCTCTCATCATATTAAAGTGGAGATATCTCAACCTTTGGAGTCACAATGCTAGGTGACCTTCCCAGAGGACTTATTGTCTCCAAACACTATATATACCTATATATACACATATATATATACATATATATATATATATATGTGTGTGTGTGTGTGTGTGTGTGTGTGTGTGTGTGTGTATATATATATATATATATACATATATACACACCTTTCCTTGGCAGCGTATATATATATATGTAGCACATAGTTGGTGCTCCAAAGTAGTCAGTTTTCTCCTTTCCTACTATGCAAACTGGTATGAATAACATTTTATTATGCAGATGGGCTTAAGAGAGATGAGATGATTGGTCTTAGGCTAGATAAGTAATAAGTAGTAGAGCTAAGATTATAGCCACGATCTTCTGAATCCAACCAAGCCCCAGGGTTATTGTACTCCTTTTATCCCCTCCGGTTTCTCCAAAATTCCAGAAGAGTTGTGCTCACAGAAGAGTGGCAAATAGAAAGTCAGTGAGGTCGGGCAAGGAGGTGGCAGGTGCAAAGGCCTCTGTGGCTGACTTCCACCCACCCCACTCTCCCCGAGGGGGAGAGGCCATTGTCTGCTTTACAGCAGCTAGGGAGTTGCCTGGCCTGTTTATATGCTCCATCTGCCCATGTAGACTTTAATGGCCCCAAGGGAGCTCAGAGAAATGATCCAGCTTTATGCTGTCCCATCAAAAATGGGCAAATAAAGAGCTTGCCTCTTTGCCAGGATGTCTTAATCACTCTCACTGGGAGCCTGAGTCCACAATTTGCATCCTGCTGTCCAGGAAAGACAGAAAAACACACTGGGAGAGAGAGAAGGTGGCCTGAAGAGAAGGTGGCACCTGGGTCTGGGTGGGGGTTCAGGATGTGGTTCCCAGGGCCAGGCAGAGAGGACATTCGAGATGGTCTTTCTGTCTGAAATAGGCTGTGTGGCTTGAGACTCGGGGAGTAGATATTGCCTCAGAGTGACTCCCATAGCATCCCCCTCAGGAGTTTCAACAATAAATCACATCCTTTCATTTACATATAAATATTTTCATGTGTGGCACTAAGTGATATTGCTGAGAAAGCAGCCATCAAGAGATGTACCTTCCCTGCATGGACTCAGTCACACATGCACCTTAAATGCCTGAATAGCCTTTTCAGGGCCAGGAGTGTACAGGTGATGCTCTGACCTCTGGTCCCAGACTTTTTCCTGTGAACCACCAGCACTCAGCCAAAATATGGCTCTTAAAGTACAACTCACTACATCACCTTAAAGTACAATATGCACTCACGCAATGCCAGTCGGGTCCTTTGCATAATTGGACATTGGCAGAATGATCTGAGATCAAAGCCTTCTTTGTAAAGAATTCTTCTCCTACCCAGCCCTACCAGGGACAGGTCAAGGCCCCATCGCCTTCAGAGAGTATCTGGTGAGACCCCAGGTGGGCTGACCATATTAACTGGCTGGACTTTCAACAGCTAGTACCGCTCTGTCACTCACTCGATTGGAGTTAAGGTTTCTTTTTCAGTATGCGAGTGGCTTGGGCCTGTCCTGTGTCTGTTAGTCTCTTGTTCAAATGTTACTTTGGCCTGGCTGTGGAAGTAGGATCTCCTAGTGAAGTGGATGAAGGTTTCTCCCAGGTAGAGTACTTCAGGGTCCTAATCTATTATCCTCAGGTCCCCGGTATAGCTGAGCCTCCTCACAGGTGAGGCTCCCAAGTCTGACGTTAATCAGTTGAGTCCTTCTTTTTATTTTGGTAATAAACAGTGGATGGAGCACTGCCTTTTGAAGTTCCTGGCAAAGTCTTTCTCTGTTGACAGCAAAGATGGCAACCACTCATTCTTGCACCTTGACCCTTACTGATTTTTATGATTAGCTCATGGTCCCTGGTGGAAGGAAGAGGAAACTATGGAAGGAACAGGGAACCCTGTGGAAGGAACAGGGAACCCTCTTTCCCTCAGGACCCTGAGGCAAAGTGGCTGAGGGCAAGGCTTTCCCGCTGCACAGAGCTGCCCACCACAAGGGCTGTGGCGTGCACAGAGTGCTAGCCATGCCCTCTCCACCTGCACTTGCCCTTGTGAAAAGATGAGTTAATAAAATCCATTGATAGGGTAGTCACAGTGCTCAAAAGAGATCATGTAAGTGAAACCTCTTTGGAAATTCCAAAGTGCTCTGCAGATGGGAGCTGTTGTCTCCACATTGTTTGCTGTTTCACTCTGACTCCTTCACCCCAGGCCCAGGCAGTGCCAGATTACAGGGACCCCTGCTTTGGTGGCTAAAGAAAGATGTACTGTTGATACCTGACAAAAATGGATTGTTTGTGATTACGATTCGCCTCTTATTTCAGAAAGTGAAATGAATACAATGTATGCAGGTCATGGACACTCAAGAGCGTTTTCATATCATTTTGGGAGGAGTTGTCAGCTTTGATTTATTAAATAAGGTTCTGAGACAGGCTGCTAGTGTGCTATCAGTCACCTGAAAATGGATGGACCTCACTGCTGCCTGCACCATGGTGATTATGCATCCGGGCACCTCCATCCTCAACAGGGGCACCCATTGGAAAAGCTGCACCTATACTTCCTGGGTGCTGCCCACTTCACACTCCCTTCACCTTCAGTATTTTTCCCTTCTTGGTAGTGCCCCACCATCACCATCAAGTGTTTGTTCTCCCTCCCTCCCTTTGGTCAAATGTCTGTGACTAGACATCTCTGGGTTTCCCAAGCCTTTCTCCTTCTGCACCTGATTTCTGGTCAGCGGGGACAGGAGAAATAGAAAGCCTCTACCTGAGCAGGTGGCCATCTGGACCGCATTCTTTTACCAAACTGCATGGTCCTGTTAGTGGAAAGGGGCCCTGATCCAGAGAGGGTTCTTGGCTGTCACATAAGAAAGAATTCAGGGTGAGTCCATAGGGTAAAGTGAAAGCAAGTTTATTAAGAAAGTAAAGGAATAAAAGAATGGCTACTCCATAGGTAGAGCAGCCCCAAGGGCTGCTGGTTGCCCATTTTTATGATTATTTCTGATGATATGCTAAACAAAGGGTGGATTCTTTTTACCTCCCCTTTTAAGACTATATAGGGCAAATTTCTGACCTTGCCACGCCATTTGTAAACTGTCATGGAGCTGGTGGGAATGTAGCAGTGAGGATGACCAGAGGTCACTCTCTTGGCCATTTTGGTTTTGGTGGGATTTAGCCCGCTTCTTTACTGCAAGCTGTTTTATCAGCAAAGTCTTCATGACTTGGATTATGTGTCTACCTCCTATCTCATTCTGTGATTAAGAATGGCTTAACTTACTGGGAATGCAGCCCGACAGGTCTTAGTCTTATTTTACCCAGCCCCTATTCAAGACAGAGTTGCTCTGGTTCAAATACTTCTGATATTTCCCCCCTTTTAATCCTAAGGGTTGTAGAAGGATGAAGATCCATCTTCTGTAACTTCTTCATGCTTAATAGAGGTGATTATATTTTTTTGCCTAACTATGAAGGTCTCTTATATTCAGGGTAGAGAGGAGCTCAGTAAGAAAGCACTGGTATGTCAAGGGCCATTTGTAACCCTTTAGTTCTGACAAAAGATGATATCTGGAAGATTAAATAAGTGTTCAATTTAAGAAAATGTTGAGTAAGCTGCTTCTGCATTCCTACATAAAGAATCCAACAGCAATATAACAAAATAAGCAAACTTATTCCATGTAAACTAAATTAGAAGGCTTTCCATGAACTGGGCAACTGTTGGAACTAATTGATATGGAGTTGCTAGATGATTCCAATACACACACAGGATTAGAATATTAGTCCAGATTTTTACATTACCCAGCCCTCTTGTTTCTTCTGAGCAGCAGCCAGAGGTCACTGGTTGGTTTACAGGAATAAGCAGGGTCAGCCTACATTGCACGGGAAAAATAAACTTAAAAACAACTGATGAGATTGGAATTTAATAACAGGTATACCATAATTCTTAAAGCATAATTTTTCTCTCTCAAGTTTTCCATTTTTACTAAATACAAATCATGGTAAGACTGATTCACTTTATTATACTTGACCTGATTATTTGTATAAATTGCAGCAAGAATAACTATTTGACATAGGCTTTTTAAAATTGGCTTTGATGAAACTCTGTTCCATACGTAATCTCAGATAAGGCTTTTTAAAAGCCGAGCCCTGCTGTGGGTTTGTACCATCAAATACCTATGAAGTGAGTAAATTCCTCTCCTTTTGAGGTCCCAAGATAATTGGACTCCTGGACCTGTCAGAAATTGACATTCTTTACTTATCACAGGTCAGGAACCCTGTACAGAGGCTGTGTAGACAAGGTATGAGGCCAGTTTCCCAAGAGGGTTTTATTGGGTCTATAAGTCAAGTTTGATTCCTTAAAGGAAAGTGTGCCATTCCCAAAGCCTTGGTAAAATAATCAGTTTCTCCAATTGTGTCCTGTTACAAAAGAAAATAGATTGTTATTGCACTTATGCAAATAACTATATTGCCATAAGTTAAGAATACAACTAATTTCCAAATTCTGGAGAAATCGGGTAGAAGGAAACAAATATGCTCCAAATTTTGTTTACAGGAAAGTGCTTTACTCAATTTCTACAAGCTGTAAATAGCTCAACAGAAAAGTTTTCTTAACTCTGAAAGACAAAGCAAAGGATTAGCAACATTTTAAACAAAAAGTTAAAAAAACATTACTTGATACTTGGTTTACTATTAGTTTAGTCCATGCAGTTAACTCCTATTCTGCTTGATGTTCGTGAACATTTCAGCTCTGCATGCATACTGAAAGTTTGTTCCTCTATTCTAATGTCACAGTCTCCCAACTTATCAGAAACTTGCATTTAAGAGTATCTGTTAAGGTCCTATATTGATTATAAGCCACCTTTTGGAGAGGATTAAAAGAAGACAATTGTCTGTGGATGACACAATGTTTAGGACAGCCACAGTCAAAAGCCTAATTGACAAAGAAATTTGGTTACCTATGTGGCATACAATGATTTTATGTAACAATTATGATTATTGCTGATGATCTACACTAAGTCCTATCAGAATTATAGGAGTTTCATATAATTTTGGAACACATACTAGTAAGATATTTACATAAATACAGCCCAAAGAAAGCCAAACACTGTTTCATATTTGACAATGCTTCCTGTATGATTTTTGTACCAAATAAGCCAAATTTCACCCTGGCATTGGCATACTATTATTGTTAAACCCAATTCTCAATAAAACCTTATAGATAAATCTACCCAATTTTAATGCCTGAGCATAAGTTAAGATTTTAATAAACCTTTTATAACCCTTTTAATTATTGTTACAGAGCAGATTATAAGCAGGTTTTTGCTCTAAGAAAAATTCAGTATGTTTTTATTCAAATGTTTAACTATATAGTACCCCCTTAACTTTAGCCAATATGTTCACACACAAATAATTTTTTATAAGATTAATTTTTTACAAATCTTTCACAATTTGTTCAAATATTCAGTTTTTTCTAACTTAAAACAATTCTTTAATTCTCTAAACTTAGGTAAGAAATCCATATTCTCACACCTTCTTATCATCTTTTACCAAAAATGTATTTTACTTTCTTATGCATCTTGCATGTGAAACCTTTTTTTTTGTTTTTTGTTTTTTGAGGTTTTTTTTGGTAGTCTCAAATACATTCACAATGTTAACTCTTAGTGACTTTTGCTTTTGGTAAAAACCGTGTAAGTAAGGCATTTTAATTATGTACTAGGTGTGGAGCCTAGGACACCAGACAGAAGACCAAATTTCTTTACTTTACCAATAATCTTTAAAGCTACTTTTATTTTGCCAAGACTGCTAAAGTCCCATGAACTAAAAGGCATGGCAAGTTTCCAGTTTTATTTTTCTTTTAAAATATTTGATTTAAACTTGTATTATTTTTAAACCAATTAATTAAAGTTCTTTCATATATAAACATTGCACACGTAACATATAAATACACAGACAGGCAGAAGAAGACCCACTAGTTGTAAAATTTTTCATTTGCCAGTTGTTAAGTTTCTCTTTAAAGCATTATGTTTCTAGGGCCTAATAAACAGGCACAGCTAAAAAGCAAAACAGATCTACAGAAATTAAGGGTCCCATTTTTACACCAGATCCTGAATCCCAAAAAGAGGGAACCAACCCATTCCCAAAAATATGTTTCCTACCTAGTTACTACTCACCAAAGCTCTCTCATAATGCAGAGTAATTTCTGATACCCCCAAAAGTTAAAACCGTCAGATAACACAATGCAAAACAGAACAGAACCTTATTTGAGAGGAAGCTATCCACTTCTAATTCCTGGGGTTCCATGAGGAAAACAGAGGCCTTTTGTTTTTGTGTATGTGTCTTCCCCAAAATGAGGTCTGTGGTGCCTCCTGTGTTTTTCCCAAGAAACTAGAGGCTCTTAGAACCTGAATATCTGTTTTTAATTCAGCTGACTTTTAACTATAGCACTCTTTTAAAAAGTTCTTTAAATCTTTTTTTAACCCAACTTTAGCCATGCCAAACAGCCAACATTTCTGTGCTCAGAGAAAGGAAACTTTAAGGCAGTTCATGGAGGGGAAGAGAATCAACAAATGGTAAAGGTCAAACAGATATTAAATCAAGAATAACTTATTCCCTAGGCTGGGAATTGAACCCTGAACCCAGGCTGTCATTCTGAAAAGAGAAAGCATGGCCACATGGTAACAAGGTCAAGCTTCCAAAACATGACTGACCAGTTTGCTGGACCACCTTGAACAGCAGGCTTATGGGGTCCTAGGCCCTCGTTCTAACCTAAGGTACCCCTCTTTATGACATAACAGTAGAAAAAGACACATACAGCACACAGGATTCACTATAGATTAAAATTAACCTCATAAATTCTTTTTGTCATTAATCAAAACTTTGTACAGAGGAGATAAACAGTGATTTTTAATCATTCATTCAACCAGTTAGCACAAAGAGAGAGAGAGGCCAGAAGTCTGACTGGTAAGAAATTCTTACCCTTTTGCCAGCATGCCAGGCTTCTGGGTTCCGTTTCCCTAAGCAGCCCTAGTGACCCAGCTTGCTGCACCATAGCCCTGGGCACCCAGCTGCAACACACAAAAAAAGCATTTTTTTCCATTTTGGCCAGAGCAAAATACATGTGACCAAACATAGGCATTAGCCACTCTGCTTAGCACCCAATATCAAACTGGCAGGCCCCAAACTTGCCCCCAGTTGGGCCCCATCATCGTTAATCTGCCCTCTGACTAGAAATTTCAACTTGTGGCCTCTGAACAAGATGGTCGGAAAAAATAGAAAAGAGAGAGAGAGAAAGGCATTATTTGCAGCAGGGTGGGGAAGGCAAAGAGCTCAGGGAGACCAGAGTAAGACCCACCCATTGCAACAACACTGAAAATTTCAGGCCACTGCTTATTGGTAGCAAAGGGATCTCCTCCAGCAGTCCCATTAGCTCTCAAGTTTCCATTTTTAGGGAGGAAAAAGCTCCCCATTTCCTAAGATCCTATACATGCCTCATTCTGTCACCCATAGCCTTCAGCAAAGAGTGCAAGGTAAAATAATCGAAAGAGAATAGCAGTTAACATCCCATAGTGCCAAACCCATTCTTAGCTGAGAGGGACTTTGCCAAGAGGGGCCTCTAACTCCGTCAATCTTAAGAAGGACTCTAACCTTCCTAAGTTGGGCCTCGAACCCAAGTTTGGTCAAGTGTTCTTGCCTTTCATTGAGAGGAGCCTTTAACTGTCTCTGTCTTAGGAAAAACTCCAACTCCCCTACGTTGGGCCCCTAACCTAATCCCATCCTTTATCTGAGTACCCCACCACTTACCCAAAGTCCGCCAATCAGTGCTGCAGCCTATTTCCTTTGGGTTGAGGGTCTCCTCAGTAGAGGAGGTGGTTTGCCCCAAAGAGGTTACTGGATCTCACCACTTACCCAAGGTCAGCCTTTGGGTCAGGGGTTTCCTCACTCTTGTTCCTTCTGTAGTCACAAGAAAGATGTTACCAGACCCCACCACTTACCCAAAGTTAGCCCTTCAGGGATTTCCCCACTATTGTCCCATCTGGGTTGCCAGGAAGATGCTACTGGAAAGGGATCCCCATCCAGACCCCAAAAGAGGGTGTTTGGATCTCATGCAAGAAAGAATTCAGGGCGAGTCCATAGCATAAAGTGAAAGCAAGTTTATTAAGAAAATAAGGGAATAAAAGACTGGCCACTCCATAGACAGAGCAGCCCTGAGGGCTGCTGGTTGCCCATTTCTTGATTATCGGGATATGCTAAACAAGGGGTGGATTATTCATACCTCCCCTTTGAGGCCATATGGGGTAACTTTCTGACGTTGCCATGGCATTTATAAACTGTCATAACACTGGTGGGAGTGTAACAGTGAGGATGATCGGAGGTCAGTCTCATCGCCATCTTGATTTTGGTGGGTTTTAGCCAGATTTTTTACTGCACACTGTTTTATCAGCAAAGTCCTCATGACTCGTATCTCATGCTGACCTCTTCTCTCATTCTGTGATTAACTTACTGAGAAAATTATTTTAAGGCTAAATAAAGCTAAAGAAGTTAGCCTTACTTTATCCAGCCCCTATTCAAGATGGAGTTGCTCTGATTCAAATGCCTCTGACAGTCCCACTCACTAGCCATCAGGACTCCAAGTATCGCTTAGGCACACTTCAGGTTGATTGCACAACGGACTAGGCTGGAAGTCTTTGTGGGATAAGATGGGGCAGATCAAAGTTGAAAGCAGGACTTTGGGGATGGAGTTTCTCCCCAGTAGGATGTACGGCAGAGTAAGTGAGCTCACCCACTCCAACCTCCCGTGGAATCTCTCTCTCTGGGAGCATTTCTCATGCACCTTTACACTTGGAGATCTTCCAGATTGCCTTTAACTTCGAGGCAAGATCAAAGCCTGTCTCCAGCACTGCAAACTTGCCTTTCATACTGATGGGGACACAGTTTGAACTGCATCAGTGGGTTTTCCATTAGCGTTTTTTTTCTTGTTTTTGTCTTGCTCAGAGACCATATCTTCCTCCCGGAGAGCTGCTCTGTGTCATCCCTTGCTGCTCTGATCATGCAGGATATTGTCCTAAAGGGCAGGAGACAACGAGGATGCTGTTATATAGAAATGTGGGCCAGCCCCTCAGTTTGACTTTGGATTGTGTGCAGTTAGGCAGGGAGTCCAGGGATCAGATGAACTCAGAACTCGCGAGTTCCTCACAGCACCAAGTAAAGGCCCTGCATTTACAAAAAGAAAAAATAATAATCTGTGATGCTTGGTCCTTCTGAACTTGACCCATATTCTCTCCGATGGAGAGGCCAGCTCTCGGTCTGACTGAAAAGATATGATATTGAGTCAAACTCATGGTCTGCCCAGTGTTCTGTCTATGACAGAGTTCAAAGGGACATTGGCAATTTGGCAGGTGGCAGTCCACTTTCTGTGAATAAATGTGTCCTTGTTACCAACAACATTAACCTGCCCATCACAGCCCCCTATTTGTGGCTCCATCACCTCCACATCACCTCTAGTGGGAATGAGGTCTTTAGTGTCATTTTATAAACCAACACATGTAGGCCAAGCCAGGTCTTACCCTGAAGCTCTGCAAAGCCTGGACGACCTGTCCCACATAAGCATTGTGTTCCCAGGATGAGGTGCCAAGTGAAGGTGACCCATGGAGGATATTGGGGGACTTAGTCTGAAAAAGAAGAGGATGAACCCCAATATGGTCATGGTCTTGCAGTGGATATATGCATATGGTGAGAAGGAAGGGGCCAGGTGTCAGCCCTCTCCACTTACAACACTGTAGATAGAAGAGGATTACATCACAGAATCCTGAGAGATTTAGACTTAATACAAAGGGAGGTTTTTTCATGGCAAAGAGAGTTACATTCTAAAGCAAGTTCATAGAAGTTTCTTAGAAGTTCGTACATGGCCGATTGAGCAGGGGCATCCAGGTGGAAAGGGCTAGACTGGACCTGACATCAATGTGCTATCTCCATCTGTTATCCTGAGCGCAGAGCCCGGATAGAGCTCCTGACAGAACTGGCCCTCCGAACAGCAGCCCCACACAGGCAGGCTCAGCAGCTCCCCTTTCCTCCCCACCATCTCCTCTGAAAGCGCTCTCTTCTCTCCCCTGTCCTGCCTCTTCACTGCTGCCTCTTCTCTGTTGCAGAGCTCAGTGGACACGTAGCCACTCCTCACCCTACCCCATCCTCACCTTGGGCAGGGCTTGCTTAGGGCTGATCCAGAGCTGGGGAAGAAAAAAGGGAAGGAAGGTTATTCCCTAGGACTGTTACTGTGATTCCTTACTTCAACCAAGTGGCCCGCCTTGACCATGCATGAAGCCTTTGTCTTTTCCTGAAGGATTTAAGTAGAAAAAAGACAACTATTGGGCCGGTAAGCATAACTAAAACCTCTGGGGCCTGTTGAGTTTCAGAAGACCACTGTCACTGACTCTAACAAAGGTGATATTGTAGGGTGCACAGGAGCTAATAAGTCTCAGTTTGGTTGCTGCAATTAATTGCAATGTAATGGATATAACTTTCTTTCTTTCAATAAACAAACATTTATCAAATACTTATGGCAATTGGTCCTGGAAATATAATATCAATAAGATGGCCCTCTGGCTTGGAGGGCATAGCTGCCCACTGCGCCAGACTAACCTAAAAACAAATAACGAATTACAGCAATCTTATAGAGCCATAGAGAGATTTACTCAATAAGCTCAGACACCACAGGAGAGATTTTTTTTTAGGAGGGATTTATTTTGAATGCCTTCTACATGCCTGGCATTGTGCTAGCTGCTGGGGATATGTGGTGAAGAGGCAGACATAGGCCTTGCCCTCCTGGAGCTTCCAAGCAGGTTAACATGCCTCGCTGTGCCTGGGGAGCTCAGATAAGACTTCATAAAGGAGAAGACCCAAGTCTTGAAGCCAGAAAGCTGTAGTCATTTCAGACAAAGTGGATGAAGGCCCTCTAGACAGAAGGAACAGAATATACAAGAGGACAGTAGACCCTGTTATCTGCAGGGGATATATTTCACGACCCCCAGGGGATGCCTGAAACCAGGGATAGTCCCAAACCCTTTATATACTATGTTCTGTCCTGCATGATTACAGCAGAAGAAAAAAGGGAAGCAGGGTTACTCCCTAGGACTGTTACATACCTATGATAAAACTTAATTTATAAGTGAGGCCCAGTAAGAGATGAACAACAACAATAATAAAATAGAACAATAACAATATACTGTTGACAGTTTCACTAATAGAAGATTCATTCTTACTATAGATCTTGGCAACCTCAGCATATAATTTTTTCTTTTCTTAAATTGAGAACTTTCACCTTTCACTTAAAGCACTTTACAGCTTCTCTTTGGCGTCTCCAAATTGCCAACATCACTAATCTTGATCTTTGGGGCCATTATTAAATAAAATAAAAGTTACTTGATCACAGTCGCTGTGATACTATGAAATTCAATCTGACAACCCAGAGGGCTACCAAGTGACTTGCAGGCAAATAGCATAGACAGCCTGGAGAAATTGTACAGAGGGATGATTCAGGTTCTGAGCAGGATGGAACTGTTCTGCACAAACTTTTATCATGCTACCCAGGATGGCATGCGATTTAAAACTTAGGAATTTTTTTGTTTCTGGAATTTCCCACGTATATTTTTAGTCCACAGTTGTGAGAGAACTGAGATCATAGAGTGAAACCGTGGAAGAAGGGGGATTGTGCATAGGTGGGAAAGTGTGGCCTTTTGGAGGAAGTTTGTAAAACTTCCCTGTTTATTATTTTCTAACTCCATCCCCATCTGGCCTTTCAACTCAGATTCTCAGATCCTGTGAGTACTGGAAAATAAGACTATGGAGATGCCACCTGAAAACATTAACTGAGATCCTTAGACTTGATCCTGGTGCTGAATGTTCTTGAAAATTTAGATTTTCAATGAGACAATCCTTCTGCTCATGAGCTTCCTACAGAAATCGTATATAAACCAACAAGCAACCAGTCTGGATTTCCTTAGGTTCTAGAGTTGAAATATGTATGTGTCACTTCTTTCCACTAAAAGAAATATCAAAATAATATCTCTGTTCTCAAACTCTTTGTCTCCAATATAGTGTGAAAAGGCAGAGATTACCAGGGTCAGTAGACACCCATATAACTCAATATCCATAATGGATCTTATTTTTTTAATGTATCACTCTGCCAGGCCAGATTTCTCAATGTTCATGTCCCTAGCGAGGAGTCAATTTAGTTTCTCTAGCTGTATACACTTTCCTTCCTGAAATCAAGAGTCTAGAATGCACTGTGTAAGAAGTGCAGCAGGAAGAGGATTCATCCTTGTCCACTTAAATATTCATGACAGCTTGCATTTGGTTCAAAAAGACACTTGTTTATTTAGATAAGACTTAATTTATTCATAATTTACCTAAATTTGCAGAAGCGTGCATGTACATTTTAGCGTGTAAGTAGCATAATACATAAAACATTACTGAAGCATGCAAATTGTACAGTGACAGCAGAGGAACCCGCCTGGATGTTTCAGGGAGATAACACATTTCCACCAGAGCAAAGACCTTTACACAATGGCCTGGATTGTTTGCCTGTAATATGCTGACTCATCATTATCTTTTCACCCAAAGCAAACCTCTCATTAAAAACAAAATGTATGTAATATAAAGTGATGTTGAAGAACAGCTTTCTGGAACCAATGTGGCATTTCCTCCTCTCCTCCCTGATCAGGAGTCACTTCCTTCATTGTTACACATCCAACCCCTTTTCCTCCAGCACTCCAAACAAAACAAAACAAAACTTTCAATGCCCTTTCCATTCTTAGAGTTAATTAATGATAATCTTACGTTCATATTCATTTATTCAACTAATATTCGTCATCCACGTGTTGCATGTAAATACCATTCTAGACTATTTGAGTGGTCTCATAGGGTGTCCTGGTTTTTCTCCCCCAAAAGACAATGAAGGCAGGTGCCTTCATTCCAGGATTGCTGCACCCAACCTTGACCTTGGCCTATTGTACGTGATCAATAAATGTTGATAATCTTGATCATTACTTTTCAGCAGCATAAGGAAGTTTCTAGAAATACAGGCACAAAGGCATTCTCCATGAAAGTTGTTTCCGTGAAAAACTTTTTCATGGCTCATTGCTGGCTAGAGGCTTGAAGTATTCTTCACCCTTACCCGTACAGAAGAAGGAAAGCCAAGTCCTCCCATGGAGGCATACCACGCAGCCCCTCTTCCTCCTTGGTATGCAGGTCTCTCCAGCCACAGCCCCGTTTACAGGCTTGGGAGCAGGAATGTGAGAGACACAATCTGAAGTGAGCATAAGAAGATTTAAAGGAAGGGAATTTGTTTGGCGCCTTTGCTACCTAGAGGCATTAAAACTTTATAATGCCAAACAAGTCCCGTTTTTCTTTATTTATAGATCATATATTCCCCCCTTTATTACTGCCATACATTTTTCCAGCCTGACAGCTGATAACATTGAAAATTCACTGCTAGCAAAAAAATTCCATTTACCACTCTGCAAGATAATAATTTAAGAATTAAAGAAAAATATATATATACATCTATATGCAAAAATATCTATATTTATTGTTAGCCCCTGAACTCATACTCCATGTTGAATATGGGCTCAGGGTTTTGAGAATCACACTTGATCAGAGGGAGATGCTTTAAATAACGGAAACCTCAAATGTCCCCTCTTACCTGTTAACTATTAAATGGGAAGAAATATCAAAACAGGTTATCTTGGTTTCTCCAGAGTTGGCAAAATTTAATTTCAATTTGTCAAATGTGGCATTATGGCAGAGATTTGTTTTTCCCTGTGATTTATTAGAAATGTTATAAAAGGGGCAGTCTGGCCCTAGAGTGATTTGAGCCCGTCTTCTTGTTGAAGTTTCTTTTCCTTTGGCTTGCTATCCAAATTCACAGGAAGGGGAAAAATAACCTAAGAGATAAAAACCACAAGGGGGAAAAAGGAAGAGACAAATCAATGTATTTTAAACATGATGACAGGATGGCTCGTTTAAATTGCTTCTGCACATTGATTTAAAGCATGCCCAGTAGAAACCTCTATTATATTAACAACCCTTTCCCTTCATTTCAATCATTGTAGTTGCTGTATCTATTACCTTTCAGACAGATGATGTCCAAATATAATGTTGAAGGAGATTTTTTTTGTTATTATTATTTGTTAGAGGGATGTTGGGCAATGACTTGGAGGTCTGGGGACAGGATTAGTAACATAAATAATGTGAATTCCAAATAACCCAAGATAACGATAAATCAACTGTGCGTTTAACTACAGATTATGTCCTAGATGTACTTCTGTAAATGGCAGTTCTTTGGGGCTTTAGGAGTGTAGAGAGATAGGATGTTTGCCTGGACATAGACTGTGAGCTGTTAGAAATGGATAGCAAGTTGCTGTCCCATGTGAAATAAACAAAGCTTCCGGTGTGAGAGGTAGTGTGATGCTTTGACAACATCACCTTTCATCACAACAGTTTGTCACTGAGGTACTGTTGCCAGACCACTGACATCGCCTGTAAAATTACTTTTAGTTAGCCTATCTATGCTTCAGTTCAGAGGAGAGGGAATCATTATTCCCTGTGTTGCTGTGACACTCTAACAGCAGACTAAGTCCCTAGATGTAGCTAGGGTTGGAAGAGGTGGGAAGGGGAGTTCTTTCAAATCTGGACCTGTGCCCTAGACAAGATCTGATTCCCTTGTAATTATTGTGGAAGTAATCTCATGATACAGACTCCTACCCAACAATTCCCCAGGTTTCTATTCCCACTCTGAGTCTAGACATGTCCTTATCTAACAAGTTCATAGTTTTGAATTCAGGGTTTTGAAATACTATCTTAGCTAGATTTGATAGTTTTCTTTTTTGTACTCAAGGAAAAAGAAAGGAGATTAATTTGTGTTGAACAATTACTAGCTGTCAGACACAGAGCAAGTGTTTTTACATATATTGTCTCCCTCAGGGTTCTAAGCCTGGTTATATTAAACCCATTTCACAGTTTAATACACTGGATTTTAGATGAAGTTATCATTTACCCAAGGCCTCACACTTTGTTAAAGACCAAGCTTAGATTTGAACCTATTTGCCTTTTTAATCCAAAAGTTTTATTTTTTCCTCTCTAAACCACACTACTCTGAAGCTATTGTTTAGTTCATTCATTCAACAACAATAACAACGACAAAATACTTACCAAATGCCTTCAATGGGTCAGGCCCACAAATGACTGAGGAACTGAAAATACCAAAACAAAGACCACACTTACCCAACCATTAGGGGTCTTGGGTTCTATTAGAAAGCAGCCCACAAATAAGTTTGTTGTTCTGTAAGAAGAGCTCCAGCAGAGTCATTCACAAGGTGTCTTGAGAACATCTGTGAGGTTTCCATGACCACCACGTTCAGGGAAAGCTTCCTGGAGGAGGCCGCCCTATGTTAAATATCACCATGCAATACTTGCATGCTTCATCTCCCTGGATAATGTCCACCTTGTGCACTAGGTGTTGTCTTTTATTGACTCATTCTGCAATGAGGAGTTAAGGAAAAGTTTCTCAACATTTTCTCTTCTTTCCACAAGTCATATACACAACAAAAAGTTGGCATTCTTGCTACCATGTTCTTTCATTTGGTAGGTAAGAAAAAGAAAAAGAACTTCACCCTCTAGGAACCAGATTGTCAATACAGTAAAGACGTTTTGAACTGTTTGGTTTAGCTTAAGTTCAGGCACCCTGTTCATCTTCTGTGTATCTGCTTGGCTCAGATCCTTATCATATACTTTAGAATCCTGGTAAGGGCACAAAGGCTATTTATCAAGGCTTTGTTGGAGTCAGGATTTATATCAGGGAGGAACCTTAAAGGCATCAGATTGAGTAGTTTTCCCGTGGCACCTTTCTCCTCTCCCTTATAAACTCCTATTCATCCTTGGGTGAGTTACGCCAACTGAACCATTAGAATGAATAGGTCCCTCAAGAGACCACATTATTTCTGACATTAGCTGCAAGGGCAAAAGAGTCCCCAAGCCACTGTCAGGTTTGATAATTTTTGAGAAGTACTTACAGAACTGACTGAAAGCCATCGTACTCACAGTTCAGGTTTATTGTGGGGAAAGGATTAAAATAAGTTATGGGAAGAAGAACACAGGGAAGAGTCTGGAGAACCACAGAATGCAGAGCTTTGTTTGTCTTCTTCTCCTGGAGTCAGGGTGTGTTACTTTCCTGATATCAGTGTGTAGAAATTTATACCAAGTACCGCCAAAGATGGGGCACCTCACTTGAGCCTCCGTGTTCAGAGTTGTTACTGGGTTAGATCGATTGATTGAGCTCAGTCTCCAGTGCGCTGGTGCCTCATGACCCAAAACCCCCCACCCTAAATCACATCACTAGACTATCCAAGTGTGAACCAAATCTCCTAGGCGAAGGAAGGCACTAGAGACACTAGCAAAGGTACTGGCAGAAGCCAGGCATATTTAGGGGGTTATATTCTTTAGAATACCACCCTTCAATACCCATCTCTTAGGTACACTCCTTCATGCAGAATCTATGTCCCCCTCTGAGCCCCCGTAGCACTTTGTGCATGTCTCTGTTCACACTGATGATATTATAAATTCCTTGGGGACAGGGACAACATCAGAATTCTTATTCTGCCTCCAATATTGAGCACATATAGGATCAAACATGTAGTGGGCATTTATTAAATTTTAGTTGTGTCTGTTTAAAATTTGATGGGGAAGTCCATCTTTGGATTTGCAAGGAGCTTGAATCTTTCTGGCTGCTTTGCTTTTCTTTTCTGGATGACTTTTGGTTTTAATGTAATTCTTTTCCTGCATTCAAGTTCAGGACATCATACACTGTTAAAGTTTCTACCAGCCTATTTATTCCTTGGCTACATCTTAGCATCCACGAGGGTTCAAAGAACCTTCTTAAGCCTAAGCAAATGCTATATACCTTCTTGGGCATGTCAGTTATGCTTATAGGAGAAAATTATTCCTAAAAACTGGGACATATAGAGCCCAAAGCAGCTATCCTTTGTTTCGAATTTTTTTCTCTATGGGGTGACATTATTAAAAATAAATCCTCAGGAGAATTCAACTCGCTGAGGATTAATCACAGAACTTTGGCTGGGAAACTCCACGATGGTAGAAACAGAAGATTTCAAACAAAATTATGTTCTGGAAAGTAGGGAAATAGCAGGGAAACCGCTCCAAAACACACTCCTGGAGGCACCTGGGTTTTTCCGCCTGATATCTGTTTGTTGTCCTGTGTTTGTTGCTGCCATGCTCTGAGCATGGTCAGTAGGAGGAACACTGACAAAAAAGCAATGATTTGTTTGCTCTGAGCTTCTAATTATGTGCCAGCTGTGGTGCATCCCTTGTGCGTCTGGAATGGTGGCACAGGCCAGGGCCGCAGGGCCAGCTGCATAGATGAGAGTGCTCTGGCAGCGCTATTCTGTGTGGTCCAGCATGGGGTGTGCCGGTGAGGAAGGCCTTCCAGAATGTGCTGAGATTCCTGTTCTGAGGATTCTCTTCTTTACAATCCAATAGGGCAAGAATCTTAGACATCAGAATTTCAAACCAATCGTGTCTCAAAATAATTTTTTGTCATGGCATTCATAGTGCTCTTGAATGATCTGATTTCTAATTTTTCCTCAATAGTAAGCAGCTGAGATGGTTTCCATTGTCATCAGTTTCTTCTCTTTCCTGCCAGGAGCCAGAGTCTGATAGAAAGGATTCTTGGGGCTTCTGAAAAGACAAATAACTTCCACATTGTATCTATGAGTCAGGCTTTTCTCTGAGGCCCAGATTGGATAAGATGTTAACCAAGATACCAATGAACAGTTTCAGCTTAGCTCTGACTCATTCTGATGGCTGCAGTTGTGTAGAAAGTAAATCCTAAAAATAAATAAAAGGACCACCCAAATTCTGGGTCAAATGACCCATGACAACCTCGCCTCTCAGCTTGCAAAATGGAGATAATGCGCTGTGATCACAAAGCACTAACAGGTGCTTCCAGGAATTAGAGGTGCACCTCAAACTGCAACTTAAATTTTTTAGGTACTGTGGTAGATTACATTTTGGTGGTATTTTGGCTATTCCTGGTACATAATTATAAAGTGGGAAAAAAAATCTTAAATGAATGGAAGACAAACTTTCTCCCAAACACTGGTACATTTGGGTCGATGCATTTGGAGACATGGATGCTGAGGGCAATAAAAGTTTCAAGAAAAGATGTGGCTGACTCTAAGGGCTGAAACAAAACGTAGACTTGCAAGGGAATAAAGCTCCAGGGAGCAGCAGGGTGTTAATTCTTCCCCATAAATCTGGAGTCAGATATAAGCTGAACCTCATTTTCAGGAATATAAGACTTAATCAGACCTGCAAAAACAGCTAGCAAAGAGAAATGTGACCCTCAGGAAGATAGGCTATGTGTGATTTGAAATCAGGGTTTGCTGAACAGCAGCAGGGAGCTCTATGTGTCTGCAGCCTGTCTGTCTACCTGGAGTCATGCTGTGCTCGGGGGCTAAAGGTGTGAGGGTATACATTCGTTGTATGTGTTATCACATCACCAACTGTCTTCATAAGGAAATTCCAATTTGCATGTTTCATCAGGAGGAAACACTTTTGTGACTCCCATTCCCGGGTTCTCCAAAGGGAGGGCTGCTGGTATTCATAGGGTGCCAATTAAGTGGGAGCCACAGATGAGTGAATAAAGAGACACACACACTTGGCTAATTCAGAAAATGGTGTGCAGGTGGAGCTGATCAAATGCATCTCTGTCAACAGGAACATGGCTGCACAGACCTGCAGCAAGCACACTGGTCTCAGAGCCACCAGTGAATCCAATCTGCTATAAATGATTTTAACTTGCACTTGTGCATGCCTTTTTGTAATTCGTGGGTGTGCCTGTTTCATGCTTCTAAGGGCTCATTAGCTCTGTAAATAAAATACTTAACTGAGGATAGGGAAAACTGGGTCCCCTATGAAAGCAAGTTTGCTTCATCCTTGTGTGCCTTTTGTAGGAAGAAGGGTGGTGCTGGGTGACAAATCATTTCTGTTTGAAATAGTTGGAGATGAGCATCTAGGAGACCAGATAAGAGAACCTGAATGATCCTATTATGAGGATAACAGCAGTGAGAAGAGTCTATGGACAGCCACACATGGACACATTCAGTTGATTTAAAGGTGGTGTGGCAGGCTGAAACACGGAATTCTCTGCTTCAGATTGCTTCAATGCAGACCTTTAACATTATTTTAACATAGCTTGATCTGTGCACCACAGTGAAGTCTACTCGAACAAATCCATGTTAAAGGGAATATGCCGTCTGCACACCAAACAGAAATACGAAACAAACACTGTTAGATCCTTGAAGAATCAAAGCACAAGAAAGGAGCCCAGACCAAAAAGGAGCAGGTTTTCTATTTTCCCAGTTGCTGCATGACCCTTTCAGAATCCACGTCCGCTCATGAAAACATTCCCAGTGTGCGAGCCCAAGGCCATTTCTGAGAGCAGCGCCCTTCCAAAGAAGACCCTTCAGGAGCATACATTTGCAACAGTCATATTTTGGCACTGCAAGCTTATCTCCTGATCTGGTTCTGCCATAATGAGATACACAGCACCAGCCCTGAGTGGTTTTGACTGTGCAAGGAACCTGCCGTCTTGAAATACAGTCCCATTTCAAGCTTTCCTCAGATAATCTCAGCTCTGGGAAAGGGAAGAGATTGCCTTTACGAATAAGCATTTCCAGGGGTTTCCTTATAGGAACAGGTTCATTTTAAAGTTATTATAACTTTCACGTTTGTTTATTTATTTTCTCCATCACATTTATCTCCCTGGCGTGTGACCATTGTGAGAGATTCACTTTCAAAGTAAGCATACACTGACCCCTTGGCCTTACATCAGTAGATGCTCCTTATGCACATTTAATACAGCACTGAGCTAAAGTGAGGAATGTCTGTTCATATGGTGTGCACACCTAGGATCATCCTTGTGTGCTGTCAAGTGTGAGAATAACTTGTCCCTATTGTCCCATTTGGACTCCCTCTTGCTGTGGAATCTGGGACATGTGGCTCCTTTTCCTCATCTCAAAAGTGTAAATGCAGAAATACTTGATAAGGAAAAAACATTGAATTTGTCAGTTTCCATATTGAAATAGTATAAAGCCAATTAAATACAAAGACTTAAGGAGCAAATTATCTGTACAGTTTAGAGGGTTAGATGCATTAATATCTGTGTGTCAACCAGTTATGTGCCAGGAAGGCAATTTCTAACCAATGTTTTACAAATAATGAGACATTTCAAATGCTCGGCCAAGAGTACGAACTTGTCATTAGTCCCTTGGCCATCTCCCATGTCAAACTCTCACCTCAAATTGTTTCTCTAAATTTACAACTTCGAGTTGGTGCTTTAATAGGAAGGTATTAGGATCCTCTCAGGAAATACTACAGGCCAAGTATACTTCAAAAAAAACTATAAAATACATATTTTGTCTTACATGTAACCCTTTCCAACTTCTAAATTTGGGGCAAAAGTCATTCAGGGACACATTCTGCAATGATGGGATCAAATAAGGAGTTTCCATTTATTGCTTCTAAGGTGTCTTGGTCCTCTTAGAATTAAATGTACCTAATTGCTTGAAGAAAGTGGTTCAAATAATTCTTTTGGCCAGGGCAAGGTTTACCTGATGCCTGAGATGGCTATTCAAAAGAAAAGTGCTTGGGTAAAGGAAGAGACAGACAGAGAGAGAGAGAGAGAGAGAGAGAGAGAGAGAGAGAGATTGACTCAGCAAATATTGAGCATAGCCTCCAAAACGGCTGTGCCCTGACTTAAGGTATTGAGTCCAACATTTCTCTGGCCATCACCTCCCCTTAGAACATTACCTTGGTAAAGGTGATCTTACACCAGTGAATGGGGGGTTAATAATGATCTTGAAATTGAGCCTAAGCCAACAGCTACCAGTGAGCGTCATGACAGGTGTTTGATACTCACCCAACATCCTGAAAGTAAATATCACTGCCCTTGTTTTACAGGTGCAGACAGTGAGGCCCATACAAAATAAACAATTTACTTGACACCCAAGAGCTAGTAAGCAGCAGTGCCCGGCTTCAACCCCAATTTCATATGATCCACAGTCCGTGCTCCTAACCGCTGTGCTGGGGTTTAGCATCTGTGAAATCCAGGTGATAATAGTACCCAGGGTGGTATTATTCACATCTATGAAGGCACATGTGGCCATGCTTTTGCCCATAAAGCAACGTCTTGGTAATTATGTGATCTTTTTTCTGATTGCTCTAATAGAGGAACAGGAGTTACAAAATGCATGGAGGCCCAGGATGTAGTCATTAGTGACATAAACAATGATGCCCCTCCTTGGTACAGGGAGTGCACTGTTTGAGAAGAAATCATTTCAAGAGCTTTCACATTCAGCTGCTATGCTAAGTTAGTTTTGCATCCAGGCAGTTAGACAATGAATGCATCTGGCACTAACACCTTCCTAAGTGCCTGCCTGTCCAATCCCTGCTTAGCTGGCTCTTAACAGCCGCACTAAAATCGAAACACTAAGAGATGACTGTCACCGAGCCACCTGTAGAATCCAGGGATGCAAAAGGATAAGTCCCTCATTTAATTGTAAATGTGAGCTCCTTGCAGTCCAATTCAGAGGCCTGTCACTTAGAAATGTTAATGCTATTTATTGTAGCGTGCATGGGATAATGGTCTTTCTCAACATCTGTTTTCATTAAAATTTCCAAGTTGCCTTTGTGTTCCATTCTGTGGGCACCACTTGGTAATGATGCTGTTCATACTTATGAAGCAGGAGGTTGGAAAGTGGCAAGTGGGAACCCAAACAAAATATTATTAATGAATATTTGCAGCTGCTGGTGGGACTTGGTGAGAAACTGCCAGCACTGGTGACAGAATTCATCTTGTAAAATGTACCTATGATAAATATCGACCAGAGTGATTAGCAAGGGTTGTTCATTCATGAACAGCTTCCAGGCAAGCCAGCAATGTGATTTCCAGTAGTAACAGGATTTTTTTTTTCCTTTTGCAAGGCAACCAAAGGTTTAAGATCATAGCATGGCTATTAATGCCATACTCTTGGATTTAATTTTTTTGTACCTTGAAGGTTTAGTCTGGAAGAAAAAAAGAAAAAGAGGCAGACTGCTTGTGTGATTAGAGAAATAACTGTGGAAAGACTATGCACATCTTTCCAGGCTCAGGACAAAACTCACTTCCTCCAACAGGCTTTGTTGGCAAATCCAGCCTTCTGGAACCCTCATTCTACATTCCCACTGCACTTGACTGACTCTGTTACATTCTCTTAGCATCTAATCAGGGTTTGCCTTTTAATGATAAAGCCTTTCGCATGTGTATTTCCTGGTTTCCTGTGTACACTGCATGTTTCAAAGGTACCCATTCTTACCTCTTCTCTTCCTATTTTGACCACACTATAGTTCCTGTGCTTGGTCCCTGGCACCCAGTAGGTTCTCACTAACTATTTCTTGATGAATAACAATGTAAATGAACATATGAACATTAGGAAGTAGGTTTCCCAATGCAAAGAATCCATCTATGAACCAAGGATTTGAAGTAACCCCAGGGCGGGTAAGAAGGTAGTTTGGGGCACAAGACCACCCCGAAGCCTTTGAAATCACAGAGGTAGCTTACTCTACCTCTGAGCTGGATGCTTAATGCCTATGGAATCTAGTGGGCGAATCTTGGTCAAAAAGATATTTTTAATCAATTGGGAGTGATTAGCAAAAGTTATTGATTCATGAATGGTGTACACACAAATTGATTCTTTTTTGCATCTATTTCCTTGTCTTGTAACTTTTACCCTTTATCTTGTATGAGAGGCAGAAAAACCCTCTTGGCTTTGCCATTAGTGCCTGTGACACATCCTGTTGATCCACCTCTGATTTTAACTCAAACTGGGCTGGACATTCCCCAGGAGTGCAGATTCTCCTCCTTCTGCTTCCATCTTGCTACTTCCCACCTTGCAGCCTTTGCCAGCACCATGGAAGTTCCCTCAGCCTTCATAAAAGTATTCCCCAGGTGTCCAAAATTTGCTGCTCAGGGAACATTTGCAGGGACAGACAAGCCCTCCAGCCACCTGTCCTTCAGGGATACATTTGGGAGGCATTCTGTAGACTTCCTAAGAGGTCTAGAGGAATCACAGCAGTGGCCTCAATAACATCTCTCCTGCTGGCTTCTCCTGGTTCCCCATCTCACTGTTCCCTCTCCTTCAGATCTGCTTCCTGGGATCACCTCCCAATTCACCACATGCATTTAAGTCCTGGTCCCAGGCACCACTTTCGGAGGAACCAAACTGATCAGCCTGGTTAAGCTCTGATCTTAAAAACATAAAAATAAATAAAAACTCAGAACACCTGGATGGGGATGCATTTCAAAGCTGGCATTTTTAAAGGTTCTGCACTCTTTCCAGAAGCTACCATTGATCCAGGCATTCTTAAGCGTGACTGAAGAGCCTCTGTGCAAGACTAGGACAGGGATACAGACCTAAGGAGGCACCATTCTTGGGCCCGTTGAGGGCAGATCTGTACCCAGCAGGATGCTCCCTTCAAGTTTGCTGCTTTGACACCTGGCTTGCCTCCCCCTACCCTCACCCTGCTACTTACCAATCACATTGGACAACCACATTCATTTTTAGAATTCCATGTTACTTTATACTGCCACATTCTAAGAAGTCCAGATCCCCTTATTCAATGACTTCCAAGATGGCTTTGCAGGAGAGAGCACGGCATGATGTAGGGAAAGTCACCCCAAATGAGGTCAGAAGACCTGCCTTTCAGACCCCTCCTCCCTACCACTACCTGGGCCACCTCAGCAGGTCATATCACCTAGCTAGCACTACTTCTCAGCTCAGAATAAGGAGAAGAGTGTGCCCTCTATGGGATAGATGTTGGGATTAACTGGCACAGGGCATGTTAAAGCACTCAGTAAATTGAGTAGTAAACAACATGGGTGATGAAGAATCAGACGAATTACTTCTTTTTAAAAGTACTGCCATTAAACCGTATGTCATGCACTTTACTAAATGCTTTGCATACTTTATTTTATTTAATGCTCATAATAATCCTTTGAGATAAGTCACATTATCCCCATTTTACAGATAGAAACTATATCAGAGAAGATAAATCACACCGCTCCCAAGATCACAAATCAGCTAAGATCGAATCCGAGTCATTCTAATTCTAAAACCCAATACTTTTACCATTGTGTAATTTATTGGAACGTTATCCAGTGGCAATCAGACGACAGGGCAGTGCCCTCTCCTCTTTCAGAGTAGTTAAGATAAAGACAGGAGGAAAATTGCCCACCTCTGCTGCCTGTCATTTGAAGTTCTCCTTCCCACACCTGAAGCCCCTTTCACTTACGCAGGTGCAAGTCAAAGTAAATGACACACCTAAACTTATACACCCAAATGATTCTTATCAACTTTAAGGCAGTGACTTTGGGATATGCCCTCCTATGTCATGGTGCAGACATACATTTATATGGCTTTAGAAATCCCTTTGAATTATTTTCAAAACTGCTTCAAATGAATATCCTCTAAAGTGCATTCTTGTTTTTCTCACCCCTAGATGAGGCAATATTATCATTCTCTAAGGTGACCTAAATTGCTCCCAAAAATGTAATAAAATATCTGAATCTGGGAAAACTTCCATATCAGTTCTTAATATTTGGGGGCTCTGAGGGGTGGATGTCACTTTGTTCTTCTCTATTATTTGTCTAAATACCAAGCAGCAAAACAGAAAAATACAGTCTAAATTAAAGGCAGCTTGGGTGGGGAGCACTCCAAAAACAGACCAAGAAAAACCCTCTTCCCACCATAATCCCAGCAGCCTGAAAAGGGAGGGGGAGGACTACTGCTACCCTGCCTCATTTTCAACATTGCACCAAAGAAGCTGAGGAAGAAAGACTTCCCTCTGCAGCAGAAACTCTCGAGTCAGAAATTAAATGTCCTAATGACAACATTTGTTTTGGGGAGAGCACTTTAAGCATCATGATAGATGCCCGTTTGTTGCCAGCCTAAACATTTGTGTCCTGTCTTACAGCTACATTCCTAGAGGTGAGTAGAAATGGTGCTATCAGGTTGAAACCCCATAGGCTTCTACAGTAGACCAGAACACAGAACTTTGGAGGGGGGCCAGCTTCTGTGTGGAGTCATGCCTCCCAACACCTCCAACACGGATTTCCCAAAACATCTTAGCCAAGAAAGTTCAAAGCAGAAATAACTTCCACACAGAAAGTGGAAGTTCAAAGCAGGCCTAGAGGAAGTTGAAAGCAGTTTGAAAAAATTGGAAAAGGTTCACAGGAGAGAAAGAAGGCCAGAGAGACAAAGGTACCCATTTAATAAACAGCAATAAAAGAATAGCTGATGATTGGCTACATAGTAATATGGGGCAAGGGGAATCAAGGAAGTCGGTAATCATGATGAGGAAATCAGTTTTATCTCTGTGACTAGTAATTCATTTATTCAATCTGCAAGCGGTTACTGAGCATCTACATTTTCCAGAAATACAGCTAGGTGTTAGGGATATAAAGGTGATCAAAACCAGGCAGAGTTCTGCCCCATGCATGCACTATCTAGCAAGAGAAGCAGGTGTTAATGACCACACAGACAGTGGTCTCACAAATACCATGGGGAAGACATCCCAGAGCTGGGGGCAAATGTAATGGGGCAGGGAATTATTCAAGGAAGGTTTCCTTGGAAAGGGGGCATCTGATGGGTGACTAGGAGCTAACCAGGCCAAGAGGAGGGACCAGCACTGGAAAAATTCTGCAGGAGGGGGAGTGACTAGAAAAGGCTGAACACAACTGGGAAAAATCCAAAAGGAAGATTCTCCTTGGCATGATATTTCTCAAGAGGGTTGCAGAATCCCCCTTTGGAGAGAGAAGGACAAACTGATTAACCATATCAACTCAGTGGCCTTGTGTGACCTTGGGTAAGTTACTTAATCTCTCCATGCCCAGTTTTTTTCTTTTTTTTTTTCTGTGAAATGAGGATAGTAAAAGTACCTACCTCGTTGTGTTGCTGTGGGGATTAAATGTGTAAAAATATGTAAAGCGCTTGACCCGAGGCAATCAAAGGGACCAATGAATCCGGATAGTAAAAAAAAAAATCACATTTTATTTTCACTGACTTCTAACAGGAATGCAGTATTCCCCTTCCTTGTAAACATAGATAACAAACCCAGTGGCAACAGCAGTTGCCTGTGATTTTTGTCACCAATTAAAATCTCAGGTATATTCAGATCATGTTAATGTTTTTGCAGAAATCTCAAAATGTTATTTATGCTCATCACTACTTGAAATTACAGTAGTTATTAAGCCTTTGCTAGATCTCATTATTCATTGTATTAATAAAGAAGATGGTACGTTACCATACCATGATTTGTTTTTAATATTTTTATAATTGTATTTCAATGTAATAACTTGCTTTTGTAATCCTAGGTAGTTTGTTTTATATTCATATTTTAAAACATTATTCTGAGAAGTGGGCCATAGAGTCACTAGGCTGTCAAAGTTTAAGATTCCTGTTCTATGTCAAGTGTGCGGACTCGAAGCATAATTCCAAGGGGCATTTTGTGCGCAAGCTCTTCATTTTTGTTGATCTACATACAGCCACATTACCTGTAGCTACTAGAAAGTGCCCTAGACTGGGACTTAGGAGCCCATGTTTACAATTGGAAATCACTATGAAGGGAAAATAAATCTCAGGACCCCCAAATCACTAAGACAAAGGGAAAATTCAAGCTGGGAACTGCATCAGTCAAAGCTGCCTCCCATTTTATTTATAAATAAGATAACTACAATGATTTTTAAAAGCTACATAGCTCCCTCACAATTTTTCCACTAGGAAATTCCCTGTGGCCCCCAAGATCTTCACCCTAAAGTGGTTCTGTTGAATTTTACCCCTGACAGTGTAAATCAATAACTTATCTTCACAGGTTCAGGACAAAGGACAGAACCCTAAGTCGTCCCTCTGCTCACCTGAGATAAGTGCATACTGATTGCTTCCTCTGATGTAAAAATGTAGATTTACTGAGCTAGAGCAAGGCATAAATGACTATTCCTTTACCCCCCCATCACATATAAATTGTGTATTCAGCGAAAGGCTGATCAAAGACTCAGAAGAATGCAACCATTTGTCTCTTATTTACCCACACATTTTAAAAATTTCTTCCCCTTTTCCTAACATCCTCCCTTCCCCCTTTCAATACTGAAGCCCTCAAAATCATCTTTGGAGAAAGGCAAGACCTACCTCCTGTGCATGCATCCTTAAATAAACTTTCTGGATGGACTGAGACCTGTCTCCGAGACCCACAGCTAGATGTGTGACTTTAGGTGAGTTGTTTACCCTCCTTAAACTTGAGTGCCCTCATAACAAATCTTAGGTAAATAATACCTAGCTGCTTCACAGAGCTGTTGTGAGTACGAAATGAAACCATTTCTGTGAATGCACCTGGCACAGGTAGGCACTCTATAAACCTTTTCTGAATAGGATTCAAGGCAGAGAGCTCTTCCGTCCATTTGCATATGCAGACATCAGCTTGCAGAATGAGAATGCTATTTTGCCTCCCTCCTGCTGGGATGCTTGGGGACAGCTCTGACAGCTAGGTGCCAAGAGGAAACCTGTGCTTCCACTTCCAGCCCTGTCCCCATGGGCGAGCCATGCTGAGCCAAAGAGTTCACAAGGATCAGCATGAAAAGGGAAAACAATTTGTTCAGGGGCCCTAGAGTCAGACACTCAGCATGCTAGGCTTTTGGGATTTTTCAGCTTTAATCAGCATCAAGTTGATCTTATTTTGAGAGATGCTAACGAATCCAGAAAAATATACAGGTAGCTCCAGCCAGACACCCCCTGGCTCTTCACCTGGTCCCTGCCCACTTGTCCCAGCCTCCTGGAGTGTGCTCAGCACCACAGCACCTGGTCTGCTTCTCCAGACCCACCTTTCAGCTTGAGCCCCCTACTTCACCTGGAGCACCATAGCAGCAGAAAGCTTGTTTTCCTTTCAGCTTTGTCAGTTTGGTCGTGGTTTCTCCCCCACCCTTTCTTTTGTTGTGTCCTATCTATCTGAAGATTAATTTATTGTGGCTGAAAAGATGGCAAAGAAGCCTGGAAGCTGATTTCCCCTATTTAGCCGAGGCCCCAGCCTGGTGCTAGCAGTGACAAAGCATGTCCCCCACTGCAGGGACCCAACAATGAGGCCATCCAGGCTCTGAAGTTAAATGGAGTCTGCTCTCTGAGGAGCTCAGACCACTTTAGAAACATGAGCTCATTTAGGGTCCATTCTGACCAGGATTCAAAGTGCCCCAGGGTCTCCCAGGACACAGATGCCTAACACAGCTGCATTCCTGCTGAGGCCATTCTGTCTGCCTAGAATCAGAAAACTGGAGGCATAAAGCCCAGGTTAGATGGGCCTGTAATGAAAAACAAAGGCCCTGGAGGTTAGATGAGCCACTTTCAATTGCACCCCCACTTGTCCTCCAGGCTTCGGTTTATCCCTTAGCTGAAATATAATGCTTTCTTTTCAAAGCAGCAAAAGACATCAAGAATATGAAAGCACCTAGCGCCTGTCCTTCTAAATGGTAGATAATCAATGACAGTTGAATCCAGAACGGTTAGTATGAAGCAGGCCCACAGGCTCAGAGTTTGCTGAGTTGCCTTGGATGGGCAGTTTAATCTCTTACATCTTGTCTGTTTTTCACTCCCTGAGTTCTCTCTAACGAATATTAAAGATGAGTGGTGGATTGGAGACACAAATTCCTTGACATTCCTCCCTTTAAGAAGTGGAGTCATTGCATCCCACTGAATCCAGATGGGATCTCTGACTGCTCTGACCTATAGTATAGTGGATATAACAATGTCCAAGTGGGCCACTTGGAGAGGCCATGGAGAGAGAACAATCCTGGCCAGACCCTGGCTTTTCTGGCCAGCCCAACCCACACATCAGCTTCCTACCCGTCCCCCCCACTCAGACCAGCTGAATAACTGTAAATGACTTTAGTTGATACTACACAGAGCAGAAGAACCACTCAACCAAGCCTTGCCTGAATTTCTAACCTATAATAAAATGGTGGTTATTTAAAGCCACTACGTTCTGGGGTAGTTTGTTGTACAACAGTAAAAGGACAACCTCAATATATGAGTTGCAAAAAGTCCCCAGGGTCAGACCATCTTTCTTAAGGAAACATATACATTCCTATTAAAACAGGAACTATACAAAGCCTAAAAGGGCAGGGCCTCTTGAAATTTGTGATATGTGTCTACATTGTAAGTGGAGCTACTGAAATTAGGGGAAGTTCTAGAGCACTAACCAAGGCTCCTTCTCCTTCCATACAACAAATAATAACCACAGTTATCTTTGAGAACATACTACATGACCAGTTATGTGCTTTCTATAATAGTAATTATATAAAAGTAATACCATTAGCCAACACTTCCAGGGCCCTTACTGTGTTTCAGCATTCCAACACTTAATGTGTACAATGCAATTCCATAAGATAGCTATTCTTATCATCCCCATGTTATACTTAAGAAAATTGAGAGACAGAGACATCAGGGGCTTGCCCAAGGTTGCAGATCAGGAAGGCATTGTAATAAGTCATTCTCTCATTAACTCTATGTATTTGCTTCCCATTGTTGCTTTAACAACTTACCACAAATATGGCGACTCACAACAACACAAATTGACTATCTTACAGTTCTGGAGGCCAGAAGTCCAAAATGTATTTCACTAGGGTGAAATCAAGTAGGGCTGTCTTCCTTCTGGAAATTCTAGGCAGAATTTGCTTCCGTGCCTCTTCCAGCTTCTGGAGGCTGCCTGGATTACTTGGCATATGTCCCCAACTTCATCTTCCAAGACAACTAGGGCTGGTGGGATCTTTTGCAACCTGCGTCATTCTGATCTGAACTCTGCTGTCCCTCTCCTCCACTTATAAGAACTCTTGTGATTACATTGGGCCACCAAGATGACCCAGGATACTCTCCTTATCTCATTTTCAGCTGATTAGCAACCTCAATTCCACCTGCAACTTAATTTCCAATTGCCATGTAACATAACACATTCACACATTCATGGATGTATTTGGATGGGGGTGCATTATTCTGCCTACCTCATCCTCTAACATGGGAAAAATGATGTCTCCCCTTTTATAAATGAGGGAGCTAAGGACCCTGATAGTTCAATAATTTTTGCCAAGGTCACACATATCAAATGCCACTTCCCCTGAAAACTACAGGGTCCCAGGTTAAAAAGCAAGAATATCAAAAAATGGTCAGATAAGCCCTTTCCAAAGGCAGGGATGTTGGCTGGAAGTATATATATATATATATATATATAGTGCCTCTCCATTGACCCATGAATATCTAATATTCTATCAGTTTTACAGTGGTGAGAACACTGCTGGGGGTGTCCCTTTGCCAGCTTCTTCAGCCCTAAAAAAAGAGAGAGAAGCCTTGTCTAGGAAAACCCCTCTGAGATTGCTTGCTTATCTGTCCCTGAGAATTGAAGAAACAACATTTCTCATATCCACTAAAGCCTTCCTATAATGAACTCTGTGATAAGGGGACTCCATTCATAGTGAAGCCACAAATCATTCCAGTGCATCAACTTTTGCAGTCCTAAGAGAGATAAAGAGGGAATGTTTTGGACTTCTTTAAAAACATTTTGTGTGCCCGTGCTATCTCAGGCCTAGTAAGCTCAAAACACGCCCATCCAGCACCTCGGGGGGAGTGCCAGGTCCTTGAGAAATACAACCTTTAATCCTCATGAAAACTCAAGGTAGCTGTCAACCTCTCTTACCTATAGTTACCACATTTAGAAAAGGGGTTTAAGTATCCTATCCACAGTGATAACAGCCAGTGACTAACAAAAGGAGGCTTCAAACCCAGGGCTGTTTGGCCTCAACTCCAGCCCTGGCCTCCGCGTCCTGCCTCCAGCCTGCTGCTCTGCTCACCGAGGCTCTGCTTCTGCCTTGTCTTCCCTGATGGCATTCTCTCCCACCACATCCCCCACCTATCCAGACCCTCCCATCCGTCCTTCCAGGCCCGGATCAATACCCTACCACCTGCCTGCTATGAAGCCTGCCCCAGCTGCTTTAAGTTTTTCTGCTCCCTCCTTCAACCAAATCCTATACCTCTTATAATATGTTTGTATTCTTTTCTGTTCTTGGGTTTTACTTTTTTCCCCAAGATAGACTGTGAACTCCTCTGAGTCAGAATCCACACCTTATACAATTACTCCACTTGAGATCATCATGGGAGCTGCCATTAGCACTAGCTGCATAGGCCTTCTAAGCATGTATCTTTTCCTGCAGGACAAGGTTGGCTTACTTTATCTTCAGACCTTCTTGGTTACTTTTTTGAAAAAGGTTTGCTACAAAGCTTCATTCAGAAAGTTCAGGAGCAGGTCTTGCAACCTCAGGTTAACCCTGAAACTCCTCCCTCTGCAGCAGTCTCTCTAAACTATGTGCTAGCTGAAATCCTTCTCATGAAGAAAGTATTCACAGGAACAAAATGAATGGGGCAGGGATTTTTGTCTGCTTTGTTCATTGGTGTACCCCCAGGACTTAGAATAGTGCCTGACACCTGATAGGTGCCCTAAAAATCCTGCGTGAACTAATGAGAGAACAAATGAAAGTTGTTGAAAGCACTTCAAATTTCCGAAGACTACCTGAATGAGCTGTTCATTAAATGAATAACCTAATTAGCCGTGATCAAATGGAACGAAGGTGTCCTGGACCCTGATCAAGTGTGGGAAGTCCAACTCTGAATGTTTAGGGTGGGTGGGGAGAGTGGTATTCTTAACACTCTCCCTGGGTAATTCTGACGCTCACCAAATTTCAAGAGCCACTGTCTTACAGAGAATTGTTAGTTATTGGTTGTGAGTCTGGCAAAAGGCTGTAAGTGCATTGACAGATTATCTGCAGGTACCTTCCTCTTAACAGGCCTGGGGTTGGCCTCAGTCATGCCTGTAGCCTCCGCTCACCGATGTGTATGTGAGTGTTCCTACCTCCTCTAGTAGGTCCTGCTGAGTCTGGCCTGAGCCCCGCCCAAAGCACCTCATGCCATCGTACCTGCAGAGGAGATGGCTGACATGCTCTTAATTGGGGTGGCTGCATCTATCTAATTGGGAGGCTGCCTGGAAGAACCATCTAACACTTCTGCCAGTGACAAATGGCAGGAAGGAGCAGCCTCCCACACAATGGACCTGCCCACTCCCGCTCCTCCACACCTCATTACGCCTGAGAAATTAATATTCATGTTGTTTTGTCTTGACAAGCAAAGTAGAGTGACGTCAGGTAGTTGCTTCCCTTGTCCTCCTTCCGCGCATTCCCCTGAGCAGTTCTGGTCGGGCTGGACCTCTGCTGGGAAAGCCTTAGCGCCTCTCAGCTGGGGACAGAACAGTGCCTGCTGCAAGAAGCCCTTAGGGGCATAGCTGAGCCTGGCTGACCGGCCTATCACTCAGGCTGCCCCAGCATGCTAAGGACCCAGATTCTTTGCCACCTTCTGTTGATGTCATCTCTCTGGGTCTTGAATCTCTACTCTTTTTTCACTGGGCTGGTTGGGGTCCAAATACCTAAAGCTACTCACATGTCTCCAACATGCACATGGCTGCCACTTTCCTCCCCAGCTGCCTCCACCCCAGCAGCCTGGCCCACCAACCAGGTTCATTTCAGTTCAACTAAATTTATTGAGTGTTCCCCATGGACTAGGCATTGGACCAGGACAGGAGTATAGGGGATATGTATCTAATACATGTCTCATGTCTAAGGAAGTCAAACAGCTGTGAACATTTCTACAGAATTTGAAAACCCAGAGACCAAGCATAGGGCTGCAGGTAGAGGCTGACCTGAAATCAACAATTACAATAACTTTTCAGAGTCTACACAATGGGGAGAAGACAAGAGTGTTTGCAGGAGAATACCTGTCAATCAATAAGGATATGTCTTTCTGCAGTATTTTCTAAGCCTTCAGTTAAGTCTAATGCACCCTCCTTCCAACACACACACACACACACACACACACACACAGTCTACTAGTACAGAATTTCTGCTTTAAACAGCATACATAGTAAAGAGGAATGGTTAACATTTTATCGAAACTGTATAGCATTCTAATGTTTTGTATATGTTTTTATTTAATATATGCAAGAAATCCATAAAAGAGATGTTATTATAAGTAGTGAGGAAACAGGCTCAAAGAGGCTGGGGAAGGTGCCTAAAGTCACACAGCTAGTAAATGGAAGAAGCGGGACTAAAGTTCCTTCTGCATTACTTGAAAGCTTATTGAGCCTCTTCTATTCTGCCACGCTGCCTTCCTAAAATCACTTACTTTCTTCACTCTTCCCATTCCTAAGTCATTGTTTCCCTTATTGATGAGTCAGAAGCAATTGCAAAGAGCTATCCTACAACCTGTGCCTTTCCTTCCCCGCTCTATGAAAACACTTCATCTGGCACGCAGCTGACTGCTTCCCTGGCTGTGCAGTGTCTGTGGCCCTAGACACTTAGACGCACCGCATAAGCTGATCTTTGACAGATGCTCTTGCCCCCCTGAGTGAGCCACCGTGCCAGTTGTCTGCTAAGTCGAGGCATCCTCGAAAGGTTCCTAATACTCTAATCAAGACTGATCTGTACTTCCGTGGAGCACAGCCCCTTCCTTAATCAGCTTGAGCTCATTTGAGCCTCTCCTGCTGCTGAAGCCTCTGATTCGAGAGCTGAGTGGCTCGGTCAGAGCCAAGCAGAAGGGGTGCCAAGCTCTGGAGCTTCCCACCCATGGGTTGTAGTGGGTCCACATAATGACCCCCTCGGCCTTCAGATCAGGGTGGGTTTGCGGCAGCCAGAGTGCCAGAGCTACCTCTAGATATGGGTCCATCACTGTTTATTCCAGCTGTCCTACAAATACTATCATTAGCTGGTGTGTCAGGACATGAACAAGTTAGGGAGGCTTGGTGGAGCTCCCTGACCCCTCCGGGATCTGGCATTGGGTCTGATCGCTCTTCTGCATGTCACTTTACAGTGTCATTTTGCAGCCACATAGGTAGGAAGGATGGGAAAGCAAGGATCCCCTTCTGGGCGTGGAACAGGGAGTACTGAGCAGGGTTCCAACCATACCACAGCAGAGGACTGGGGGTGCTAATGCCTGGCTGGTAGGAGGAGTGGGAAGGCAGAAGCCTGAGGGAATGGCTAAACCAGCCCCTTCTGTTCCCCAAAATGAGGAAGTTGAAGCCCTCAGTCCCTCACATCCCTTGGCCAGCATGCCAGCTAAGTCACCATCAGCTTTTGTTGACTGGCTGTCATCGTCACCACCACCGTTTATGGTACACTGCCTCCTCTTTCCCTGGAAACCCATTCTGACTCAGGCAAATCCTCATTTCCTTCCTTTTTCAGTTGACAGATGCAAAAGTAAACATCCTCAACAGGGTGAGCTGTTTATCCCCTCTGCCTGCTCTGGTCTTAGATGAGCTGTTTTATACACTTGGCTTTTTTACTATTTATCCATGTCCCAGCTGCTTGATTTTTTTTTCTCTTTCCTATTAATTTTAAAGTGTTGGCTTTTCCTCAGTTGGTCGTTTTTTCCCTGCAAACCCACAAGTACATGTTCTTTACCTTAGCTCTATTTTTAATGCAACAGGTTTTTCCTTCCCTAAAGTAACGTTTCCTTTAAACGCCCATGATATCTACATTTGTTTAACAAGGCTCCGCTCAGCTGTTCCTCTGAGGTGCTGAGTCCATGATTAGAAGCAGTGCTGTGCTAATGCCATTTCTGGGTACCTTTTCAATAACTCACTTACTTCTCTTCTCTGCGTTTGTTTCCTGAACAATTATTGATTGTGGGCAGCCTCCCGTGGCTTTCAGAGTAGTTTCGGTCTGTAACAACATGGAGAACAGGCTTTGGCACAAAGAAGAGCCTAAGATTTTGGTTTCATGTAGTCACTGAGCTTCCTGCTGGGGTGTGGAGCAGGTTGGTGGAAGGAGGAGATTAAGTAGTATCCTTGGAACTTTGTGAGCAATTGGGAGACTTGGGTTAGAGATTTGTACTGGGTCTGGCCTCAAAATTCAGCCTGAGAGATTATAAAATGGAAACATAGCCAGGACTTTATTTCTCCACAGTGCATCTCTAACTTTGAAATTCTAAGCAGTTGCAACATACTTAATTCAGAATTGAGGCAGTGAATCCAAGGACGGAGAGATCAAACCTGCCATCAGCCCACTCCTAAATAATATTGCCCATTATAATACTGTTGGCTTGTCAAACAACGGACTCTTCACTCAACTTCAAGAAACATAAACTCTGAAAGAAGCCTTCCCCTAAAAGGAGAAAAACAGTTTGCCTATTGTCTATGCAATTTTAGGATAATTGAGCTGACATGCATTTGAATTATAATGAATAAACACTGTTCTTATTTGTTATTTACCTACTTTCTAATTTTAGCATGTAGCACTAGTGATAATTACTGGCATCCCATATTTATACAAAGATAACTCTTTCTTAAGACTCTACTAGAGCAATTATCTTTATAATGTATGTGCTGTTTCTCTATAAATGTTGAAGATTCAATAATTATCACTAGAACTAGCAATGGCATTTTGGATACAAATAAATAACAAGGAAAGAGGTCATTTATTCATTAATATTGAAAAGACACACTAATTCCTCTTCATCTATAGTGGATGAACTCAGCTCTGGGTCTGTAAGAACTTTACTTAAGCTAGTTAAAACTGTCATTGTGTGGTTTTTGCTTATTAAGAGTCAATAAGAGCTGCCTCAAAGGGAAAAGAGAACAAGGAATATACCTCATAATAAAAACAATAGCTCACATTTATGAAATGTTACTATGTACCAGGTGCTGTGTGCCTTCAAAAAATTGTCCCGTCATGCCCTCCACAACCTCACAAAATAGGCATTATCCTTCCCCATGTTACAGAGAAATAAGCTGAGGGTTTAGAGAAGTTGGTCGTGTGCCTCTGGTCACACCTTGAGAGAAGTGAGAACTAAAAACAGAATCAGGGTCTGTCTGGTTCAATAGGCTTGTCCCTTCCTTCCATGTGGATCTCAGTAGACCCAAATCACTTCTTGACACCCCTATCCTTAATCCAGAAATATCGTGTGCTAAAGGTTATTATGGAAATGAACTTGTAAAAGCTAATTGCTTCTCATAGTCCTAGAGAATAAAGACAAAACTGCGAGCTGGTATCTTTGTTATCTGTTTTTAAGTAAGCCAACACCATAAGAGACTTTCTTTTTCTTATAGGTTTATAGTCAAAAGAATGGATCAACAGGTTTAGGTGTTTTGCATGTCAGTGATGAATCCTCTAAATTTAGGGTACATTTTTCTTCTTTTTCTCTCAATTTTTAAGTTTCAGGGTACGTGTGCAGGATGTGCAGGTTTGTTACATAGGAAAACGTGTGCCATGGTAGTTTGCTGCACAGATCAACCTATCACCCAGGTATTAAGCCCAGCACCCATTAGCTATTCTTCTTGTGCTCTCCCTCCCCCCACTCCCACCCCCAACAGGCCCCAGTGTGTGTTGTTTCCCTCCCAGTGCCCATGTGTTCTCACTGTTCATCTCCCACTTAGAAGTGAGAACACGATGTGTTTGGTTTTCTGTTCCTGTGTTAGTTTACAGAGGATAATGGCTTCTGGCTCCATCCATGTTCCTGCAAAGGACATGATATCGTTCCTTTTTATGGCTGCATAGTGTTCCATGGTGTATATGTACCACATTTTCTTTATCAAGTCTATCATTGATGGGCATTTCGGTTGATTTCATGTCTTTGCTATTGTGAATAATGCTGCAATGAACATATGTGGTGCATATATCTTTATAATACAATGATTTATATTCCTTTGGGTATATACCTAGTAATAGGATTGCTGGGTCAATGGTATTTCTGCCTGGAGACCTTTGAGACCACAATGGTCGAACTAATTTACATTCCCACCAACAGTGTAAAAGCATTCCTTTTTCTCCACAACCTCACCAGCATGTGTTGTTTCTTGTCTTTTTAATAATTGCCATTCTGACTGGCATGAGATGGTATGTCATTGTAGTTTTTCTTTTCCATTTATCTAATGATCAGTGATGTTAAACTTTTTTCATATATTTGTTGGCAACCTATATATCTTCTTTCGAGAAGTGTCTGTTCATCTCCTTTGCCCACTTTTTAATGGGGTTGCTTTTTTCTTGTAAATTTAAGTTCCTTGTAGACTCTGAATATTAGACATTTGTCAGTTGAATAAATTGCAAAAACTTTCTCCCATTCTGTAGGTTGTCTGTTTATTCTGATGATAGTTTCTTTTGCTGTGCAGAAGCTCTTTAGTTTAATTAGATCCCATTTGTCAATTTTTGCTGTCATTGCAATTGCTCTCAGCAATTTCACCATGAAACCTTCGCCTGTGCCTATGTTCTGAATGGTATTGCCCAGATTTTCTTCTAGGGTTTTTACAGTTTTGGGGAATCCCACCTTTTTTCCCTTTGTTTCATCACTTTGCAGATTCTAAATAAGAAGCTTTAAGGGCACTATTCACTTATTCATATTTGAGACCTCTTTGCTTGAAATTCATCACATATGTGAACTTCAATAGCAATTATCTGTGCTCCTGAGTCCTAAAAACTAGATGGTTAATGTTAGTCAAAATAGTTGTGAAGCTGTCAAGCTCTAAATAAACAAGGGAATTCATTCTTCAGTAATTCTTTGGGCAGAATTTCCATTCAGTGAAGTGGATGTCAGGTGGACAAAATCTTAAGGTAATACTTTCCTCCAGAATATTTAGAACTTTTTAACCAAACATATCATCCTGGCAGTGCAAATGTGTGATAAGGAGCTTAGTGAGGGACTACTCCAGAAGCAGCAAACTACGAGGATCCAAGGTCCCACCAATTCATTTGTTTCACACACAGGTGGGAGAGGTGCTTTGGACTAATGAACACGTTTTTAATGATTTTGAAGTGAATCCCAAAGCCTTATTAATGCCCCAGTCACAAAGGAAAACAAGACTGCAATTGCCTTCATCTTCATGTGTCCAAAGTATCTGAGGGCACAGTCCTTGAATCAAGTTATTTTCAGCTCAAACGAGTTGCTGAATTATTTTCACTAAATTTCTTCCACCTCCCTAAAGTCTTGCAGTTATTTCAAGGAGACATGAGCCCTATTTCAATGATGGAAGTCAGTTTCTGACTCTAAACTGGGGAAAACAGGACTTGCCACATAGTGAGCTATGGTTAATGAAATGGAGACACAGGTATTATTGCCTTGATCTGCACATTATGTTCCGCAATGTGGTCTCACCTGGGCTGTGAGCTGCAGCCCAACACCCTCCAATGAGAGCTCAGCTTCCCAGTCGCCGCAGAGGTGCACTGATTCCCACAGGCCACTTCCTTTAGATGGAGCCGTGTTCTTGGGCAAGTAAATGGGAAATGGAAAAACAGAGCCCAACCCAGAAACTGGATCATTGTAGAAGTTGATGGAAATGCATTGCTTGATTGCCGGAGCCTTGGTCTCAGTGAAAGAGTGATACAGCTACTCATCCCAACAAAAGGACCTTGACGCCCAGCATGGTACTGTGTAGACAGAGGCCCAAAGTCAGGGCAGACTAAGAAGGCCTAGTTACTAACCATTGCCTTGTACCTGAAATCTACAGCTTGGAATCTAGTTGTCAAATTGTTGTTAGCATTTGTGAAGTGTCTACTGTGTGTCAGACACTGTGCAGAGTACTGGAGATGCAGGATTGGCTCATGTGCAACTGTCTTGCCTTTCTCGGGAAAGATGCTCAGGGTGCACCATTCTGTTCACTGAACAATATTCATTGTGGAGTGGTGTCAGAGTTCAAGAAGTGCTATCATCGAATCTGAATAAATCCTGAGAGCATACTTCATTTCCCCCGAGTTGTTCCCATCATCACCTCCAGCCACAGCTATAAAACAACAGTAATGAGTGCCTGCCATATACATAGCACCATCCTTAGGGCCCCAAAATTCCAACGTAAGGAGAGCAATGATCCTTTGACCCTCTTTTTCTTATGATTGCAATAGAAAGAATGGGTTAGTAGCAAACGGCAAACAGTTTCCTTAATGGGCAGCATCTATTCTGTCTGGTCATCAGGAAAAATGGTTCTTATGTAAATTGGGTTTGAAGATTCTCTAGTCTTGAAAAGTTCCTTAACCTGCTCATATTTACCATCAACAATAGAAGGTCTGCAGTATGTCAATACCAGTGCTGGGGGAGGGGAAGGGCTGGATTCAGAAACCATCTCTTGACTGTAAATTGATGTTTGAGGGCTTGGTCTGATTTCTCTTAGGAGTTCATTGCTGGCAGAGCATGGTGGCTCACGCCTGTAATCCCAGCACTTTGGAAGGCTGAGGCGGGTGGATTATCTGAGGTCAGGAGTTCGAGACCAGCCTGTTCAACATAGTGGAACCCTGTCTCTACTAAAAATACAAAAATTAGCTAGGTGTGGGGGAGGTAGCAGTGCCCGTAATCAATCCCAGCTACTCAGAAAGCTGAGGCAGGAGAATCTCTTGAAACCAGGAGGCAGAGGTTGCAGTGAGCCAAGATCATGCCACCATTGCACTTCAGCAATGATCTACAAAAAGAAAAAAAAAATTCATTGCTAATGTTGGGTGCTGTGAGGGAAGGGTCAGCTGTAGCTGACACCGTCCCTGTCCAATGCACTGGTTCCTATTCTCATACATTTGTCCAGTTTGTCAGCAGCTTTGAGAATACTCTACGTGCTAGATACTTTGCAGTGTTCTAGGGACACAGCCCCCTATCATCTTCAAGCTTACGGGCCAGCAACCACACGGAGAATTCAGACAAGGACCTCGTAGCTCCATAACAGTCACTCAGTTCTGGGTCAAAGTTCTCTCTGAATAAAGAGGATGAAAGAGGTGGGGAAGGGTACTAGGGACACCTCCTGGAAAACAGAAGAATTCTCAGCAGGAGAAAAGGGGCAATTGTGAACCCTCACATTGGGCAACAAAACATGGAGTTGCTAGCTGGCTGCTCCAGGAGCTTAGAAGGGGATGTAAACACTCCTATTTGGCCCTCAGCAGGGCCACCAGGTGCCCAGGGGTGTAGTCAGAGAAGACAGGCAGCCTGGATAGCCAAGAAAATGAAGTAGATGGGGATTTGTTGGACCGGATGCATGGCTCATTAACATACCACCTCCTCCCCTCACGCACTCCAATGTGCACGCACACACCCACAGCTGTCAGGGAGAGAGCCAGGGGCATCAGGGGCTTAAGACAACCTCCAGAACAGCCATCACATTCTCAGGGTTGCAGCCAGGACTGCAACCAAAGCTGGAAATTGCTCTCTGTTCCTCAGCCTCCCTGATTAATTTGGTGTTTCAGACCCAGTAGTCCCTGAAGTCTTCATCTTTTTCCGTTACTCCTCCAAACAGATGCCCATTTTATGAGCCATTCTTGCGCCTTTCCTTGGGAAGCAATTTCCCTCCTCAACACAAACACCTCTGGCTGCAAGCAGCCTCTAAAATGCTAGGGATGCCCAGGTGTAGGGCCTGAGCACAGAGACGATCTCTGGCCTTATTGTTTTTCCTTGCAGTTCCATACTCCCATTTACAGGATGTTTGCAAGCTACTTAACCTAACAAGAGGAACATGTTACAGCTTGGAAACATGTGGAAATGAGAGATTCTGGAGGGATCCGAAGGGACTTGGGGGTTTACATAAAATATTTTTAAAGTGCTGACCAGAAAGAAGGCCTCCAAGCAAGTCCTCGTGGGTCTGCAGAAAGCTAATATATGGTAATCAGGGCAATGTGAAGATGCTGTAAGTTTCAACAATATAACAAGGAACTTATCGCTGTTTTCCGCTGTTGCTGCATATTCCTGGAATCCTCGCTTGCTGGAGAGGCGTAAATAGAAGATTTATTTTGTATTGTTAGGCTGTCAAGGCGCTCTACAGCAACAACTTTCAAATGATAACTTTCCAAGCTTACAGAAGTTGTGAATTACGTGCTTTTAGTCCAGCGTGAGCGAGGGGCTGACAGAGCTCCCCCTCCCCATCATCCTTCACTTCGCTGCTCCAGTGCCCTTCGTGGTCAGTGACTCAACATGCTGCTCTTCCCAAACCAAATGGGGCTATCATTGCGAAGGAGAGACATCTACTTCGAGCCATGAAACAAGAGGAGGCGAATGACATGTCATCACAGAGAGATATCTTTTTCATTCCTAGACCCCCAGAGCCTGGGGAAAACCTCGTTTGCCATCTCAAGTTAACTGGATGTGAGAAAAGATTCTGCAGGTTGGGTGGCGAAGGGAAGGAGGGAGATGCAAGGAGAGAGGAGACAGGAGACAGAAGACAGTATCCAGAGGATTTTGTCTCTAATTCTGCCATAACTGACCACTTACATCTTGGAGAGGGCAAATCTCTTCTCTAGAGGCAGGGATGATGGCAAAGCCCTGTACTGGGCAAGACCTTAGGCACTTGTGTCCCTAACCTCTAAGCAGCTAGTGACCTCTGTGAGTCCTCTAACCTCTCCGGTTAGCATACAGTGATTGAATTAATTAATTAGTTAAACAAAACTCTCAAATAGTTACTAGTCTAAAGACAAAGGACTGAGGCTGTTTAATTTGTACTTGTTGCCTCTCCCTTCTTTGCTTGTGCAATTTGTACTTATAATCCTTATTAGTCTACCTCGCACTGCAGTTACTGAAGCACCTGTCTCCCCTATCTCCCTGTTGGATTCTAAGATCCTTTGGGGGCACGGTGAGTTCCTTGTCTGTCTTCTGTGTCACCCAACATACAATGCACTTAGTGTGCACCTAAATAAATGGTCACTGGATTGAATTAGGGTCCCTCTTAATAACAAGACCTGTGGCTTTTTAACGCCCCTCCTAGAGCACAGAGGAGATTCCATCTTCTCTTCAGACTCCTGTCCAATTTCATTTGCTCCTAGGGCATGTGAGTCAGAGCTTGTTTTCAAGATTGGGTGACCCTCCTCTGCTCTGCCACCCCTTAATGAAGGTTCTGCTGAAGCCAAAGTCTCCATGTTGTGAGACTGTTATTGTAGGGTTGCTCATGACTGCTGAACAAGCAGCCATGCATGTGGGGTTTATTATTAGAGGCCTGGACACCAGGGCTGGCTCCTTGCCTGCTTTTCTTCCTAAGGCAAAGAAAACAGAAGAGTTGCATTTGTTTGGGGGTGAGGGGCGGGGCGGAAGAAAAGAATAAGAGATTTTGCGAACAGTTATGAGTAAAGCAGAATCACTCCATTCTGGAACCTCCCGACCTTGACAATGGCCTTGTCATGCTATATAAACATTTGTTTTGGGTATTTAATAAGCTGCCAGCTGACAAATTGTAGAACTTTTTACAAGAGCCGCTTATCTTTTCTAGAAGCACTGAGATGGCAAAATATATTCTCCGTCTCAACAATTCACTCTATATTTGCATGTGGAAATTGGAAAGCAAGTTGTTTTTCTTCGTTTGCATGACAAAACTCAGACCCCAAAATACAATTCAGCATTTAATCTGAGATGGTTAAAAAGCACAGAAAAGGGCCCCAGCCCATTTGGCTCCATTTTGTTGCTGATGTTTCTGTTGTTACAATTAAAATTGATTTATAAGGCTCAGGACATAAAATACCTTCTTGTACAGCCCTGCAGTGAGCCTGTGAAGTCTGCTGCCTCAGGAGGTCTTTGGGAAAAAAACAGACTCCATGAAAAACTGCCTTTATCTTAAGGCCTTAATAACTCCCCCACATCTTAGCAGAGCCCTCCCACTGCATTGGGCAGGCGAGGGGGAGTTAGCCCTGGAGCAAGGACCAAGTTGCTGAAATGACTCCTTGAAAGCTGCACCCCCCACCGCAGTTTACCAGAAACAGGTCATGGAGGCTCCTGGAAAAGAAAGTGAAGACACTATTTTCAAATAAGTATTGTCTTTTGCTAATGACTTTCCTGCAGGGAACTTGTACCCCATGGATCCTTTTTTCCTTTCTCCTTCCAGCCTCGAGAGGTGGGGGGCCCATTCTTCAAATCACATGCAATTGCTCCTCATCCCCAGGTCAGTATCTGCAGCCCTGCAGCTGGCCAGGAGAGCATCTACCATTTGCAGTATGTCTTTGCTCACCTTCCTCCTAATCCACACCGGTTCAGACATTCATTCATTCCACATTTATCCAGTGCCAAGCCTCACACAAATTGTACATTTGGGGAAAAAACACCATGCCAGGCACAGAGGGATGCAGATAAAAAAAGGCTACGGCCCAAGTCCTTGGGCATATTACTCACACAACTTGAGTCTCCTTTCATCACCTTCCTATAAGGACAATTATTTGAGACAATATATGTGAAGTGCGTAACACAGCGCCTGGTAGTAAGTAAACAGTGAGTCGGTGATAGCCATCAGCAGCACCCATTAAAGGGCTCTCCACCCACAGCAGAGTAGACATGTAGAATAATCCCACAGCCTCCTAGAAATGGCTTAAAGGACCATTTTGCAAAATCCAGGTGAATGATAAGGAGAAAAGCACTCCAGGCAGGGGCAGTGACAAGTTTAAAGATACGGAGATGGGAAAGAGCACAGCGTAACTGTGTACCTGCACAAGGTTCCATGTGTCTATGAATGGGTGAAACCTGTGTTCATTATCGTGGTGCATTTATCACTGGGAGATTTGGGGTGCCTTTTTATATTTTTATATTGAAACACATTTTTAAATTTTAATAGACATGAATGGTTAAACACATACCTAATGAAGTCTCAACCACTAGAAGCCAAGGGCAGGTTAGAACGTGTGTACGTGGCAGACTTTCATTCCTGAGGTCTGTCCTTTTTCCTACCGTCTTCCCCACCACATGGAAATGTGCCCATAATTCACCTTAGTGACCTTCCAGTTTCTTGTGCTCCATCCTAAAATTTCAGCATGACATTTCTGTGTTAGAAGTATAGGATTTTATCAGTGGGGGTCAGAGAAAACAAAACTCTAGCAGGAGGTGGGGTCTGAGGCAGTCAGCCCATCTCCCTTCCCAGATCACATCCTACTCCAAAACATGGTTGGGAACTTGGAAAGGGTAGTTATCTTTGCAAAGTTTCAGTTTTGGAAAAATACAGCATGGTTATATGGCACATATATACCACGGAATACTATGCAGCCATAAAAAAGGATGAGTTCATGCCTTTTGCAGGGACACAGATGAAACTGGAAACCATTATTCTCAACAAACTAAACACAGGAACAGAAAACCAAACACCACAAGTTCTCACTCATAAGTGGGAGTTGAACAATGAGAACACATGGACACAGAGAGGGGAACATCACACACCGCTGCCCGTTGGGGGTCGGGGGCAAGGGGAGGGAGAGCATTAGGACAAACACCTAATGCATAAGGGGCTTAAAACCTAGATGACGGGTTGATGGGTGCAGCAAACCACCATGCCATATGTATACCTAAGTAACAAACTTGCACGTTCTGCACATGTATCCCAGAACTGAAAGTATAATAAATAAATAAATATATATACAATGCGGTTAATATCCAATCCTTACCTAATAATGCTCATATTATCCCTAACTGATAGGTTAGGAGTCAGAGACACAGCCAACACATTGTACAACTAAGAGTTCAACTCAGGGAGTGTCACTGAAAATCTTGTGAAGAGTAACTACTACATGAGGCTGTCATATACGGCCAAAGGAAAGACTTTTACAATTGCTCAAACTTTTTGAGCTCCCTGTCATGGAATTATAGAATCTTAGGACTGAAGAGGACTAATTCTCCTGCCAACCCACCTAGTTAACAGATAGAGATCTGTCAGAGCAGGTGACTGCCAGCCCAGGGCCCCAAGGCTACTGGGGGCAATGGAGGCAAAGAATGGCATTTGAAGGCAATATGTTCTTTTTATTAGCATCACTATTAGTAGTCATATTGTTGTTGTGAGCACAAGAGGGAGAATGTTATTCATGGTTTTATTACCTCCATGAGGCTCTTCAAGGCTGAAAAATCAAGACAATAGCTTTCCCTGAAGATCTTAGCTGGCCTTTCATCTTATGCAGTCCCCAGCCTCTCTTTTTGTCTTTTTGCAGTTTAAACTCAAATTGGGATTCAAGGTCTGGATGTTTGTACAACTGCCAGGCTGGTGACTATTCAGGCATTTAATTTGACAGGTGACAGATTTGGTGTGGATTTTTTAAATTTGTTGATGTCATTGAAGGGAGGATTTGGGGGCATAGGCATATTCAGAGGACAGTCAAGGGACAGGCCACTTGGGGAAGGTGGAGGGGATGCATAGCACCTCCCCAGGCCAACTGGGTTGGGTTTGACTCTCTGGTCTGCTGGGGGCTGAGTGGGGGCTTACATGAAGCAGCTGAGCAGGAAAATCATGAAAGACAGAGACTATCAAGAACTCCTTCCGCCCTTGGTTTTTCTTCATTTCTTCTCTTCCACCCTCTCTCTCTCCTTCCCTTCTCTTTCTTTCATTTACATCCATAGTAAATAAATACCTAATATCTATCATATACTTTGTATGTGAAGTTTAGCAATCACCCCAGATATAAATATTCTTCAGATGACAAGATGACAGAGTGAGAAATCATTGTTTAATTTATTCATTAGTTAATGGATGACAACATAGAGACAGTCTGCAATCAGCTAGAGGTTTCTTTTCCTGTGATGGGACATCACATCTGACTCAATCTTGGGGTTCAGAACAAAACCAGAAGAGATGGACTGAGGCTGTTGGGGGAAACTGTCTAAAGAGGTACACTGGGACCTTTGAGGAGCATGAGAAGAACAGCTGAGTAATTAAATCTCCTTCACCCAGCCTGACTTGTAATAGGTTAATCTCCTTTCCCTCTCCATATCAATGCTTGCTAATGAATGGTAGCTCTTCTCCCGACATTCAGTATGAGCCCTGATTTCATAAACAAGTCCTCTATAGTTTTTAGAACACTTGTTATCACTGCATTGTTTCATGTATTAATTTGTGAAGGGATTAATCTGAATACAAAGATGCTACCTTAGTACATTAATGTATAAATACATACATGCACACATATATAACTCCTTCATTGCAGGTTACCACACACCTGCTAAAACCCCTCAGACCTTACGAACTGTGCTCCTTAAATAAGCCAACTTTTCTGAATCTTAATCTCTTCATAACCCTTTCCCACAACCAAAAATCATTGTGGACCCAACCTCTTTCACCCTCTGATCTTAACCCCCAGCCAAAAACTTTGGAAAAAGTCACAAGAATGTGAGCCTTGACCACCTTTGTATCGGCAGTGCCTTTGAAAACCTGATGAAATCCTGAACCTGACATAGTTTATCCACTCTTAGGGATCTGAACATTCTCAGGTTGTGAGCCCCTGCTTGGAAAAAAAGGTTGTGATCTACAATTTTCATTTATTTTCAGCCTACAAATGCTCATGAATTTTTTAAACAAAAAGAAATGGCAAAGCAGGGAGGTATATTTCATAGTTCCTTTCTCCTTCCACTAAAATGTTTTTGCCAAGAGATATTTACTCATACACTTACTTCCTCCTCCTCTCCAACCAAAAACCAGTTTCAGAAATATTTTTCAAGGTAAAGTTCAGTGGAGGACTCAGACTCACTTCGGCTGCCATCTTCCCATAAGGCCCTAAGTGGGCTGCTATCTTTTACTTTTCACAAACGAGAGGAGATTTGCCATAGGAGAGAATCTTTGTTTATACACATTTCCCTTCCACCCTTACGTATTTTAGGAAGAAAATTGCCACTTATTTGTACAAAGTAAATTGGCTTATCCTCTATAATAGGCTTCTCCACTCTTGCTTCTGCCAGGAAAAGGTCATCTTCAGACTTTTGCACTTCACAAAACTCAGAGGTTGTTGATGGCAAGTTGAGAAATCACACACTCCTCAACTGTAATTTCCTTCCCAGATTAAGACCTCAATGGTCACGGGTTTTTGGTTTCATCAGGTTTATTTCCTAGCATGTTGCTGGCTATTGACTGGGATATAAATATTACCTCACCTGCCCTCACTGAAATACAGCCAGAGTGTCTGAAACACACACACACATGCTCCAAAGCAAACATACATGCCCATGTACTTACAAACACAGATGACACAGATAGGCACACATAGACACATGCATAACCACAATATGCCACTTGTCTTCCCTCTTTGGTTTGGAAAACTCTTCAAGGTACCACTCAGCTATGTCTGACCACAAAGAGCCCTCTTCCAATGTGATGTTATTACCCATTGCCTTGGCAACAGATATAGATGTTGTATGTGTGGCAGCAGCATCCCAGGTCCCTATGGAGCTCTTACCCTTAAGTGTACCTAGTTGATAGCTGAAAGAAATTGAACATAAAATGAGCAGGTTAGAAAAGAAGTCGAAACCCCATGTACTGAGTTGGGGGGACAGTGTGGGGGATAGCGCAGGTAACAGCCAGCAATTGCTGGAGGGAAGTATGGGAGGAAAGCTCAGTCATTCCGGGGTGGCATCTTGCCTTTCATTAAGAGGTCATTTTCTCCAGCTAATCTTAATCTGATTCTATAGTAGCCAAATACTATAATTTTTATATTTTATTCATACAACTAACAATGGGATTTACTTATACATACAGTAATAAATATAAATGTATTTATATATAGTGATACGTATATTTGATTGGGAGAATATATGTAGTATTTTCTTTAGAAGAAGGTAAGAGTTTCCTAGCTCCAATCCTCTGTTGACACCCAATCCTCATGGGACTAGGCACCTCTCCAAGGCACCTCTCATACCTCGCTGCTTTTACACACGTGGTTTCCTCTACTGCCAACGCCACTTCTCCAATTCTGTGCCTGGCGATCTCTGCTTCTCATTTTCAGGGCCCAGCTCAGTTGTGTTCACCCCTGTATGGTCTTTCCACCTTGCTCTAAACAGCATGGATGTCCCTCACACCTTCTTATGAAGTCCCCTGAGCCATGAGCCTGTCACTGCTGGAGCATATGTCGCATTTAATCAGTTAGGCCTGGACCCCTCAGACTGGGCACGGCAGAAGCCAGGTGTGCCCCCTCAGTCTCTTCTGAGTTCCTCAAAGCACCTGGAGTCTTATCTGGGCTGGCACTTAATTTTCACGTGAATGGAGAAATCAATTAGCTAACTCCGTAATACCCATGTAGGAAGTTTCCAGGGAATACAGCTCCCTTACACAGTAAGTCCTCACTTAATGTCGTTGATAGGCTCTTGGAAACTACAGCCTTGAGCAAAACACCATATCACAAAGCCAGTTTTCCCACAGACTAATTGATATAAATAAGAGTTAAGTTCCTATGACATATTTCTGGTCACAGAAATATCACAGAACTTCTAAACAAAGACCAAAATACTTGTAATGTTAAACATTTAAAAATGATCTATTACATACATTTAAGAAAGATTAATAAAAACAAGTAGGATAATTACTTATCCAGTTATTCCAATTCAGGGTTGCAGTGGCCAGCACTTGTCCTGGTGGTTCAGGGTGCCAGGCAGGAGCCAGCCCTGGGCAGAATGCCCTCCCATCACAGGGCCACTCACCTGCACACAATCACTCACACTGAGGCCATGTAGACACACCAGGTCACCTCACGTGCACAGCTTTGGGATGTAGGAGGAAGCTGCACACAGAGAAAATCCACACAGACATGGGGAGAACGACTCCACATAGAGCGTGGACCCAGCTGGGAAGTGATGTATTTTCCTCATCAGCATTATAATTAATGGCAGTCCTTCAGTATAGATAAAGCTTTTTTTCCACGAGCTGCCTCGCACTAACACCAACTCGCTGGACTGCTCTTCCTTTGTTTCTGCCCCCACCTGCCTTGACCATGGCCCGCTCCAGCTGGAGGATCTCTTACTTCTCTTTAGTTAACTTCTCCAGGTGAGGTAGGACCAACACAAAAAAAGGAAGAAAAACCGCAGGCAGATGGTTAAGGCACCTGGTAAACGCAGCCGTAACCTGCAACATTAAAACTGAATTTCTGAATGTCTACTGTCCTGGATGTTCTTCCTCACAGCCACAAATGACTGTTTGGCAGCATCATTTACCTATGGAATAGCAATTAATCAGGTTTTAACCAACTGATTTGGGGGTATTTGGAGACAGTGAGATGAAATCTTCTGCGTTTCTTAGATTTTAGGAGAATAATTCAGCTTTTATTTCTTTAAGCGACAGCGTCTCACTCTGTAGCTCAGGTTGGAGTGTCGTGGGGCAGTTAGAGCTTACTGCAGCGGTAAACTCGTGGGCTCACGTGATCCTCCTGCCTCAGCCTCCAAGTACCGTAGTTAGGACTACAGATGCACCACGACTCCCAGCACAACTTTGTATTTCAAACAAATATTAGCTAAGAATCTGTTACAGGCCAGGAGCTATGCTGGCCACTGGGGTGTTTGTCACTTATTCCTTTCCCACTTTCTAGGGTAAGTGTTACAGTTCCATCTCACAATGAAGAAATGGGCTAGGAGAGAAAGTGCCCAGCTAAGGTCCCACAGCTGGTGAGTGGCAGAGCAAGGATTTGAACCCAGGGCCTCTCATGCAAACCGTGTGCTCTTTGCACTGCATTCTGGTGCTAATATGGCTCATATTTGGGTAGAATTGCTCTCTCCTGTGACTTCCACATGTGAGAGATTTGGGGATGGTTACCCACACAGAAATACTCTGTATGATGGAATTTGTCTTGAGATTTGTATCCAGGGGCTACCTCATCCCCATCCAGGACTGTACCTATGGCAACATTATTCCAGCAGCTCACACGGTGTTGACTTAAACTGGAAACTCAAACATTTGAGTAAATTAATTAATGAAAAATGACGTTATCAGTCTGATGTCCCCAAAGACCCAAAAATCATCAATTAACTAAAATTCTTAGGATAGAAAAGAAAGCTAGTATATTTAGGAATTACTTTTGACAAAAAATGAAATGTAAAAGTGGTCAAGTTTCTCATTAATCCCCAACTATGCAGAATACATTTAGGTAACCATAAATCTACATCTTTTTCAAGCACGCAAGTTAATCAGGGTTTCTATAAAAATCAGAAAGCCCAATGGGACTGAATTTTTGAAAATGTCAGGTATGTGGGCATGCATGCACCACAAATATCAGCTGCTAAAGCAGTGTACCCCATGTCCTCATTCCTAAATGTCCCTGTCCCTCACCAACCTCCAACAGCAAGCAGACATCCTATTAACCAGAGCTTTCCACAGCTGTGGCCCAGAATGCAGCCACTCCACTCCGCCATCCCATTATCCTATATCAGTGCTAAATCCACTGTAAAGTGACACCTGGGCTTCTAGTTTGCTGCCTCATTGTCCAGGGGTTGAATGGTTCGGTTCAGCCAGAAAGCCTGGAATGCACACCTGGCTGTAGAGGGGGCCTGTTTGTGTGCCAGGGACAGGGTGTTGCATTTCCTTAACTAATGCAGCTGAAAGGATGCCTGGAGCTCATTACTCCTGCGGTAATCCTGAAGCTTGCACTATCAAATGCTGTTTGCAGGCAGAAAAGGGAGGAGAGAAGGGTATTTGAGATATTTGAGAATCCTTTTTTAATGGTACATACGAGAGGTGTAAGGTTGCTGATATTTCACTGCAGTTGAATCTTAATCAAGGGAGCATTCCTTCCCTGGAGACCTCCCTACCTGCCTCTGCACCACTTATGCTAATGCCCTAATGAGGCTGTTTTTGTAGTCTCCAGTCTCCAAGCTACTCTGACCCAGGTGATCACAATGCAAGCTGCTGCTTTATTGTGAGAACCTGTCTTTCCCTAGACTAGAAGGCAGAGCAGGAGCTCAAGCAAGTGGCTGAGTGCTCAGAGGAAGACACGGGGCTGCTCCAAGGCCCAGGGAGGCCAGGTCACAGGCACTTTGTCTCACAGAGTGAGATTCTAAATGGCAGAAGTTAATTAGTCTTCAGCTGGTCTAGGTTACTTCCCCAAGATCGCCAGGACATTCTTAGCGATGCCAGACCCAAGGTCATAACTGATGTGTCCTAGATGCAGTGGGGCTCAGCCTCTGGAGATCTGGTTACAGGTGGCCTGCGACAGTGTCAGGAATGATCCTTAACTTTGGTTCACAAAATAACACCAATGCTCACAGCCCCCTACCACAGAGATCCTGATTGATTGAACTGAGGAGTATCATTTAACTCTTCAGATGATTCTAGCAAGCAGCTGGAGTTGACACACTTGCTGACACCTTTCCTGAGATCCAGCATCTCACCATCCCAGGCAGGCTCCTGGGCTCTTAGGTGTATTTGCCCAGTTACTTCCCCAACCCCTGGAAAGCAGGCTTGGCTCCTTTTATGTTTCCATAAGAAATCATTCGGAGCAAGCCTTCCATTATTCTACTGGAAGTTAATAAAAATTGGGGGTAGAGGGTTTCCAGGGAGGCAGAAAACGTTCTGCCATCTCTCTGGCTCTCCCATCTCCTCCTGCTCCACCCATTCCTTCCTCCTGCCTCCCTACTCTAAAGAATGACACCAGGTCCTCCCCTAGTTTTCTACAGAATGGTGAGTTCCATGTGGGCTCAAATTCCTAGGAGTCTCATCTTCTTTCCCCAAGCACTTGTCTTATTTTTCCAACAAAATTCATACTTAGGAGAAATTTGGGCGACAGTGATGATGTAATACTTTTTCCTCCCCTTGTTATACACATACACGCACATACAGATACACACATGCACATGCACATGCACACAGAAATACACAGCTGCACACATGCACACACAGATACACTCATGTACACACAGATACACACATATACACACATGCACACTCACACACAGATACACACACCCATGCATGCAGACAGATACACACATGTACATGTACAGAGATACACAGATGCACACATGCACACACAGATACATGCACATGCACACAGAGATACACACATCCACACACAGATACACACGTGCACATGCACACAGATACACACATGTACATACACACAGAGATGCACGCATTTATACACAGATATGCACATGTACACACAGATACACACATGCACACACAGAGAGATACACACATGTACATGCACACAGAGATACACACATGCACACACACACAGGTATACCCACACAGAGATACACATCACACACAGATACATGCACACAGATGCACACACGCACACACAGATGACACACGCACACTTGGTAGTTCATAAGTACTTTTGTGTAAGTCCCTGCATGTGCTCCTCTGTGGTAGGCCCATTGTACTCTTCATTTTGCAGATGCAGAAACTGAGGCACAGCGTGATTAAAATCACAGAGCCACTACAAACTTGAACCCAGCTTTAGACCCCCAACCCATGTTCTTTCTTTTTATAACAGTTTGCCTCTTCAATCAAAAAGTGTTTCCTAGGCTAATGCTGCTCCATACAGTTTCTCTAAAGAGACCCCTTATGCTAACCCCAAATAAGCGGCCTCCAATCTATTAGAACCTTAGAAATCAAAAAACCTGGAAGAACCTGGAAGGGCAGGACCACAGTGGGAAATTTACAGGCTCTGCATGTTAAAAATATGATGGGTTCCCTCATACTCCCCACGAGCCACAGGCTAAATGTACTTAAAAATAATACTAATCCAAAAAGCCAGTATAAGGAAACCCTCCAGCGTTTTGCTTTTCCTAATGATAATTCTTTTAATGAAATACCAAATGGAAAATCATTTCCAACATGTGTTTTCCTAACTCTTTGGTTACTTCTGCTTTTCTGGGGTCCAGAGAATTCATTTCTGTCACCCACTAGACACTCAAGCCCTGGACAAGAATCATAGGAGGCGCCCTGAACATCAGCCAGCAGGTTAGGAACCCCAGGGAGCAAAAAGCGAGGGTCCTGGCAAGGGAGAAATCTGGGAAAGAAAAGGAAGAATCAGCACGTTCTGAGAGAGGAAGGAGCTGTGCACCCAGGATCTCAGGGAGGGAAGGCCACCTGGGGCCTCTCCAGGCCACCCTTGGGGGCTCATGAATCAGGGAAGCAGAAGGGGGTTGCACAGATGCTGCCCAGAGCCCCCAAGCACAGGAACATCTTTCCTCTCCACCTGGCTGTGGTGGGTGCAATGAGCCATCACTTCCACAGTCATCAGACTCTCACAGTGGGGAGCAAAATCCACCTAGCCCCAAGATATGAGCCTTCCTCCTCCTCTCCAGGAACACACAGGAGTTAGCAAAAGCACAAACAGCCCTGTGTTACTTTGCAATGTCCATAGACCCTCAGGATCAGCATGTACATGCAGATGAATTGTTTTGAGCAAGTCAGAATGCAATTATTTCATTTTTCTTTGCATTCTGGATTGTTGATGTTTAGAAATAAATTGCTCCTGGTGCTTCTGATTTACGAGGACAAAATACAAATGCAGAAAACAGGTTCAGTGGAGTGATTTGAATTTCCATTACAATTACAGTTCTTTTCAACCATATGATTCTGTGCTTTCCTCATATACATCAACCCAGTGCTTACTGTGCTTGGACGCTGAGACTCACCCTGCCAGGGGCCCATCAGAAGCCCCATCACACAGCCCCAGCTGTCACAGGCCGAGTAGATTGGGACTAAACGCCATGGTAAGCCACTAATAAAACTGGAGTGCCCCTCAGAGCTGCTTCTGGGGATCAGCAGGGGAGGAAGGTGTAGACAGTTTAGCTTCCCAGGTAACAGAGGAATGGGACTTCTGCAAGCAGAAGATGGAGAGCCCCCGACACTGACCAGCAGATTCTTCCAACCAATAACAGCCATGCCACCAAAACTATCAGCATCCACTGCTTCTCTGTGCCAGGTATTATGAGGAGAATTGGGCGCACCTGATGCTCACCACAGCTCTGTGAAACAATGTTGTTATTAGTCTGTCTTATAGATGAGAAATGGAGTCTCAGAGAGTTCACTAAGTGGCAGAGGTGGGATATAAATTCAAATTGGTCCCATATTCTCATATTCCCTGCACAGTAACACAGTCCCTAAATTCAGTGCCACATCCCCAGAGCTCTGGTTTGCTAACTCCAGTGGCCCCGAATGTGGGCTGTGGGGGGGGTCTGAATGATGCTTCTTCCCTCCAGCAACAGACAGCTCCCCCAAAGTGTACAGAGAATCTTTACAGGATCAGACTTTCTGTCCCCAGCCCTGATGTGACCCCCACCCCAAAGGCAGCCTCCTCGGTTTCTTCCCCTACTTCCTGCTCTGTGCTAGTTCACAACCCCAATCATGCAGGCCTTTTTCCAAGTCCCAGGGCTCTGCCAACAATCCCAGATTTTCATGTACTCTACCTAAGGTGCAACTCTGCTTGGAGCACCAACATTTTTTTAAAGTAGGGTGTGGAAAAAATAAGCTACATATGGTGGCACATGCCTGTAGTCCCAGCTACTCGGGAGGCTGAGGTGGGAGGATAGCTTCAGCCTGGGAGGTTGAGGCTGCAGTGATCTAAGATCATGCCACTGCACTCCAGCCTGAGCAACAGAGAAGACCCTGTTGCAAAAAGAAAAGATAAAAAGCAGGGGTGGGGGCAACGCCTAACGCAAGAGGGCGCCTGTGCTAACATTTCTAGTGCTCAATGACCCAATGGTTACCTGCTAGATAGGCACTTCACATGAGGAAGGAAGGGAATTTCAGGTGTCAGCAGCAGAGACACTGGAGGCTTTTCAAATGGCACCATTCAAGCAACTTGCTCTATTTAAGGTGAAGGCCAGTTACCCACAACTGTGAGTGCCCTCCAGCCGTCCTCCACGCCCGACACTGCAGGACAGGACCAGCAGAATGAGAGCCTTCCATCCAAGACATTCCCCAGCCCTGATGCCCTGGGTCAGCCCAGTCTGGGACCAGCAAGCCAGGGAACTAACATGGGTTGAGCCCCTCTCTTTTTATCCCGTTAGCCAAATCCTTGTTTTTCTTGTTCACCATTTTAAAATACAATCAGTCCGATCTCATTTTGTGTCTTGCCTTTTTTCCCCCGCTGTTCTTCCCCTCATGACCTCTAGAGACTGAAAAGAATGTTCAGGATTCTACTTTATTGCATTAGCAAAACTAAAATAAGACCCATGGACCCTGTGGATACAAAATTATCCCAGTGAAGGGCTAGTCTAAATAAAAAATTAAATGAAGATATGACAGTGGAGTGGCTTATTACTGACTCTATGAATAGCAAAATAACCAGACAAGGTGCTAGTTCATCATGAAAAATGTACTCTCATTTTTGATTCATGTTTTTCCCAATGCCTGCATGAGCCTTTATCCAGGGTGAGGATGAACCAGGCAGTACAGAGGCTGGGCGGCATGGGCTATCTCACATGCCCCCTCCAAAGATGTGATGCTCTTGGGGTGTACAGTGGGAAAGAAGAGCTGGTGGTTGAAGCAGCTCTGTAATTAATTCTTTTTAATTAAAAGACTTCATTTCTTTTAGCATTTTTAGGTTTGCAGAACTGTTGAACAGAAAGTTCAAATAATTTCTGGCCAGGAGTGGTGGCTCACACCTGTAATCCTGGCACTTTGGGAGGCCTGGGTAGATCACTTGGGGTCAGGAGTTCAAGACTAGCCTGGCCAACATGGTGAAATCCCATCACTACTAAAAATACAGAATAAAGCAAAAAACAAAAAAAGTATAAGCCAAGCATGGTGGCGCATGCCTGTGGTTCCAGCTACTCAGGAGGCTGAGGCAGGAGAATCACTGAGCCTGGGAGGCAGAGGTTGCAGTGAGCAGAGATTGCACCATTGCACTCCAGCCTCAGTAACAGTCTGAGACTCCATCTCAAAAATAAAATAAAATTAAAATAAAATTTCTACATATTTCCTATCCTTCCTAACCCCTGCCCTAAATTTCCCCTATTATTAACGTCTTGAATTAGTGTACTATATCTGTTACTATTGGTAAGCCAAGATATTTGTGTAATAAAAATCAATATTATTTGACATATTCCCTGTATTCTCACATATGTTCTGTGTTACCACCCAGTGAGGGAGCTTTTACTATCCTTATTTTATAGATAAGGAGACTAAGGGTCAGACTGATTACATGAAACACCCAAGGTTACACAAAGTGCCCAGAGCAGGGGCTAGCATCTGGTCTCCTGCCTGAAAAACCCATGTCCTCTGAGACCACCCCACTGAACCAGCCTTCGCAGAGGGAAAGCAGAAAGCAATCTGCAGGGAACCATGGCCCAGGCTGGCATGCTCTATGAGGACTAAAGCATCCAGTAGATAGACAAGGTAACTCCTAAAGACAACTAAACATCTTTTGAGTAAAATTTGATACTTAACATTTTAAAAATTAATCCCAGCCATCATGAGAAAGATCTGAATTCTGTTGGACTTTCTTACCACTATTTTATGTCTTAGAACCACTTTTATGTTTAAATGACATAAGAAAGCATACTATAATATTTTCAGTGCTTTATCCTTTAAATTCTTTAATTCAGCCCTGCTCTCTCCCTCGTCATCTCTCAGTCTATCACCAGCATTGGAAATTCAACCATTAGAGATGCATTCTTTCAGGCCTTTATATCACTTTTCAGATTTTCAATAGGTGCCTATTAAAATCTAGGTACTGGGGGAGAATGAAGAGAAGCAACATCTGTATTTGGATTGCAAATTTATTCACAGTGGAGCTCAGATATACAGAGGAACTTGAGTTCTTCACATCTGCCTGTTCCTTATCGGAGTGTCTCATGAGTATGAGCAGGCTTCTGGACCACTCCAGTAACCTCGGTCCAGTGCAATCCTTCACACTTTCCTTAGTTAATTCTCAGTCATTTTGGATGAAATAGTTTAGTCTCTCGAATTCCACCCTCTTCCCTCAACTACCCTCTTAGGACGGACTTGCACTGGCCTTGCCCTGGTTCCTTTGTGTGAGTCGCTGCCAGTGACCTGAGTTGTCCACCCAGCATCTGCTGTGGCCATGCTTCTTCTGCAGGAGCTCTCTCCTGCTCTCTTTCTCCTTCCCTCTCTGGCTAACTCCTTGGACCTTTGAGCATTCACATCCAAGGGAAGCAAGAGCCCTTTGAAAGAACAAAAGTAACCCCTCCTCAGCCTGACTGCTCCCTCCACCCAGATTGTGGGCACTTATCACAATTCCAACTTTATTGCATTAGCAAAACTAAAATAAGACCCACGGCCCTCATGAATACAAAAAAGAAAGCCCCGTGCACTGTGGCTTTCTTCCAGAGCCTAAAGGAATTTCCGGCAACTTTTACATGCCCACGTTGTTTCACTAAAAAGGTCATTATCTTGTCCTCCACTGCTTTGCAATAAACCTTACAAGACATTATTGGAGGTGAGTGGGGGCGGGGAGCTAAAAAGGCATTAGTTAATACATGTAAGATAGTGAACACTTTAATTTTATTGTGTAATATTTGAAAGGCCCAAAGGAATATGTACAGCAGAGATGTAAGCTTAATAAGGAAATGGCCTACTGTGAACCCCCAATAGAAGAACCAGAGTTTGTCCACCCCACTCCTGTGTCATCCTTCTCCATATCCATAAATAACCACTGTTTTTCCTTATTGTTTTTATGTTGTTGTTACTGGTAGCTTTATCACATATGTATATTAATTCTGCTTGCTCTTGAGCTTTATAAAACTGGATTAAGACTTTACATAGCATTCTGCAATTTGCTTTTTCCACTCCGTATCATGTTCTAAGATTTATCCGTGTTGTTGCTGGTAACCATTGTGTGCATATACCATAATTCATCTGTTCTCCTGTTAATGGGTAATTGAGTTGTATCTAATTCGAGCTCTGTTATAAACAATGCTGTTATGAACTGCCTTGTATATGTTTTCTAGTGGAGGCAGTAGGATTTATACCTGAAGAATTGCTGGGCCATTAGGCAGGTAAAGATTCAGCTTGACAATCTAGTGGAGTCCAGTGGTTACATACACAAGTTTTGGCACTACACTGCCTGGTTTCAGCCTAGGCTCCATCACTTGCAATTTGTGTGACTTGGGGCAAATTACTTAACTTCTCGGCATCAGCATTTTCTCAACTGAAAAATAACAATAATAATAGATCCTGTCTCATAAAGTTTTTTTAAGAGTTAAATGACTACAAGTCATTCATTATTTCATCTTATATTTACAACACCGTGAGGTGGCCATCATGATGCCCATTCTTCAGATTAGAAAGCACTGAGGTTCAATGACTCACAGTGGTCTGCCAGCTAATGAGTGACAGAACAGGGATTGGATTCCTGGCCCACCTAGCCTCAGAGCTGGGTTTATTTACATCTCGCTGCCCCCTGATCCTTAACATTCTGCTGGCTCGATTCCCTTACTAGCCGGCTAAGAGCAAGTCTCCCTCAAAACAGAGGTTGGGGGTTGGGAAGGTCAGCAGGTACCAGGAATTGGGGAAGAGCGGCATAGAGGAAGAGGAGAAGGGCACCACCAAGGAATTTCACTTGTTTTTCTCTGAAAGCAGCCCCACCTCCCTCCCCCAGGCCCCTCCTGCCCCCTCCAAACTGTTTTGACTCCAGACCAGAAGTGTGAATCAATGCTACATCCACATTCCCACACCTCACTCTCTGAGAAACCTTCCCTACAGCCCCACAAGTGTCCCTCCACCTGCTAAAAGGTTTCTACAGGGAAAGAAAGTCGTCTAGAAATCAAAGAAGGCAAGGTCTGGCCATCCCTATCTGTTCCCTCTCCCTCCTTCACTGGGCTGAGACTCATTCACACCTGGCCTGGGCCCCAGGAATCTAGACCCCTGGCCCCAGTGGCCTGGATGGCTGATTCCCAGCTATCGGCTTGGAAACTGCCCTCAGATCCCTTTGCCTACAAAAGACTTGGCTCCAGCCTCTTCCCATCAGTCATTTATTTTCATAAGTGCCCAGTGAATTCATTTCTTTTGAATGAAGGGCAAGAAAAGGAGATGCATCTGCACAATCTGTACAATTTTCTACAAATGCCATCACCATCAGGAGTGGCTGGGCTTTCATTCCCCATAAGCTGAGGCCAAGATGAAGCTCCTGCGAGCAGAAGCCGGGGAAGCAGGTAGCTGGCTGCATGAAGCCCAGGCCAGGGACGATGAAATGGGATTTTCTATTATTATAACACCCACCTGCCCTCCCCTTACGATTTAATACCTCAACTGCTTCCCATCTCATCAGGTCAACAAATACTACTAAATTGCTGGTACAGGCCCCCAAAATGTACTCTTTCCTCAATAAGAGGTTTCCTAAACACAGACCTTTCTTCTGAAGCAGGCAAGCAGCACTCAGGAGGCAATTTCTGATCTTTTGTTACCAAACATGGTTTTCTCCTTCCTGTCCTAACAGTAGAAAAAGACCATTTCAAGGATCACTCATTTTTTCCTCCCAAAGCTAAGAAGTGACATCATGCTCATTTGCATTCTCATCGGCAAATCCTCCACACCACCCAATTCACTCCATATATTTTTTATTCATATTTTTTTAAAAGAACACAGGCCATTTCTAAGCAGAGCACAATAGGCATTGTTCTTGTTTATGACGTTTCCATCCATCATTTGCCCCCCTGGGAGCTGGAACAAGAGACAGTGGCAAAGCCCTGCTGGTGGAGGATGCGGGGCAGACCCCCGCAGACATGGCCGCTCCACAGAGCTGAGCTCCAGTCACTGCCCACGCAGCAAGGCTCTTTCCACGTCTGCGATTAGGGTTGGAAATCACTCTTTCCTCTGCCTCACTGGCAATGACTCCTGGTTATGTTGTTTATGTTCACCTCAAGCTGTGTGCCACACAGGCCAAAACAATAGGGGGAAAAATCGGTCATCTGCTTGGGTGGTTGTCTAACAAGTTTTTTGTTGTTGTTAAACATGAATTGAGCACTAACTATACGCTAGGTATTATGCTATTGAATCCTTACTATAACATCATGAGTTAAGTGTTACTAGTCTTGTTTTATAAATCAAGAAACTGCGTGTTAGGAAGGTCAACTTTGACAACCAATGTCACCAAGCTAACCAGGGGAGAGCCTCTTGCCGTGAAGACTGGAAGATTATGCTTTTGACTGGGAATCCAAGGCTCTGGGCCTTTCTTCTTCTCCTCCAACCAATCTTTATCCATCCATTCATCCAACAGAGCATGTGAGTCTGGCTAATCGATTAGTGTATGCTTTAAAGCCCAGTGCAATGTTTGGCGACCTCAGATTGCAGGAAGAGAGGCAAGTGGACAAGAAACAAGTGAGCACATCTGTGGGTCGTGGGAGGACCTCTCCAAACAGAGTGGGTGAGGGGAGTTAGGGATGACACTCAGGTTTCCTGCTTGAGCAACTAAGTGGACAGAGGTTTTAGTTACTAAAATAGAGAAGACTAGAAGAGGACATCATCTGCGGAGAGCAATGAGACATCACGACATTCAGGACTGGGTCATTTTGAGGTCCTATGAGACATCCAAGAAAGTGTGTCCAGTCAGCAATTGGTTAAAATGTAAAGGTTTAGGCTAAAGGTATAAATATGGGAATTTTCAGCAGATTTTTGGGAATTGATGAGATTATGAGAGAGAATACAGCCTAGAAAGAGAAAGGACAAGGATGGGAATCCATATTTAGGGAGTGGGAAAGAGGAAGAAGCTAACAGGAAGACTGAAAAGAGGCTGGAAGGGAAGTGTGGGCAGAAAACCACAGAGTGCATGGTACATATTGAAACGAAGGAATTTGGAGAAGTTGGGACTAAGCCACTGTGGTGGAATGCTTCCTAGAACTCAAGGGAGATGGAGACAGAAGGGATCTCAAGATTTGGCAGTTTGAGAGGTTGGCAAGAGTCTTAACAAGGGCAAAACATTTTTGGAACCATAGAGTAAAAGCCAGAAAGAGTGGACTCATGAGTGAATGAGAGAAGTGAAGTGGAACCAATGTGTACAGACAACTTTTTCCAATTTTTCTAGGAAGGGATACAGAGAAATGGAATGGAAGCCAGAACAGGGTGTGAGGTCCAGGGGATATTTCAGGAGTGAGGGATAATTGAATGTGAGTTTACTCACTTTCTGCTTTGTGGGAATGGTCCAGGGAAGGAAGAAAGAGCTTCACATGCAAGAAAGAAATGGACTGAGGGAGGGACAGAGGGAGGGAGTCCTTGAGAAGGAGAAGGAGATGGGGCACTGCCCATGGTGAGGGTTGGCTTTGATCATGAAAGATACTAAATTTAGGAGAAAGGAAGAAGAAAAGATGAATGCCACAGTGGTGGGTTTGGTGGTGGAAATGAGAGTCATCAACATTTAGCACACCTGTATTAAGTGCCTATCGTATGCCAGGGCTGCTAGGCACTGGGGAAGCAAAGGTGAAGAGTAGGCCGTGACCCTAAAGAGCTCATGGTCACATAGGCAGACACCTGTGTTACAGCATCATCCCATGTAGCAAGAGGGCTATTCAGAGGACCTTATGGGAGCAGGAAGGAAGGACACAACCCACCCCACTGGTGGGTCAAAAAAACCTTGACAGGGATTTGTTTGACTAGGTGGCCAGACTCACACTCCAGTAGGTGCCTTAATATGTGACACTCTTTGATGATAATGATTATTTACAATGCTGATTTTCTACACATGGAGGTCATGATTTGGGAAATGAAATCTACAGAAAAGTCTATTATTTCTCTCTATTCGCCCTATGATGCAGATAATATAACGTACAGCTGCCTGGATGACTCCAGATCAAAACAATCAGTTCCTTTGATAGCAATTGTAAGGCCTTTGTGGTCTACAATGTGGAGAACTGGTGATGATGGGTCTGGTGAGGCTAAGCAGACTTTTAACCCAAGACATAGCAACTGCAGCACAGCCTGGCAGAACATATGTCCCTCCCCTGTTCTTAAAGCAGCCCTCTCAGAAGTGAGCTTAATGCTGCAGGTTTCTCTCCGGGTGGATACCCTGAGAAGAGGCTGCACTGTTCCCCTGGAATTCTTTGACAGGAGTGTTTGCCACTCTGCAGAGCTCTTGTGAGAAAATGGACAGAGGCGGCAAGGAAAGGAGCACAGCCCTGTCTCAGTCTCAAAACCAAGGGCCACAGACCCTGCAGAAATATCAAATGCAATTTGCATACCCTCTCTGAGTGGCACAGTGAGAAAAACCATATCTCAGCAAGTGGAAGAGGAAGCCGAATGAGATCAAGGTGTATGCAAAAGAATTGGTTCTTGGAGAGCAGCCCTGGGGGGCAACCTCCATAGGAATAAAAAAGAGATGGTTAGAAACGATTTCCTTCCAGACTGTACATTTGTCCTAACCTCAACTCCATCACCCACTCCTTTTGCACACAATGTCTAACAGATATTAGATGCTATGGGAGGCAGAATATTGTCATGGCTGAGAGTACGGGCTCTGGAGCCAGGCTGCCAAGTTGGTCATGGATCAGCTGGATCCGTTGACTTGACCTCTCTGTGCTTCAGCTTCCCTGCCTGTCAAATGGGGACAATGACGATCATAGAAGCTACATCATAGAGTTGTGAGGATTAAATAGCATAGTGCCTGGCACATAGCAGATACTCGATAAAAACAAACTTAATGAATGCCAAGAAGAAGCAGGGTGGAGAGCAGATATGTCAGAGTAGACCTGCTTCCATTGTTAGAAGACAATGCAGTGAAGCCAATTCATCCGGATTGCTCCCTTCTAAGGCAAGCTGTATCTGCTGGCTGAGGGTATGACGGCTCAGAAACAAAGGCACAAGCTGAGAGCATTTGTGCTTCACTGGGTAGTGAAAGGGAAAAGAAATAACAAAAAGCAAGTCAATTCTATTCCTGAGACCGGCTGTCCAAGACGAACTGTCCCTTCCGCCAAACTAAGGAGCTGAAAGAACATTTACATTCATTAAAAATTTATCTTTCCAGGAAAAAAGAACCAGGCTTTTTTTCCTCTGGTGAAAAACATGAAAAGAAGATGCCAGAAGTTTGCATGAAAAGTTGGGTCTCCCTTCTTTAGCTTTGGCAAGAAAAACAGTATTAAGAAAGTTCTGCTGTGTGTTTGGGATGTGTTTATGTTGATTTGGGTGGAAGGAACTATATTGTTTTCAGCATTTGGCAAGGATTTAAATTTTGCGAATAATAAATACCACCAAATTGCTGGCCCTTGGAATATTAGAGTATCAGTTGTGCAAACTCCCCACACACAAAGCAGGCTGTTTTTTTCTGGTCCATGTCTTGCAAATTGGAGTCCTGAAAATACGTGCAATAGGGGATGAGAAAACCCATCCATGTGGGGGTTGATTGGCTCTATCATTTCATCATTCTGTCATTCATTCCATCAGGTATTCCCTCTTAGGAGTGGCCCGCTGGCTGAACTAACATTATATTCAGCCCACACTCCTGCCGATCACATAACTAGCCCCCTGTGCTGGCCCTTTTCTTGTCATTAGGGCAGGTAAAAGCCAGAACCTATGGCTCTATCAGCTAAGATTTTCTCTAACTACAGATAAGGGAGTGTGAAGACAGCCACTGCCTCTCCCTTCCGACCCCCACTAGCAGGAATAGCAGCTCCTGCTGCTCATTAGGAAAGACCATCTCTATTCCCTGTCCTCCCTTCCTGCACCTCAACTGACTGCCTGGCCAGCAGCTTCAGCCCCGTTAGGAAACCAAATGAGGGCTTCATCCAGAGTGCCCTTCAAGCAGACCAGCAGAGATGCCCAGACCAGGCCAGCTCGTGCTTCACAGCTTCAGCCTAAGAAGCCCAGTGGCAGGACATTTGTTACTGGCTGCCAATCTGTGAGCAGCATGCAGGCCTAGAGTGGGCCTATATTCCCAACCAGGCTAATTGACAAAGCTTCAGTCACTTTGATAAGAAAAACGTTCCCAGACTTGATCCTGGAGGAAGTCAACGTGTCTCTGTTAGGAAACCATTACACTTTTTTTTCTGGTCTATGTTATTTTTAATGCTATTAATTTTTATTAAGGTTCTTTTTATTATTGATAACCATTATTATGTTTTTCCACAAATAAATTGGAATGCTGGTCTACTATTAATTGCATTAGAGACAGGACTTTACACATTTTTTTAGAAATATTTTTATTATTATGTAAGATCGCCACATTCTAGAAAACTTGGAAACTAGAGAAAAGAAAAAGAATCAACTAGAATCCCACCAGTCTAATACAAACACTATTAGCATTTTGGTGAATTTCCTTTGAGGCTTTTTCTTATGAATATTTTAACATGGTAGTAATTATCTGTACTTCTATTTGTACCTTCCCCTTTTTTCACTTAGCATAGCTATATGCAATTTTCATATTATATAATTCTCATAAATGATCATTCTAGTGATTCCATAATATTCCATCAAGTCGGTGAACCATGATCTATTTAACCATTTCTCAACTGTTGAACATTTAAACTGTTTATGCTATTACCCTTACAGATTTTTTAGTGTTTAGGATTATTTTCTTGGAACAGGTTGACGAAAGTGGCATCACTTACTGCATGAGAGGGCATGAACATTTTTTGACTGCTGGTACACATTGCCAAATTGCTTTCTAATCCACATTTTAGCCTAAACTGTATGCTGTAGGCTTTTGTGGCGCAATCTCGACTCACTGCAATTTCTGCCTCCCAGGCTCAAGCAATTCCCCTGCCTCAGCCTCCTGAGTAGCTGGAATTAAAGGTGTGCACCACCACACCTGCCTAATTTTTTGTTTTAGTAGAGACAGGTTTCACCACGTTGGCCAGGATGGTCTTGATCTGACCTTGTGATCCGCCCGCCAAGGCCTTCCAAAGTGCTGGGATTACAGGCGTGAGCCACTGTGCCTGACCTTTTGTAGGCTTTTTAATCAGCAGTGTTGTTTTATATTTTGGAGGGGCATGACATGACCTTTACACTGCATCAGATGGTAACATCTGGGCTCTCTTGCCCCTTAGAAAGATGGCTTCTTGAGAAGCCCCTCCCACCCCCCTGGAACACTTCATATCACAGGCCATGTGATGGACAAGGAAGGGACGAGTGAGGCTCTGACCATGCAGGAGGTCGGGGCAGTCTTGGAAAGAAACATACTGGTGCATTTCTTTGTAAGGCTGAAAAGCAGAAAATTAATGTCAGACTTGTCATGCATAACTCAAAATGCTTGTTTCTGTTGTATTAAGATATTTCCATAAGGAGACACCTGGCTTGCTGTCACCAGGCCACATGTAAATAATGAAAAACAACTCTCTGAGGACAAAACTATGGAAGAATCCCCCTCCTTTCCATCACCGTCCTGCCCTCACCTGCCACGTTCCCTTGCCCCCTGAGGATTCAGTAGAGTTTAGTATAAGATTCTCTCCTACATCATCTGTGCAGGCAAAATGTGATTTGAGGACACTTTCTCCATAAGAACACCATCCCCCTTAACACACTGGGCTTTTCAACCTCCACACAGGTAGGAAATCAGACCTGTAACTCTCTGGGCTTTGAAAGCAGTTCTTCCTGAGAATAAATTCATTGTCTATGGTCATACTACCCTGAATGCACCCAATCTCATCTGATCTCAGAAGCTAAGCAGGGTCAGGCCTGGTTAGTACCTGGATGGGAGAATGAACTCATTGACCATTGGTGATCATGAGGTTTCTCCTCAACAGTCATATGTGATCCTCTCTAGTCTATTTATGATGCAATTGACTATGCTTTTATTTCTACCACCAATTAGTACTATGTTCAGATTCAGGACAAGCTCTAAGTAAAATGGTGATAGAGGGTAAGTCTGACTTTAAGATTACCAAGGCTGTTTAGGTTGTTCACTGCACAACCTGTTGAGGACATAAGTAGAGACTGACTCCCAGGCTACTAGCCTCTAACCAAGTCATGTACGCTAGCATGAGGCTATGTTCACTTATTATCATTATTCTAGCAGTGCCCTTTTAAAAGCTCATCTTTTTATTTGAGAGCAGTTTTAGATTTGACATACATAAAAGTTGCAAAATAGTACAGAGGAGTCCCATATACCCCACACCCAGTTTTCTCAATTGTTAACATCTTGCATTAGGATGGTACATTTGTTATAATTAATGGACCAGCATCGATACATGATTATGAACTAAAGTCCATACTTCATTTACATTTCCTTAGTTTTTACATAATGTCCTTTTTCGTCCCAGGAGCCCATCCGGGACTCCACATTGCATTTATTAGTCTTGTCTCCTTAACTTCCACTTGGCTGTGACGGTTTCTCAGATTCTGTTTGTTTTTATGACCTTTGCAATTTTGAGGAGTACTGGTCAGGTATCTTGCAGAATGTCCCTCGATTGAGTTTTGTTTGCTGCTCTTTTCAAGGTTACGTTGAGGTCGAGGGGGAAGACCACAGAGACAAGTGCCGCTTCCATCGTATCCTATCAAGGGTGTGTGCTCTCAACATGGCACATCACTGTTGCCAGAGACCTTGCTCACCTGGCTGAGACAGTGTTGGTCAGTTTCCTCCACTGCAAAGCTTCTCTTTTTTCTCACTTTCACGCTGTATTCTTTGGAAGGAAGTCACTATGTGCAGCCCACACTTAAGGAACAGGAAGCTATACTCTACTTGCTTGAGGGCAAGGCATGTACATGAATTATTTGGAATTCTTCTGCACTGGAGTCTGTGTATTCTCCATTTATGAATTTCTTTATATGTTTGTTCAGTCATTTATTTGCATCAGTATGGACTTGTGCTTTGGGTTATAATCCGACACTATTTTGTTGCACTAAGCGTGCCATCTTTGGCCTATGGGAGCTCTTTCAGTTGGCTTCTGTGTCCCTTTGACATACCCTCATTAGTGTGGCTTTTTTGGAAGAGAATATCTTATGGGTTGAATTGTGTCTTCCTCCTCAAATATAATGTATTGAAGTTCTAACACCCAATACCACAGAATATGTCCTTATTTTGAAGTAGGGATATTGCAGATGTCACTAGTTAGGATGAAGTCATACTGGAGTAAGGTAAGTCTTTAATCCAGTGTGACCCATGTACTCAGAAGAAGAGGAGAGAGGCACACGAGAAGAGGGCCATGTCACCGCAGAGGCAGAGCTTGCAGGGACACATCTACAAGCTGAGTAATGCCAAGGAATACCAAAAAAAAAAAACACCAGAAAACAGAACAACGCAAGGAAGGATTCCCTCCTCCAGGTTTCAGGGGAAGCATGGCCCTGTAGGCACCTTAATTTTTAAAGATGCATTCTCTGGAACTGTGAGAGAATACATTTCTGTTGCCTTTAGCCATCCAGTTGTAGTTATTTGTTATGACATCTCTAGGAAACTAGCACAGAGCACTTCCTTATTTTCTGACACTACAAGATAGTTCATCCTGTATATTTCCTGATCCAGTGCTAGAATTGGCCATTTCTTCAAGGAGCCCCAGTTTTTTTCATTACAGAATGGTATTAGAAACCAAACTCTGGGTGTTAGGTGTGCTTGTTGCTACTGGAATGTTGTTGCCAGTAGGACTCACAGGAGATATAGCTGGGAAATTTCTGTGTGTAGATTGGCCCTCACATATACATAGCTATAAATATTTCCATATGTAACCATCTGTATCTGTATTAAGCTAAATATAAGTTCATACTTATATTTCATACTCCAACTCTGATTCATTACCATGTGATGAATCAGATCACTCCTCCTTTTGCTTATCTGTAACCTCCCACTTCAGCAGTGAAACACCTGGCTCCCACCATCTGCCATCCATTTACTTAACTGTTCAACTTCAGTGCACATGTATAGCATATAGAATGGTTAACCTAGGGATTTCTTTTCTGAATTAATACAAATGGTGCTAGATCAGCCAGTGGCACCCCTGCCTTCTCTCCAAACTGAATTTCCTCCCAGCTCAGTTCAAGAGCCTGTACTTTCTCCCTCATCTTCTCTAATACCCAAAACTAGTCTCACAAAGGGAACTGCTATCAGTTATTTATATCTTTGTATTAGTCTGAATAAGCTAGGCAAAGCTGCAAGAACAAATAAACCTCAAAAAAAATCTCAGCTTAGGACAACAAAGCATTATTTCTTATTCCTATCAGATTCCAAGACAGTGTGGGCAGCCCTCTTCAACTTGTAGCTTTATCATTTTGAACTCGTGGCCTCCAGAGTAGGGACAAGAGGAAAGAGAGGTCTGAAAGATTACACAGGGTTTTTCTTAAGACCCAAGCCTGAAAATCACTTGTATTCCCTCTACCCAGATGCCAATGGCCAGAACTCAGTCTCATGGTCTGACCCTAATTTCTAGTAAGGCTGAGCAATGCTAGTCTTCCTGTGAGCCCAGGAGGAGGAAGCTGTATGCTGAGCACATCACATTGTCTCTGCTTTAATCCTAGTGTGAATTTTAGTCAACGTGTTAACTTTCCCCAAATCATTTTTATTTAAAATCTTAACTTTGTAACAAAAGGTCCTGTTTTAAAGGGAATTTTAAATACTCATAGTCAAGGGAGAAGGGAAAAGAAGGTTTAGGGAAACTTTTAGCAACCCCATCTTTGAAAATCTATCATATAGGTGGCCCCTATTTCTACCAATGAATAAGGTCATTTTTGATGGTATTCCATTTTTTTAAAAGCATCACCATTCCTTTTGTTCTTGAGAACTAAGATGGTAAATCAAAGTGGGTGAGCCAGGTGGCCCATAAAGCCCTTGGTGTCCTTGCAGGATGCATGGGCCAAAGGGAGTTGAGAGGCACCATTCAAGGGCACCTTCCACAATGTGATTTTTGCTGCTATAAGAGAATAAATGCTTTTAATAGCAAAGTAGATGAGCCCCATTCTTCATAGAATTTTAGTGTCAGGAGGAACTTTAAAAATGAGATCCAAATAATTTTCTAATGACACAGATAAAATGCTTATGATAATTTAACATTAAAGAGAGGGAGCATGATACAAAGTTGTATACACAATATGACTTCACTCCCTAATACACCATGCACAGAGAAAGCAGAATACGCCAAAATACTAACAGTGGATTCCTCTGGGTGGTGGAATAATGGGTGTTTTAAATTATCTTGTTTATATCTTTGTATGTATTTTCTAAGCTTTCTGTAATGAGTATTCATGACTTTTGTAACCTGAAAAGGAATGTTAAGAAAAAAATTTTAAGGTATTCTATTGAACTCATCTCCCCATGGTAGAGACGAGGAAACCAATGCCCAGAGAGATTAAATTATTTGTCCAACATCACACAGATATTAAAGTGAAAGGTCAGGAGCCAAGTTAGAGAGTCTAGCAGACAGAGACTGAGAGCCCAGAAACATCATCCCCACTCACACCCACACCATATCCACATCCACACCCACCCTTTTCACCCTCATCAAAGTTTCCAGAGTTAAAAATGCTTCCTGGCCCCTGCCTCAGTTCCAGCCCAGAGGCCTGGAAGCTCTTGCAGCTGCTAGGTGTATCCAGGGAGAAAATATACACTTTTATTTAGCATCTATGACAGATTTAAACTCATAACAAATTAAGCCATAAGGCAACTTCATCCCATTTTATAGATGAAAAGACTTAGCCATGTTCGTGGTTGCCAGAGGCAAAGCTGGGAAGCCTCCCTGCTGTGCAGTGTTTCTGATGCATATCAAAAGCTCAGTATATATTTGTTGATTTCATGTAACGACCACAATTGTATCCTATTCCTGAGATTGCAGGAGGCTTTCACACCCTGCCCTGGATACACCTGCCAGCCTAGCACAAGTGGCCTGGCCTATGTATTGAGGAGATGGATCTGTTGCCAGATGTGGGCATCTGGGCACCTCTGGGTACTCGTTTACCTTTGCATGGGACATCCCCCAAGCTTGATGCTCTGTCAGGAGGCTGATCCAGGAAGATATATACTGATGAGAAATCTCAGCCCCCAAATTCATTTTTCAAAGAAGTCAAGCAAATCTGGTGATTTATTCTCTGTCATTCTGATCCCAGCATATGTTCCACATCAGGTAAGTGAGATAGAAGGGATGGTTCAGCAAACATTAAGTTAAAAGAAACCCTGTCAGGCTTCCCCACGAATAGCTGGTTTTTATTTAAAGCCACAATGTCATTAATTACGTTGAGTAAAAAGCTAAGGCTGTCTCCTGCGCCACACTCCTCTAGTGGACTCGGCAGAAGACAGGCTGCTGTTTACACAATTGCAGTCCACACGCCCACGCTAACTTGGGTGTCTGTTGCGTTCTTATCTTCTTTCTTCTGCAGTCTTTTCTTATTTCCTTTCGTTAAGCCTGAATTTCTCCCCGCCTGTCTCTCCCTGTGCTTCCATGTCCATCTCCGCTCTCCTGCTCTCTTTCTGTCTCGTCCTGCACTGCGCCTCCTGCTTCTCCCTCTGAATTCAGTCTTCCCTTCCAGACACAGCGTGGGGCTCCCTGTTGATGCCACAGAGCCAGACTCAGCCCAGCTTTTCCCACAAGTCGCCCCTGTGTTCTCTGCCTCTGGTGACTCACCTACCTTCTCTCCTTCCCTGCCAGCTCTGTGTCTCTTTCTAAAGGTCAGATGGTAGCAAAGCACTTGGTTCAGCTGACTCTGCTTGATCCTAAGACAAGAGTATTATGTGTATCAGGTCATAAAACCTGAAACAGCAATTGGAAAAAGAGAAGGTGTCATAATGATGCCTTGGTAGTAACCAATAGTAACTACTGTGGACAGAGCCCTGCGGTGGCTAGACAAGGGGAAGGAAGAGAAGATGGATATTATAATTTTGTTCATTCATGTGAGAAGCATTTATTAAACACCTACTGTATGCTAAGATTGATGCCAGATGTTGAGACTATGGACATAAATTTTAAAAGGTTCTGATTCTGAACAGCCTAGCTGGAGACATACACATAAAAACAATAATTACAGCGTGATGAGAGGTATGTTATAATGATTGGGCAAGATTTTCTGGGAATACAGAAGAAAAGGATTGTGTTGCTTGGGTGGGGCAAGTAGAAAAGGCTGTCAACATATGAAATTGTTTCCCAGGAGGCAATTCTGCAAACAAACAAGGGAGGAAGAGAGACAACAGGTTCCAGGAAGAGAGAGTAGTGCTGTGCTGGGTCAGAGGAACGAAGGGCTGAATCCTGCTGGGTGGCCCACTGGGAGAGCATGGCTGGGACCTGGGTGAGCTGGGAGAGGTGAGATCTGTAGGGGATAAAGCTGTGAGATCTAAGGGCAGGGAAGGGCCCTTCCAAGCCTTACCAATGGTCCAGACTTCCATGTATGGTCAATGGGGAGCACCTGAAGATGTCCAAGCAAGGGAGGGACATGCTCCATCTTACATTTTTGATCATTCACTCTGGCAGGTAAGTAGATTGGCTTATCCATTTCCAAGACAGGAGGCTGGAGACAGCCATCCAGATAAGGGATGATAGGGATATAAGCACAGCAGCAATTCTGGGCATGGGAGGCATTTGCTGAGTTCCTGCTGTGTTCCAAGTTCTGTGCTAGGTGCTTTTACACGTATTACCTTGTGTATATGTTCAGAAACAGGTAAACAACTTCAGAGCTCATCTTACCAAAACTGAGTACATTTATGTGGTAGGGTATAAAATAAGAATGACAGCTTTTCCATGCTGGACTTATATAAATGGGTCCTTGGATGGAATGGAAATAGCTTATCTTGGTATTTACATGGGCCCTGTGTGATAGCTTTTGTTCACAAAAAGCTAACATAGCACTCTCCATACATCACTAGTGGGAATGGATGTTGCTACCACCTTTCTGGAGAGCCATGTGATCACACTCTTCAAAAGCTGTAACATATGCATTTTTTTTTATTCCAGCAATTTCTATTCTAGAAATTCAAATGAAGGAAAAATTTGGGATGTGTGCAAAGATTTCAGTAAAAGGGTATGTACCGCAACACTGTTGTTACAGTAAAAACATAAAAGTAATACAAATTCCAACAACTGAGGATTGCTTTAATACGTTATAGCACAACCTCACGGTTGCATAGCTTGCAGACATTAAATGCTATGGTGTGGAAGTATATTTATGGACATGGAAAGATGCTCCCACTGATTTAGCCCCTCTTCAAAGATGCAGTCTCCATAAAAATGGGTGATTGCTATGCAAACACAACTTCAAGACAAATCCCCTAGCCTCCTCTTGCACTAGTTTCCAAAATATTTTTAAGTGAAGAAGCAAGATACAGAACAACATGTAAAATGGGATCCCATTTTAATTAAAAAGAAAAAATATGTGCATGTGAAGCTCATGAATATACAACCCTGGAAAGGTTGCAGGATATCCACTGAAATGTTAATTGGATTTATCTCTGGGCGGGGGGGTCAGGGGGCCGGCATAATTTTCATCTTGCTCTTTTAGATTTTCTATAGTTTTTCTTTTTTTTTTTTTCTACAATGAGCACGATTTTCTGGCAATATAGAAGAAAAGAATTGTGTTGCTTGGGTGGGACAAGTAGAAAAGGGAGGAAGAGAAACAACAGGTTTCAGAGAGAGAGAAGAGCCCTGTACTGGGTCACAGAGGAATGAAGGGCTGAATGTTGCTGCGTGGCCCACTGGGAGAGCATGGCTGGGAACTGGGTGAGCTGGGAGATATTTTTCTCACATACCAGAATAAGAGAGCAGTGGGAAGCCCTTCTGAGTCCTTTCAACCATGCAGCAGACTGGTCAGCTCCTTCCTGTTGCTTCATTTCTTCAGCCGTCCGGCTCGACGGACTCAGTGTTCCTATCACCTTGGAAGGTAGCAGGGGTACAAGGATGATTCAGCATGGTTCCTGTCTTCAAGGAGCCCACACTCTAAAACGAAGGCTGATCTAGAGAGAAATAGTTACAGCCTGGTGAGGAAGTATATTTATGGACATGAAAAGATGTTCACACCGATTTAGCCCCTCTTCAAAGACGCAGATGGTAAACCAGCGATAGAAATATCTACGTGGTTTCATGTGGGGTCTGATTTTATCCTGTAGGTGGTAAAAAGTGACTTGCTTTGGGCTGCGAGTTCTGTTCGCCATGAATCATTCTTGTCTGCCTAACACATGGCCGAGAAAGAGGCCGAATGATAGGGTGGAAAGAGCAGTGTGCTGGGAGTCAGCTTTGCTCTGGCCTTTTAACTAACCCCGGAATGCTTTATTGTTTTTTGAGTAACACCTCGTCATCTGGTGTCCAAATCCCTTCTCTGACTGGCTCCAACCTATATTTCCAGCCTCATCTTTTGCCCTTGCCTTCATTAACTCCATGCTCCTGCTTCGCACCTGAATTATGACTGTTCCCTCACCTGCCAGGCCCGGTGTGTTGCACATGCTGGTTTCTTCACCTCAGCAGTATTGACATTTGGGACCAGAAAGTTCCTGATTGTGGGGAACCATGCTGTGTATTGTAGTATGTTTGCAGCCCCTCTGGCCTCCACTCACTGCATGCAGTTGCATCCTCTGGTCATGATAATCAAAAAAATCCCCAGACATTGCAATCCAGCAATTAGCAAGCAATACATTCCACTGTGCAAGCTGGGTCCAGTTTGGTGGCCATGGCCCTGGGCATTTCTATGCTACAGTCCTACTGGTTATGCTGTTCCAGGACCCTGTGGAAAGGAGACAGTTTCTTTCCTGACATGGGAGGTTTGGCACAGCTCACAGATGGCTGTGCTGACATCTCTCAAGAAGCCACATGGGGCATCTGTGATTGCAAATCCAAACTTTCAAGATTTTGGGGGGCCTCCCATGGGCACCGCTCTTCTCCACTCCAATTGGACTACCCCAGGCAGGGCCATGAGAGCTGGGGCACTGCTGGCTGGGTATGAGCCCCCATCTCTCAGGGCTCCTCTGCAAATGCTTCCTCCCCACAGGGAAGAACAGCAGGGAGAGGACTCAGTGAAAGAAGAATGTGTTGGTGTGTCATAAACAATCCCTCTGTTCTCTTTGGATTACCACAAGGTTTTAACAGTTGACTTCTGTGACCCCAAAATCCCTGGTTTGTCCCAGAGACTTTTTCAACTAAAGTGTTTCTGCAAGATTTTGAGTCACGCTAGGGCCTGTGGCTGGAGAAGGATTCAATTTCTCTTAAGGGACCTGCATTAACCATACGGATGGCTCTGACACGCACTAGAGATCTGTCTGCAGCCCGTGCCCTGCAGCACCATATCTCGGCTAAGATGTATCTTCATGGCACTTGTATATCATTTCATTTGATTCTCACAACCACCCTGAGAAGGAGGCATCAGCGCATTTGCCAATGGGAAACTGTGGTTCAGCGAGGTTTCATCACTTGCATCAGATAGACCTGAAGCCCAAATGTTTTGACTCTCAGGCTAGTGCTCCCTCCATGGCACCCCAGCACATTCCACCTGAAGCACACATTCCCTTCCAAGTACTCCAGCTCCTCCCTGTTCAGAGAGCATGAATGGAGCCTAGGAGAGGGCAAGGCTGCCCCTGAAGCAGCCACAGGAGGGAAGACCTGCTAACCAGCCTGGACCAGCTTCTTAGAGGTCAGAGCTCCTGGCAGAGCTGGCAGAAACTCAGGGATCCCCTGCAGTGAAGGTCACCCCACAATCCCCAGCCCTGGCCTGACCTCCCTCTGGGGGAGGTTCCCGAGGCTCCTACTCTGCTGCCTCAGGAGTGTGACCCCGGATCCAGGAGCCCCAGCTTGCAGGAAGAGCTATTGTCCATCAGCCTTGGCCGTTGTACCTCCCCCAGGCCATAGGAGTCAGGGATCTCAAGGCAGCCACTTTCCCAGAATTCTTCAGACAAGAAGAGCAGGGACATTGCCAGTGTGATATGTGGAAGAGCCCACGCTTGGATTAAGAAGATGAGAATTCAAGCCCCAGCTCCACACCCCTGTTCAATTCCCTTGTCTATAAAATGCAAATAACAGCACCTCCACCTCTAAGATCTGTGTTAGGCTAAAAAATAAAAATTGAAACAGCATCTACATAAGATAATACCCAGTATGAGGTACATCAAAGGCATTCTTTTCTTAGGGAGTATTTCTTGAGCACCTACTGTGCACCAGGAATGCTAATAGGCCCTAAGGACCCAGCAGCAAATCAGCCAGGCAGGCCCTGAACTGGGCCTCAATTAGGAAGAGAGTTCAGACTCATTTAGAAAGATGAATTGAGGGAGCTGGAAAAGAGGGGCACAAATAAAGCCAAACTTGTCATCACAGGGATGAAAGGAGAATCATACTGTCCTGGGACTTATATTTGTCTCACGCGGATTCAAGATGGGTCCTTCAAGGATTTAGCAGCCTGCATCGCATCCACACAGTCTGCTTTATTGGAAGTGTCCATCCTGGCAGGAAAAATACACAGCTTGTTGTTTAACTCAGTGGGACTGGGGAGAATTTCTTTTTGCTGTCGGGAACCAGCTTCCAATGCATCTATCTGAATTTCTTAAATCAATCAACTCCTTAAGTGAGCACATCTGGCACACAGCTCCCCATGCTTGCCTCCCATGGCTTGCATATTCTTTTACACATAAACCAGGAGGTGAAAGGCAATGAAGTCTAAGAAGGGGGAACTGTTCTGGGACCTGGGGAGTTCAGTATTTGTTGGGTATTTGCCCCAATGCTCAGGAAAACTAAAGCCTAGCGGACAACTGCCTACCAGTTGCATATTGGGAAAGTCTGTTATTATTTTATTAAGACAGGCTGCATCTAGGAGTTCTCAGGTACAGCGGGGGTTCATCGTGGAGTGCTGCAGGGTGGAGCAGCTTAAAGGCAATGTCCAAGGCTTGTTATAGAGCAGACAGGAGCAGGAGCAGCAACTTTAAAAATAGAAGCTTGAGGGAATATGAAGCTGGGCTCAGCAGGAGCCAGGCTGTCAGCTTGGTTTCCATTTAGGATGCAGATACAATTGGTTCAGAAGACAGGTCAGCGTCTCTGTCTGTCTCTGTCTCCGAGAGAGCCCTGCCCTGGAGAAACCAACCCAGCCCACGGGCTCGGTTGTCCAAAGGAGAGTTTTTTCAGCTGGATCTGAGAGAACTTGATGGGTGCCCCTTTCCTCCTCTGCCCTGGGGAAGGCATAGGTCATATAAATGCAGCATTGGGGTACAGAGTATGCAGCCCAAACCCACCGTTCACACACTGTACACGCACACTGCTCTAGGGCTGGATGAAGGCAGGCATGCTGTCTTGGGTCCAGGTAGCCCAGGGCACTGATGACCAAAGCAAAACTCCCCTGAAGTCAAACTAGACCTCACCCATAGCCCTTTGTGTATCTGAGAACAAAGTCAAAGGCCAAGGAGGCCCCACTTTCCTGCCACGGGGAACCAGTGTACAAGCTCCAGGCACCTGCTAGAGGGAGCTGAGGTGGTCTCCAGCGTGGACTCAGAGTCCTTTCTTCCTTCTTCTGCAATGAGAGCTTTCATCCTAGGGCCTATTTTCCTGCAGGGTTAGAGTTAGGCTTTATAGCCCTTGTCCCCAACCCTCTTCTCTTCTTCCTATCCCAATTCATTTGTTTAAAAAACAAAAAGCTTTACAATCTACTTCTTTATGTTGACATGAAGATTAAATACAAGCGCCTACATCCAACAGAATGGCAGCCACCAAAAGGTGTTTCCCCTCCCTGCTTTTCTTCAACCCTTGATGTTCACTCACTTTACCCCAGGGACCCCATCACTTCTTTCTCCAGTCAGAGACACTAAGTCTCTCTGGCCTTGTTCCTATCTGGTAGGATTTTCAACAGTAAAAAAGAGCAGGGAGTGAACAAGTGGTCTACCTCCTCACCTCCTTGGGGTGTGTTCTGCTACTTGCACCTTTAGAAGTCCCAGAAGCATTCAAATAATTTGGAATCACATTGCTGTTGTTGTTGTTGTTTTAGTTTTCATCTACGCATCACTTACTAAACACTACCTGCCAGATTCAGTAGTTGGGGCTGGGATAATAGAGATAAATAAGATATATGGGCCCTAGCCTCCAAGGAGCTCACAGGAAAACACACACACACAGAGCTTGATGTCCTTCCTATGGCAGAAGCTAGTGTGCGCTTCCCATAAGGAAAACCATGAATTATTCTTTATTCCCACATTGCTGTGATCTAGGATCTAGACCTGGTTCTAGCACTCGTCTGCTTTGAATTAGTCAGGATTCTCCAGAGAAACAGAACCAATAGGAAGCGATATATAGAGAAAGAAAGATTTCTTTTAAGGGACTGGCTCATTTAATGATGGAGACTGGTAAATCCAAAATCCACAGGGTGGACTGTCAGACCAGAGGCCCAGGAAGGAGTCCACATTGCAATTCAAGTCAAGAGGTTGTCTGATGGAGAGTTCCTCCTTGCTCGGGCGAGGTCAGCCTTTCGTTCCACGCTGGCCCTGAAGTGATGGGACAAGGCCCACTCACACTGTATTGCTTCACTCAGTCCCCTGATTCAAGAGTGTTAGCCTCAGCCCAAAAACACCTTCACAGAAACATCCAGAATGTTTGACCAAATATCTGGGCACCATGTCCCAGTCAAGTTGACACAAACAACCCATCATCACAGACCTACAAAAACAAGGGATTAAAGTGCATTGATTTTGAAGATTCCCTCATTCCCAGTATTTTAGGAGCTAATAGCTCTGGTCAATAACACACCATATTTTCCTTTAGAAACTCTTTGGAGAACCATGGTACCTTTAGTGGCTTTCACAAGATCGCTGATGTCACTAAAGGTTTCCGTAGCTTGCTTACCCCTACCTTAGTCCAGATGGCAGAACCCCAAGACCTGAATCCTGATGTCTGTGAGAATCACTGGGAAACTTGTTGGCCAAGCAGGTTTCTGGCCAAATTATGAAATCCAGATGCAGTAGGCATGGTGCCAGCATTAGGCACAAAGGCTCTAAACCAAGGAAGCAGAGGAAGAAACCCCTCCAGGCAGGAGGGAGCAGAAGGCATCAGGACTGCACCTCCAAAGGCTGTAGTGACTTCCCTGGTGGTCTGTGGCCTCTCCAGACCTTCCAAGGCTGAGGCAGTGAGGGGATAGGCATGAGTAACAGAAGAGAGATGCTTTTTGACAAACATGAGTTAGCAACCTGTCACTCACCTTTGCTTTTTCCTGCCCACTTTGATTCTGCTCACCTGCCCTTCCCACCCTGTGAGCCACATTGACTGACTCCAGAGGTGAAACACACAAGTCACACACATGCGATTTCAGGTTGTCAGAATAGCAGAGTTGTCAAAAGCTGTTAGAAGCTGAGCGGCTAAAGCATCCTCCTCCCAAACCTCCTCCTCAAATTATAAGCCATCCCTCATTGCGTGGTGCTGCTGAGCCTGGCGTTTCACCTGCATGCTTGTTGCTTGCTGTTCTCTGTCCCAGAACTGGTCTTAGCAGCCTGGAGCTTAAGGATCTGCTCTTACATTGATCAGAAAAAAATTGGCATTCTTCCTCAACTCCCCCATCCAAATCTTAGCACTGTTTGTTGTTTCTGACTTGTGGCGCGTCCTCCCTCCCGACTAACACTTGGAGAATTCAGCAAAACCATGTAAACCTGCTCAGGTTTAGGAATCTAGAACTGATCAAAGCTAAGCCATCAATGAGAGCCTCACTGGTTCTTCTGCCCCTAGAATCAGCTGGCATCTCTTAGTGTTCTAGTGCTGTGACAAGTGGAAAGGTCATGGTTTCCCGAGAGTGACTCCTCCCCTCTACCTTAGACAGAAAGCAGGAGGAGAGGAGGCGTTTAGGAAAGCTGGACTGCATGAGGGCGTGAGGATCTAGCCAAGGCAAGAGGACGCCATCTTCATTGCTCATGCGCAAGGAATTGCAGAGATGAGCTTCCGATCTCTACTTCAGGGTAGATGTCTGCCATAGATACCATCCATGCCTACCTGAATTAGCCCACATCAAATCTATGGCTTCACATGAAAACGTTCTATTTATTTATTTATTTATTTTGAGAGAAAGTCTCACTCTGTCACCCAGTTGGTGTGGTCTCGGCTCACTGCAACCTCTGCCTCCTGGGTTCAAGTGATTCTCCTGCCTCAGCCTCCCAAGTAGCTGGGATTACAGGCACGTGACACCACGCCCAGGTAATTTTTTGTATTTTTAGTAGAGACGGAATTTCAACATGTTAGCTAGGATGGTCTCAATCTCCTGACCTCATGATCTGCCTCCCTCAGCCTCCCAAAGTGCTGGGATTACAGGTATGAACCACTGCACCCAGCCATGGAAACGTTTTTTAATAAAGATGTTGGCTGATCATCAGATAACCTTGTATTAGACACTTGCAATGATTCATTACCACCAGAGGAAGCCAATCATTCATTCAGCAAATATTTATTAACTGCCCGTGGATAGTGATCGGGAGAAACACTGGTAATACAGTGCTGAGTGTGAAAGGCAGTGTCTCCCTGCCCTGGTAAAACTATTTCGGTTAGTATAAAAGCAATTGCAGGTTTTACTGTTACTTTTTTTTTTTTTTTTTTGAGACGGAGTTTCTCTCTTGTTACCCAGGCTGGAGTGCAATGGCGCGATCTCGGCTCACCGCAGCCTCCGCCTCCTGGGTTCAGGCAATTCTCCTGCCTCAGCCTCCTGAGTAGCTGGGATTACAGGCATGCGCCACGATGCCTAGCTAATTTTTGTATTTTTAGTAGAGACGGGGTTTCACCATGTGGACCAGGATGGTCTCGATCTCTTGACCTCGTGATCCACCCGCCTCAGCCTCCCAAAGTGCTGGGATTACAGGCGTGAGCCACCGCGCCCGGCCCTACTGTTACTTTTAATGCACAAATTGTGATTATTTTTGCACCAATCTATATGACAGAGCCAAAAAATGCAAATAAATTATTAGATAAATGGAGTATAGCAGCTTTAGGTATTATGAAGGAGATCCCAGACAGGGAACAGTGCAGGGAGCATTGTAGAGTGGAAAGGAATACGGGATCTGTAGGTAGGTACTTCAAAGTCCAAACTCATGTCTGTTAACTGGCCTCAAGCAGGTCATTTAACCACTCTAAGCCTCAGTTACCTCATCTGTTAAAAAAAAAAAAAAAAAGTAAGGGAATGAAATTCCCTTCCTTGCCTGGCTATTTAGGGATGGACTGAGACAATGATTGTAAAAGCAGCTAACGCAAAACTTGGTATACAACACTCTTTAATAAATGCTCATTCTGGCCGGGCATGGTGGTTCATGCCTGTAATCCCAGCACTTTGGGATGCCAAGGCAAGCCTCACCCTGAGGTCAGGAGTTCAACATCAGCCCAGTCAACATGGCAAAACTCCATCTCTACTAAAAATACAAAAATTAGCTGGGTGTAGTGACGTATACCTGTAATCCCAGCTACTCAGGAGGCTGAGGCAAGAAAATCACTTGAACCTGGAAGGCAGAGGCTGCAGTGAGCCAAGATCGTGCCACTGCACTCCGGCCTGGGAGACAGAGCAAGACTCCATCTCAAAAGAAAATAAATAAGTAAATGCTCGTTCCTCTTTCTGCACCTTTCATCTTCAGAGGGTGCTGATTTTCAATTCCCTTCCCTGCTCTGGGCTCCATATGAAGCCAAGGAAAGGGCTTCAGGAATAAGTCAAAGTGAGTCTTCTTCAAATGCTGTCTTTGAGGATGAGGTCCGAGTGTCACAGACTGAAAGTTGAGGGAGTGTCTCTGTGCAGAGTGTCTGAGTGGAAATATCAAGTCACTCAAAACCTATGCATAACAGGCCGCCTCCATAATTACTTGCAACAAGAGGCATGATGTGCTTCGCCTTCCGTTTTATAGCCATCAAGGCATTTTTAAAAAGATTCTGTTAATTGCCATTTGTAGACAATTATTATCTATTCAGAATCCCCTGGTGCAAATGAATCACACCATACATCCTGTCTGAGCTCTCTCAACCCACTCACTGACCCCCAGAGCTGCTGCGACTGCAGAGACAGGAACAGTGACTGACTGGCAGGGACGGGGCAGAAGTCTTGGGGGCCCACCAGAAGACTTCTGCGGGTATCTGTAGGTCAGGGGGAGAATCAATTTATGATCTCTCTGGGGCATATTTAAGGCAAGACAAGAGAAAGGAGGGGAACGGGTAGATTCTGCTTACAACTGAAGAAGCAAGGGGAGGTGGGGGTCTTGACAAGCACAAGGCAGGGAGGCTCCCTCAATCCCCCACCCAACTCAGGCTTCCCACGGGCCTGAACAGTGCCTGTTCCAAGTTGAGCTGCAGTTTAGCTGGACTCAGAAGACTTGGAATTGGGGAAGAAAAGAGGCTTCACACATCTACACAGAGTCCAACCAGGATATTTTAATGGGATCTGCATACCCTCCCATACAGGGATCTGGGAAAAACAATCATAATCGATAGCTAATATCCACAGAGCTCTAGCAATGTGCCCAACACTCTGCCAAGCCAACTCCACTGGGTATATATTATTACTTCCATCTTATAAATGAGGAAATCAAGGCTCAGAGAGCTTGAGCAGGTTGCTCAAGATTCTACACCTCATCAGAGCCAGTATTCAGACCGATATCCGTATTGCCTGATTCCAGATCCCCAGCTGCACCCTCTGCCTTGCCCCTGGAAACTGTAAGTTGTGAGCTCACCAAGGACAAATGTCTGCGTGCTTGTCCTTCACAGGGCCTAGCATTGTGCAGGATATTCAGGAGTCATTTAATTAAAAGTTGCCAAATGAAGGAAGGAAGGCTTGAAAGAGAAGATTGAGAAATCTGTCCATGCATTCAGTGGTAAATGAAAATATGCAAAATGCATGAATATCATATGCAAATCAATACCTATCATTCTCATTAACTGTTAGAGAGGAGAGGGTGCATGGTTTTCACAGGGGATGGGCTCCTCTTCTTGATGGCCGTATCTACCCAATAATGTCTCATGGTGACTTGTAGAGATATTGCAGGATTTGTGAGACTCTGACCTCTCTTTATCATCAAAATTCTACCCGTCCTTCAAAATTTGCTTCCATAGAGCCTACCCTGACTACCGGTTCTTATCGAATCTATTAGCCCCTACCATGTTGCAGGCTCCTCGCTAGAGAAGACACGTAAGCAGGTAATGGCAATGAATTATGCCGTATGCCATATTAGAGATGCGCCGGAAGCATAGGAGCAAGGGAAAGCAGTGACTGGCAGAGATGAGACCTGTGGGAAGAGGGGAAGCCTCACAGAGGAAAAGATACCTGAGTTAGAGCTCAAAGGCCCTGAGGAGTCTGACAGGTAAACAAGATGTGGAAAGGATACCCCTGGGAACAGCCTATGCAGAGGCACGGAAATGCGCTGCGGAAATGTGCATTTGGGAAACTACAAGTCGTGATCATGTAAAAAGATGTTGAGACACAAAGCAGATCATGTTACTTCTCTGTTTAAAACACCGCACTGGCTCCCACACACGTGGGAAGCAACCTCACCTCCTTACCATAGCTCCCCTGCTCCATGGAGCTCTATGTCTGGTCTCTACCCTCTGTGCAGACATCCTGTCATACCACCTTCCCCCAGGACCATCAAGCTCAGCCACAGCAACCTTCCTTCTGTTCCTGAAGGCATCTGGCTCATTCTCACCTTAGGGCCTTTGCACTTGCTGTTCCAGCTGTTTGGAACTCTCTTTCTCATTTTGAGGGATAGGCTCTCCTCTGCAGGTCTTAGCCCAAAGGTCACATCCTCCAAGAGCCGCATCCTGACTACTCCATCCAGAGGATCCTCCAACCCGCCTCTAGTCCCCGTCTAGCTCGTGCCCTTGTCTTTCTTTCTCCCTTGCACTTCTGACTGTTTGAATCTGTCTTGTGCATGTCTAGTCTTTATGTTGTCTATCTCTTCTACATATACTAAACCAAGGATCTCATAAACCAAGTTAATGAGATCCTTGGCCTGCCTGACTGATTCACAGGCATTTCCAGACCTGGGACATGCAGTGCCTACATATAATGAGCACTCAGTATTTGTGGGATAAGTGGATGGATGGCTGGATGGATGGATGGACAGATGGATGGCTAGATGGATGAAATGAATGAATGACAGTTGCCAATAAAGGCTGATAAGAGGAATAATAAAATTTTGAGGATGGAGAGACATTTGAGAAACAGAACAGACAGGGCTTTGGATGTCATGAATATTATTTGGACTTCACCCTATAGTAGCTGATGGGGACATTAGAGAAATTATCATTCCTACCAGACAATTTAGCATTTGATTATCTCTTGCCTTGCACTGGCTTCTGGCAATTTCTTATGCCTGAACCTTATCTGACCAATCAAATTGCCAGATACATAGCATCAACAAATTCTTGCAGAGAATTCTATGCAATGTGTCAATGTCCATTATTTTACTAGGTTCTTTTGGCAAGTTTCCTCTTTCAGCCTTCTCTAGCACCAGGCTGAACATATGGTAGATTCTCAATAGATGTCTGCTGACTGATCAAATGTCTGAGGGGGTTTCTTAAAAGAGTAAAAGGAAGGAAACTAACATGTATCAGCACTGCAATGGCCTGATCTCTGGGCAAGGTGCTTTAGATATTCAGTCCCCATATGCAGGCCTATACAGTGTATGTCATGATACACAGTGTATATCATTATACACAGCCAACAAGCAACAGGGCCAGGGTTCAAAACTAAGGCTCAGGACTCTTTCCACTGTTCCCTGCTGCCCTGGAATCAGCCACCTTCCTGGCTTTAGGAGTCCCTGAGAGTGTCTGTCCCAGAAGCTGACTCGAAAATCTCAACTAAGGCAAGAGCTTGGGGTGGAGGGTCTCCCTCGAGTGTCTATAACTTGATTACCACTGACGTGAGTTCTGCCTCTTAACCCAAGCGTGCTACCAGCTCCTTCCTGTCAGATTTGGTAGAAAATGCCCTCCGCCTTTCCAAGAGCTCCTCTGACCCTTGGGCTGAATGTCTGGTAGGAAAAGCACTAGGTGGGAGGCTGATTCCCAGGCTTGCTCTCTTCTTCTGTCTTAGTGTAAACTGCTGGTCCTTTTGTCTGCCAGCCTTTTCATTGATATGCTTTCACACTCAGCAGGAGCTCTGGGGCTCTCTGGGCTAGGCATAGCTCTTTGTTGCATTAAATCAGCCCTGTACCTCTCATGTTGAATGCCCTCTTGCCCACGAAGAGCTACAAGTACCCCCTCCTCAATGCAGAACTTCCAACCTATGTGCCTAGACCAGGCTCCTGTGGTCAAACAAGACTAGCACTTTATTAGGCTCCAGCTCTCTGTGCTTCACTTTGCCCAAATGCAAGACAGAGCAATCTGTTCCTCTTACCTCCACAAGGGAGCCCTAGGAACTAATTACTGTAAGCAAATCACTTTAACTATCACAATTATCAACAGCACTTTATGATCCCCAGTTAGAAAGATGATCATAACACCCCCACACCCAGCCCAAGGCAGAAAGTCAATTCTGTAAGTGCCTATTGAGATTATCAAAGCCCCAGAAAAGAACTTCCATGTGTACACACCCCATTTGGGAAAATGGTAATGGAATGGCACTACTGATACCAGTCTGAGGCACAATAACTTCTTTTGGATGGTTCGCCAAGACCCAGGAGATACCATCACCTGCCTGATAACTTGTTTGCTGAGTTAACAATACATGGTTGTGAGCTCACTTACCTTTTTAATAGAATAAAAAAGAAGGAAAAGGAGCAATGCCACATCGAGGGAGGAGAAAAGAGAGAAAAAGCAAAATAGCAGAAGATTCCAACTCTGCCCCTCTCTCCCCAAGTTTTTTTCTTCTCCATGTAGGAGTGAGCGTTCTAATTCTGCAACGCCGTCATTACTGTAATGGGTTTGGCAGGCCTGTATTACAGCACCAAGGCTGTCAGGAATGGATGACATGCTGTCTGTTATGGGCTCCTGCTGTTCTCAGCCAACTGAGGGCCAGGAGGACTAGGAGAAGAGAAGCGAAGAGGAAAGAAAGGCAGACTCCCATTAGTGTGGGCATGCTAAGAGAGGATTGTTTCAGACCACTCACAACATTAGAAATGAAACGACTCTAGATGCCATCCCAGGGGGGCTGACAAAAGCAGTAAGTTATGGGAATTTGAAAGTAAACAGCAAAGCAAGGAGGTAAATTTCCTCAACTAAGATCACTTTCCCTGCATGGCCAAGTTCTGGTTGCTGATGGTGGATTCTGTAGCAGTAGAAATTATAGAGCACTGGATTACGGGGCTGGAGGGGAAGGGAGGGGCTTCCTTGCCTAGGTAGCAAACTGGGGGTGAGGGGGAAGCATTTAACTAGAAAAAGAAATGATGAGCTTGAACCTAGTTAGAGTGCCTGGCTGTAATCATTTCTTCACCTTCTAGCTAGGCTGCAGGAGCCAGGAACAATTAAGCCGCCTAAGGAGTGAGTTATGTTTAACTCTCCTGGCTGAGGTCAGCTTTGTTGCTGGGATGCTTCTTCAAAAACTGCCTGACTCCCTTTGCCTGGCCTTCAACCTCATTAAAGGGAGACAGTGAAGAAAATTATAGTATTGCCTTCTTACTAGAGCCCAAAGGAAAGGGACTTTCTTAAATAAAAATAACTGTTGTAGTAAATAATGGTGACCCAGCAATTATCAGAACATTGTTTATTCCACAGCTAAATGCGGGAGCCACAGACCCGTTGAGATAAAGCATTATGAACACCTATAATAAGGAAGATTAAAAGCCATATGCTCTGGGAGGGTTGGTTGAGCAGCCATGGCAGTGGGTTGCTGGTTTGGTTTTAGATGCCTCCTGAGACACACACCTCGATCCTCAGGAGGATCAGCCAGGTGCAGGCATTGGCAGAGGACTCTTCATTGCTGTCTCATTAACCTCTGCAGTGCCTGTGGCCAGGAAAGATACTGGCTAGTGGGTGAGAAAAGAATGCAGAGGCTTAGCTCTGTGGGATTTGGGTGAGGGTTTGACTCTCATCTGTAGATAAATTTGAAAACAATTTTGACAAGATTCTTCTTATTTCAACCCAAGAAGGTTGTTCATTGTCATGGTCTCCATTTGACAGATGAGGATTTATTTATTTAGTCAATAAAAAGAACTGGCAGAGCCATAGGGTATAGTTGGGCCAGGGTATTCAGTGACGATCAGGGGCTTCTCAGTTATCATTCTGCAGCCACAGATGGCTTAAAGATTCCAGAAACTCTTTGTTACTCTCTGATCTCCAGTAAATTGTTTCCTGTCCATCTCTAGGAATGTCATGATTGCTTGCTCTGTATTCTCTAAGCTGATACCGTTTACTTTTTCACCTGTATACTATTTGTACCCTCAGAAGTCTCCAAAATATAGCAAATAACCCTTGCGCTTGAAAAAAAAAAGAGCTGAGACAGTGACATAAGTGACACAAAGATGGTTCATTGAAGAGGATGCAGGCCAAGAGTAGAGGACTCCTGCCAAATCCTAGTCCAAAGGAGAGCTGCCCTCTGAGTTCAGAAGTTAGACTGTGAAAACAGCCATGTTTCTAGGGCACCAGAGGCTGACAGCACAGGCCCTGTGAAGCTGGGCAGTATGTTCCACTCGTGTGTGCAATAGCATAAAACCAGCATTCAGAGCCTACACCGAGAGAGAGTTTGTGCGTGCCCACATGTGCATGTGCTAACCAAAGATTAACTAAACTGTAACTCATAGAATGAGCAGGGAATTGTTTGGGGGATTGAGATCCAGCTGTTATTGGTGCAGTGAGAGCTGCCAGGAACCTCATGAGGCAGCGGCGGGTGCAGCAAAGAAGGAGGATGCGCATCAGAGACGCGTATGACGAAAGATCCTCACTGCTGCAGGAAACGGTGTTTCTCTGCAGAGTGGATTGTGAACCACACAGCCCCGAATCCACACTGCCACCTATCTGTAGGACAGAAATGTGCAGCTTCCATTCGATGCAGGAGTCAGCACGATGCTGTCATTTTTTCTCATCTGTATCTAGCTAAGAAAGAGGTGGTGAGAGGCAGGGCACCTGATGGAAAGGACATTTGCCAAGACAGTGGGTGCTGCCGCCGGCCTGTTGACCAGAGTGACCTGCTGTCTGATGCCTTTCAGGGAAAAACTGAGTTATGTTTCATTTTGCCCCAGGGTATGTGGGTGAGTGGGTTAGACAGGGGAAAAGTTAGCATTTCATTCATTCTGATCTGAATCTCTTTTAAAACTCAAATGGCATGCATAATCTTTCCCTTAATTAGAGCTTCTGAAATATCACTGGGCATCTGTATAACCCCACCTTTCCTTGCCCTCTACAAAGAAGGAATCATGGGATAATTTTGCTGTGGATGGGGAGGGGGACACAGAGTTGTAGGGGAAAAAAGATACAGGAAAAGAGAGGAAAAATTCAGGGGCAGAAGGTAAGAGAATGGGAATGTCATCTGAAAACTAAGCAGGATACTTTATCAGACAGGCTGCTGTTTTCAAAGTAGGAAAGGAGAGAGGGCACCAGGGCAGCCAGAAAGCTAGAATTTACTCGGTAACTACTGTGTGTCAGGTGCTTTGCAGACAAGTTTTCCCTCCGTTTGAGGGGGCTGTGTTCTATCGTCCCTGTTTCACAAGTGAGAAAAGGAAGGCTCAAAAGTGTGGGACCTCATTGAAAGTCATACAGCAAGTATGGGGAGGACGGGCTTCAAACGCACATTGGCCTCACTGGCCATTGCCCACCTCCTACCTACTCTCACCGGGCCTTGGTCCCTCAGCCTAGGCATATTTCATGGGTAACTTGTTCCCACAGATTCTATGTGTTTGGGTGTCATGTGGCCCCAGAAAGACTAGACTTTTCAAAAGAACGACCCCAACATCTGTTGCCTTTGTAACACCTCCCACCCACTGCACCCTCACGCCCTCCCCCTGCTCCTCTCCCTCTGGACCAGAGTACTGTTGGGTGCTGAACAGACGGCAGAAGTGAGGGGTACTGCCCTATCCAGCCCTTGGCACAGATGTGGACCCTTGCTTCACGTGTTGAAGGTGGCACCTCAGCCATGAGGCTGGTCATGGAACTGCCACATCACAGAATGCTAATGTTGGGAGATGTTCCAGGAATCATCTCATCTAGCCCCCTCATTTTGTCCAGGGAGAAGAGGAGTTGTTCAAGATCACATAGCCAGTTGAGGACAGAGCCAGAATCGGCTCTCAAACCCAGCCCTGCACTCTTCCCTCTATGCCAGACTAGGACAGGAATATGTTTGGAAGTTGGAGCAATACTCCTAGACATAGCTGCTCTCCACCTACCTAGTTGAGCTCTCAAAGTTGAATCCCAAGAACCCCGAGTATGGGTGACCCCTGAGAGTACGGCCCCACAGCTGTCAGCCAAAACCAAAGGAAAATGAAACAAAGGAGAAATTCAAGGCCAAGTGAGAGTTGGAGAGGTTACTGCAAAAGACAGACCCAAATTCAATAGAGTTTAGCTTGAGACCCCACTTGGCATTTCACCACGGACAGCCTGCCAGGCAGGTTAACAAAAGAGTCTGCAACATGAGTCTATACTCTCAGGTCTCCCACTGAAGAAGATCTCCAGAGCAAAGGTCTCCATTGAGGGCCATGTGACAAAGGCTCACCTTCACAGTGTTGAAACCGGAAAGCAGCTTATTGCTCTGTCACCAGCATTCAGGAGGTAGACAGAAAAGCGTGACTTCCATCTCTGAGTCCACAAGGATTGCTCCAGCTCCCATTGTTGTGACTAGATTCTGGTCAACAGCATGGGGGAGAAACAAGGGAAAGGCTTCATCCAGAGGTTTTACCCATCCCTTCTGCTCAAATCTCATTGGCCAAGACTATCACCTAGCTGCAAGGGAAGTTGGGGAATGAAGTGCCTTTTCTGAGCAGTTATATTTTTTAATAATATTTGACAGTAGCTAAAGAAGAGTAGAAGAATGCATTTTTAAAAAGAGCTAGGAATTTTTCTCTCCATGGGCACTAGTTCTAATGAATGTTGCACATCTGTTTTGGGTACCTAACCTGACCTGGTAGAATTGTTTTGGAGATTGAGATCCAGTTGTTATTGGCTCAGTGAGAGCTGCCAGGAAACTCACTGGGGCATCTGCAAAAGAAAAGATGAGTAAGCCAAGGTGAACAACCAGGAAACCAGGCTTCATTTATTTATTTATTTACTTATGACATCTCACTCTGTTACCCAGGCTGGCATGCAGTGGCATGATCTTGGCTCGCTGCAACCTCTGCCTCCCAGGTTCAGTGATTCTCATGCCTCAGCCTCCCAAGTAGCTGAGATTACAGTTGCACACCACCATGCCCAGCTAATTTTTGTATTTTTAGTGGAGATGAGCTTTTACCATGTTGGCCAGGCTAGTCTCGAACTTCCGACCTCAGGTGATCTACTCGCCTTGGCCTCCCAAAGTGCTGGGATTACAGGCGTGAGCCACCACACTCAGCCCAGACTATATTTAATTATAGGAAATTCACAACTAGATATCAGAAAATGAGATTAAAGCAGGGAGCAGCTTCCCAGGGAGACTTCTCTCCAAGAGAGTTCATAGGAATGAAGATAAAACCAAGACAAACAAGTGCAGCTCATAACTCTCCTCTAGCCTCCAGGGGCTGAGTGGGGCCCGTTGGTCTACTTCATAAGATCTGGTGATATACAGAAACTACACTGTAATCACATTTCTACAAGATTCCTTAGAAGAAAGAGTAACTATGCCTCAAAGTAATAACAATGTAACCATATAATCTGCCCTATGAGTTAGGCAAGCATTTACTTTCTAAATCCTCTTCCTGTTTACTAATCTTAACACTTCCCAGCATTTACTTTGCACTGTCAACTGTCAACCGTGCATTGAAGGAGAAAGGAGCGGGGCGGGGACTGGGATTGTCTTGCTTCTCCTCAGGGATGAGGCAGGAGGAACGGATTCTGGACACTGCCCTTTGCTGGGGACCAGCAGGCAAGTTCCCATGCATCACAGGCCCCATGGAGTAGGAAACTCCTGAGAAGCCAATTCATCACAGTCCCCTCTGGTGAGCTCCCAGGGAGGTCTGCGAATCCTTTTGCTTGGGCAGAGTGCAGGAGCCTGAAAACTTGACCACCATTCCTCTCCCATTGGGTTTTGCAGGGTCCTGAGTCCCTTCCCTCATATCTTCCCAGTGTTTCCATTCTTCTCTGAATGGTCAAGACAGGTATTCCAAGTCCTAGTAGATTCTTCAGAAGAAGTGGGTAGGAGGAAGTAGGCCACCTCCACACCCTTTCCATATATCCTCCATGCTCCAGCAGCAAGGAATGCATGGAGCAACTGGGCTTCAGCTTCTCTCTTTCATTTATGTTTAACAGTATCTCTCCTGGAAGGTGTCAGTGGGTAGCAGAATAAAGCCTCCCCTAATCACTCCAGACCAGAAAGATTTCCCTCCATTCATGAAAATTCCTAAAATGTGCATTGCACTTTCCAGCCTATAAAGTGTTTTTCTACATCTGTTGTTTCATTGAATCCTTAAAACAATCTTACCAATAGTTATTATTATTCCCATTCTATTGATAAGCAAACAGACTCAGAGAGAGAAGCGGTTTGTCCAAGGTCACATAGCTGATACGTGATGAAGCTAAGCCTGGAATCATAATGGTCTGACTTCAAAATCTAGACTGCTTCCAGTTATCACAATGGCCTCTCAACTCCTACAGATCCTGAATAGAGTTCTCCCACTTACCCACATCCTGCTCTGTGATAGTGCTTCTGTGTAGTCTTAAGTGTGTATTTAATTCCTCTAACTCTTGTGCAAGCCCAATGAGAATGGGGACTGACTCTTCGGTGCTTCTCTGGATCGCTCCAGCAACAAGCTCAAGATTGGCCATGAAGGAGCTTCTCAGAAATGAATGGGGTATTTCTTGATGTTCCCTAGAAATGCAAACTGAAAGAGCAACCTATGTGAAACACTCTGGAGTGAGACAGCAGTTAGGCTCCACATAGAAGGCTCCTCTCTCTATGAGTTCTCATCTCTACGCTCACTGCTAGAGCTGTGTTTGAAACGCATTTGATGATCTAGGTTTCTCAGTAGGGCAGCAATGAAGTTTGCAGTCTTTCAAAATTCCTGCATGGAGACCTATGGATGACCCCCAGACAGAGAAGAGGGAGGAAAAGAAAATCTCAAGATTGCAGAACTGTGTCTGGCACATCCTAAACACCCAGTAAATATTTGTGATTGAATGAATGGGAGACAAGAGCAGAAGGCCAGTGGGGATAGGAAGAAAACTGTGCTAGATCAAAACCAGTTGCCTGGGCAATCTCAGAGGTCTTTCTGTTTATGTAGGGAGATCTGGGGTTGAATTGGGGGGTTGGCATGGGATGCCTGTGTTAACATAGGAAGCCTAGGTACTCAGGCTTGTTAAACTAGTATTATTTCCTGCTACTTCTCCATCTTGGCCCTTCTTCTCTGATGTATCTCTTATTCCAATGCATTTTCCTACCCCGAAAAGAATTGAATCTGTGATTCTTCACTTTGAGAGACAATAACTGTAGGAAAGTAAATTTCATTATTGTCTGAATAGAAACGGGTACAAGATGTTAGATATACTTACGTCCAGTGCTTATAAGCAGGCTTATTTATGTCACAGAAGTACCTTCTCTAACACTGTAATTGCAGATACAGCTAATGAGCTCATCCCTGTAGAAAGCTCTCCTTAGAAGCGGGCCATCTTCCTGGCCAACACCATGCTATGTGTTGTATAATGATCTCCACAGATTTTTCGTTCATCACTAACATCCATCAGTAAAAACTGTGAGCATACCTCTAGAATATATGCATTTCTCTGTAAATTATATACATGTGCACTAGTTCTAATATATGACATGCATTTAAAAAGAACATACCCACAAAATAGACATTATAGAATTAAGAAATAAAATAGTCTCCCTGCATGCAGAAGGGTCAAGTGACTCCCTGGGGTGTACATGACCCACTTTAGAGGCCATTGGCTTACACAAGAGAGCACCCAATGCACCCAAAGGAAATAAAATCAAAGAAAGCATTTTAAATTGTTTTTCCTGGGTAGCTCCTGTTTCCCAAATCAGTGCTCAAACATCTAATTTCAAGAGGTCTCCTTCCATTTGGTAAGGGTTAAAAAAATAACAGCATGCCACACCTCATATTGGTCAAAGCTTTTTTTGCTACAGAAGCAGTTTTGAGGGAGAAATTGTCACCTAGCACCACAGTTATGCAAATGTGATAGTTATTTTTGACACTGGTAAATAATAGTTCTGTATGCACCAACACTGTTTTTTTTACCTTATCATGCAAGGTCTCAAGTCATAATTTAGATGTTCATAAGTGATTCGCATTTTGGGGCGATGGCAAGCAATTTGTGCAGTGTTTCCCATCTATCTTCTACGTTGAAAAGGTGATTAGCACTTTGGTGGGGAGAGGGGAGGGAAGGTCTCACAAACTGCTTCTTTGATCAAGGCAAATCAAGATGTCTGATGAGATGATTGGCTGACATAGTTGTACACAAGCCTTACCTCCCCTGGGCTGTCCCGTTTTCAGATTAGAATTAATGAGGGCTGCCTTTATCAGAAATTCAACTGACTTCTCTTCAAATGGCTTGCAAATAACTACCCCTCAAAATAGTATTACTACACATTATTCAATGCAGAACAAAAATAGAATGAAAAATACACGTGACACTGGTAATACAACAAACATAGTACTGTTATAAAAAATTCTAAAAGGCTGCAAGATAGCATTTCTAGCCCACTCTAAAAATAGCTAATTGAGAAAGATTCCTTTATGTTACTGCTCTTAATTGCCTGGGCAGCTTTATCAAAAAGTCAGTTAGTGGCTGGCTAGTACTTTGAGAGTCTTGGTAGCCAAATCGGAGAGCTCAACTAAGCAAGATCACAGCAGGAACCCTGGTGTGATCCTGTATGGTGACACTGGAAGTCTTTCTGGCTAATTAGGGAATCAGTCACTATGCAAATGAGCACCTCCAGATTAGCCACAACTTATGCTTTTCCCCACCGCCCTTGCAAATGATACCGATTGAATGGTTGGTTATCACCCCATAGAGAATAACAGAAGGATAAAATTTTAGAGACAGCCCCCTTTGGAAATCACCTGGTCTAGCATCTCAGTTTACAGATGGGGAAACTGAGTCTTCAGAGGTTGAGATCCTTGACTAGAGTTCCTTAGTTAGCTAATGGTAAATGTGAGCTAATTTCCAGGCTTTTCTAAAAACAGTAGACTCTTTTTTTTTCTTGCCTTTAATTTTTATTTCAATCTGTAAATCTTGTTATTCTGTACATAGACACTTGTGAGCAACAGGGAAATTAAGGTTAATATAATGAAAAATGTCACCAGATCAAGGACTCAAAAGACCTATACTTTGAGGGGACCCTAAACAGCTGAGCCCCCTGCCTATCCTTTAGGTCTCACACCCTTTCCCATAGGAAATTTGTCCTAACAGCATCGGGAAAGGAAATAGATGTGACTTTCATGGGCTCTTGAAACACCTTTCCCTATGGCTTAGGAACTGCCCAAGGTTTTTCTTTTTCTCCCAGAGGTCTGAGCTGAGGCCAATGGTTTCAGTCACAGCAAATTTGTGTTATGAAACCTCTGCACTTCTGAATTGTTGGGGTTGGCTTTTTCTTTCCTTCTCTTCTCTTTTTCTTTCTTTTTTTTATTTTCTTTTTCCAATTCCCTTTGTAATCATCTCAAAGCCAAGTGCTCATTTCCACCAGAACTTTAAACATTGTGCCTTTATGTAGCACAGCTTTTAATTTTCCTCCCTAACAGAAGTGATTGTTTATGTTGTAAATGCCACATTAGTCTCCATGAAATGGAGATGGAATTGATTTTCATTTCAGAGATTTCACAGCTTGCCCCAGAACTTTATGCTTGATTGCCAATGCTCAGAAATGCATGGGCTTCTGAGAGGTTCAGAAATGATGTGTGTAACATGGCATATAAAAATGTGAGAATTGGAGCTGCATTTGTTGGAAGACAGACCCCTGAGTCTCAGTGGATATGTCTGGCCAGGCACTCAAAGAAACCAATGTCTTGAGTGCAGGTGGCACCTTCTAGAGACTTCAGTCCCAAGTCAGCTTACCCACAATACGACCAATTTTCCCCACCAGTGAATTTGGCAGGGACACAGGGATATGCTCCAAATGGAATTCAGAGTATACACTGCTCAAAGCAAAGGAAGGGGGAAAACTATGCTGGCACATTGGGAGTGGAGGTGGAATGGAGGGCAGATGGCAGCTTGACCAAAAAGAAAGGTTTTACCCCTTCTCTGTCTCCCCTGCTGACTTCAGAGCCACATGCCTCCTCCTTGGGGAACCTGTTGCATGTAACTACTGAAGCCAAGATGAGCAGATGGCTTCACTCTCTTCCAGGGATGTGAGATAACGCCACGGGCATTCCAGGGGACTAGACCGACAGTACATCTGTCCTGATCTTGGTCAACTGTTGGCCTGATCATCCAGAAGACACGCCTTCCAAGGGACCTGCCATACTGGCATGGGCCTTGTCCTCAAGCCCTCCTGAAAGCCCCTTTCTCTGCAAGAATTCCTCCAAACTGGAGTTTCTAGAATACAGCTGACATTCAATACAACACAACGAAGATATACATTATATTCTGTTTACCATTTGTTAAATTTGACAGACCATTTTGAACGGTGAGCAGAACAACATCTCAGCACATACAATTCTCACGGCAGTGTCGGGGGTGGAGTCGTCTGCTGGAAGACATCACGAGAATCTTATTTTGAGTGATTATCATCATTGTTAATTTGAACATTTCTACTTAATTATGTCTGGCTTCATCGAGTTATAAATATGTATATATTAATGTTAACAATATGAGCTTTATTGGCCAAATACATAATCGGTGATTAAAACAGAAATCTCCCAATATGTCTAAAGCTGCCACTCTAAATGGATAATAAAGTATAAAAGAGTTCCCATTCCATTGCTAGTCAATTAATGATACCTTTTCTTATATCAAGAAAATACTTAGATGTGACTGAAATTCCTAAGTGTGTTTCCAAAATTAGGTGCTGGGTGCTCGGCTCAGTCTTCTCTCTCTCTCTCTTTTCTCTCTCCCTCTCTCTCTTTCTCTTTTCTCTCTCCCTCTCTCTCGCTCTCTGCCTGAATGGCAGATGGCGAGCACGCATTCAGGGTAGTGGTGAGGGGGTGGAAAAAGTGCAAAGAAGGGGCATGGAAAGAGTTGCTTAAAGCTGGCAGGAAGGCACATTCTGACAAGGAGAGCTGGAATTAGATTGCTGCCAGGGGAGGGCTCTCTGGCAACAAGAATGGGGGCGGGGTTGCACAGGAACTCAGGGAAGTTGAGACTGTCAGCATGCAGACCTTTCCCTATTGCAAGTCATTCTCTTCTTGTTTTTTCTTTTTCTTCTTCTTCTTTTTTCTTTTTTTTTTTAACTTTTTAGTGTGTGTCTTTGTTAAAGAGGGCAGGAGAAAGAAGCAGCTTTATCAAGTCCAGTTCTCATTTTGCATCAGAGTAGTATTGATTTTCCACCCATGACTGCTGAAAATTAGAATTTCTTCATGAAGCTGGGTTCTTTTCCTGTCGTGTTCCTTATCTTTTTAAATATGATTACCTGTACTTCAGGGCTTCATGGCTAAAATCATAATGAACTTCTCCACCCAGCCTGGTGCAAGAGATCAAGAGGCAACTGCCTGCAGGCCTGTGTCTGTGGCTACAGGAGGGCAGGCAACAGTCTTGGACGGGAATAAATTTTTTCCCCTCTGGTTACTCAATGCCCTGTCGTTGGGCCACAGACTTATTGACTTACTACTAATTTTCTTGTCAGGATAATTCTTCCAATCAAGATTTAAAACAAACTAGGAGGTGACTAAAGTGCTGGAGATTAAAGCCTAATGCTTTTTTTTTATTTGATTAAGATACTCTTATCTGGGTTCTTTGGGCCCAATTTAAACTCATACAACCCTTTCTTAAAGGGCCAGCCTTGTTGGTTTCAAGCAAACACCTTTCCTTCACATCCGCCTCTCCTGCTGTGTATTTGCTCACCAGGAAGAAGAAATAAATTATTCCCACTGCATCAACTTTCAGGCAGCTGCTAAGTACAATTTGCGTCAATGTCTGGCCATGGAAAAAGACACCAGTCATTTCCTAAGCGATGATTTGGGGTGACCTATATTTTAGGAGACTGTTGAATTCACCATCAGCTTCTGTCCTTCCAACCTGTAGACTCAAAGCTTTCATCAAGACCTGCACTTGGAAAAGAGATTATTAAGAAGGAGAAGGGAGAAGACAATTCAGAAAGAAGACAGCACAGCCACCTAACACCACAGAGCACACACGAACCCCCTGGTGACTTTAAAAGTGATCTCTTTAATTTATCTCGTTTCTCTATGCTTTGCTTTGCAGACCATCCCCTTCACCAGTATCTGGCAAAGACATGCAGTTTGTAGGCCTTAAACCAAGTAGACTTTGCCCATTTTGTTCTGATATTTTCTGTGCATGTTAATTAGCATTATGAAAAGAAAGCCCTTCAACCAGGCATCCAGCCTAATTACATGGTCTGAATTGAAGACCAGAGACAGACATATAGAGAGCATAAAGTTAGAGAGGTGCATTCTGAGGAATGCTGTTCTCAGCAGTGAACATCTTTATTTTCCATCAAGTTTTCTTTTAATCTCAGTTTCTATTAAAAGTCTTCTCAAAGCTAATGCAATAAATTTAGATCTGTAGCCAGATGCAAAGCAAAACTTTTGGCAGGGACTACTCTATCAAAAGACATTGCAAATGAAATATGCTCTCCCTTGGGGATTATTCTACAGTTTAATTTAATTTGATATTTCAAATTAAATTAATTCAAATGGTTATGCAGTTTCCAGGGAAAACAGGCTTCATTTATGATGTTCTGCCACCAAATTGTTTAGCAGCCATCATATATCTTACATTGTTAACTAAGAATGATAAATAGTGACAAAGTAAGCTCTTCACCCTCATTTCCCAGTCCCAGTCTGAAACAGAAGACACATAAACCCTTCCAACACCACACACTGCCTTCGTGGGCAGCATTCATATTTATTAAGACCATTATAGTTAAGACTAATGCTATCCGTGGACCCTTCTATCTAATCATCTCTAAGCATGTGATGAAGATGCATGGAGCCTCATGAGGGAACAGATGTGATGATTCCCATTTTCTAGATAAGGAGACAGGTGGTGATGAGATTTACCCAGCATCATACGGAGAACTGGGGATGGGAGGCAGGAGCTCAGATCCAGTGCTCAGGTTCTCAAGTTCTCTGCTTTATAGAGCAATACTCCATTTGTCACCCTTCCCTAGATCTTAATATAATCTGAACTAGGTCTTCACTGTCCAAGAAATTAGAACACTGAGTTGTTAATGAGTCAACGGATCAACATACACATTCCATCTGGACAGCTGGAGATTGGATAGAACACTCTTGTCCCCCACAATTATCTTTCATTTCATCTTATTTTAAAAGTCACCATGCAATCTAACAGGCTCTTTTTCAATTGTGTTTTTTGCTTGTTGTTTTTCCTAAGTAATCTAGGGAAGGGGGCCATCTATCTCATGGCTCCTCAGAGTAACTAAAGCACCCTCCTGTCTGGTTCTGGGAGGTCTGGTTGGTTGTGGATTGGAGAGAAAGCCATGGAGCCCCTCTGAGGCAGCCCCAGATGCTCTGGCTGCTCTGAGCCAGGTCGCTTTGATTGGAGAGGCCTCTTCTGGTGTGGGGAGTGGGCAAACAAACATCTACCAAGATTTCATGCCCTGGGAAACTTTTTGGCTATTTGATTCTCCTGTCTTTCCTAGAGCAGGTTTTATTGGACGGGTGCTGGTCCTCAAGTTCATTCACCCAATGTCCCTAAATGGTGACTTGAGGAAGGCAGACTATTTGTAGAGGCTCATGTCTCCATCATCACCTTTGTACCCATGGGTCACATGAAAACTCCAAGGCTTCTCAGTTAAAACAAAGCACTGTTGTCACAAGATATTCTAGAAGAGCTCAGAAAACTGGGTTCATGGCAGCTTGCTACCACTTCCTTCAACAAAGGGCACATGGCTTACAGAAAGAAGAGGGCTTTTCTCCATCAACACCTCAGCGCCTCCAACACCATCTTTCCAGCTCCATTTCCTCCTGAAATTCCCAAGGAAACATGCAGAACCCGTTGTTTTTTTCCATGCTCTTCACTTCGGGAAAGTTCTCCTTCAAGGGTACAGCTAGGAAAATCCATGACTTTAGATTTCTTTGTCAGAAGAAATTGAATTTGCATTCTCTCCCATGTGAATCCTGGGAGGCAGTGGGTGGTAGGGAAGAGTAGCCATTAGAATGCCAATGATACACTACAGATCCTTAGAAATTGTACCGGAACTTGAGAGAGTTAAGTATTCTCTAGCGCTGCATCAGTTTTCAAGAACAACACTCAGTGGTTTTATTCCGCCGTAAGAATAATGCTATTATGCAATTATTATTATTAGCACTGTAATGATCATGTTAATTCCAGAGCTACATAATTAACTCATCATCCAGTTAGCATCTAGGATCCCTTGAACTCAAAATGCCTAACTAGTCCTGGCATTTTTTAAAGCCATCATTTCAACTCTCAGGAAAGGAATCTGCAAAATCCAAAGAGTGAGGAAGTTCCTAAAGATAGTTTCAAAAGCCAAGACCCACAGACAACTGACTTAAGAGAATAACGGAAGCCACTATGTTTCAAGCACCACCACCCCGCCATTCCCCCTCCGCTGAGCCGGAGAAATCTTTTAAATGCATTAGCTTACCTGGTCTTCATAACTCAGTGATACGTATCACCATTGTTCCTATTTTGGGAAGAAAAACCTGAGACACAAGGAAATGAAGCAACTCCATCAAAGTCACACATAGAGGCAGGGCTGGAATTTGAAGCCAGTTATTTCTTACTCTAAACTCAACATTCTAGGCTTGGCATGGTGGCTCATGCCTGTAATCCCAGCACTTTGGGAGGCCGAGGTGGGAGGATCGCTTGAGGCCAGAAGTTTGAGACCAGCCCGGTCAGCATAGCAAGACCCCATCTCTAAAAATGTAAAAATAAAAAATAAACAAAAAAATAAACTCCACATTCTTACTATAATATTCTGCTGCCTTGGCTTACAGATAAATACAAATTTCGGAGCATGGACTTTTCCCCCTATTTAGCCTCTTTCATTTGACTCTCATTTTTTCTTCTCTTTGGTTTTTCCTTCCCATATTCAGATAGACTCCAGGATCTGGCAATCGTTCTCACTATTTTCTTTTTTTTTTCTTTTCTTTTTTTGCTCAGAAAGAATATTTAGTGAGGATTCACTTGCAACAAATATTGTGATAATTACTTTGTATAGCTTTTTAACCAGTGGTCACTCTCACCCCCTAAGGTCTCACATTCCAAAAGTATTGTAGCTCTCTTAACAAATAGTTGGATGTGTAGAAAATTGTCTCTCCCTGTGACGAATGCTAAAAGGATCAAGTTTATTTGGCTAGCGGAAGAGAAATTTGTGCAGTGTTTTTAAAACAGCTTTCAAGTTCATAATAGAGATGTTGAAACCTTCCCAGCTGTTCTCCATAGCAAGCAAGAATGAAACAGAAGGAAAAGTGGTTCACTCAAAGCAATAGACGTTCTGCTTAGGCATAAGAACTTTCTGGCTGTGAAGAATTATGAAACAAGGAGATGGTGCATCCATGAAGGTTGTCCTTGAAGACCTTTCAGAATAAGACAGTTTGCTTCCTTTTAGACCTAGGAAAGCGGATTGAATGAGCCGAGAGGGAAGTTCATCCAGCCTGAGTCCTATGGCGATACGAGATGCATTCCAACAGTGTGTCTATGCTGTTGACATGAAGTTTCATCAGTTCTGTGGTAAATTCCACAACATTGACATAAGATAAAATACATTTGGTCCAAATTATCTAAATTGATTTTCCTGTCCGAATCACATGTGTACACATCCATATGGAAAAATTAGACAAGATCATATTAAGATAATAAACTTAATTGGTTTTATAAAAATCTAGAAATGTGTTTAGCACTTTAGGGAGAGGTGCCCTGTAAATCAAAGCCATCTCTAGAGTGATAACCGTCATGTGTTTTATTAGCACTCATGAAAATGGAAAGGATATATGAACATCAGTCACTGAGGACCTGAGTTCAAATGTTTGCACTACCACTTGTTAGCCTGAACAACCCATGTAATATAGCTAGGTCTCAGCTTCCTCACCCATAAAATAAAAAACATTGCACCTACTTTCTGGTATCAGGGAACCAGGGGCTGGGGAAGCATTAAATTAGATGGCATTTGTAAATCACCCAGCAGAATGACTGGCAACATAGATTGATTCTTTCCCAGTGAAAAGTTCTATAGAAGCTTTTCCATTCTAGCCTGAGACTTAAGAATGTTTCCATACAACATTCTTAAGTCTCACAGCCAAATCTCTCCAGTCCCTTCTGTTCTAAAGAAGGTAAGAATGTTCCTCTTGGGCTAACCTCACTTGAAGCCTCACTGTGGGCTTTAAGCACCTACATATAGGAGCATTGAGCATATTTACAGCCAGAGTGCCATGGTTGAGAACGTTCTCATGCCACCTTCAAGGAGCAGGAACGTGTTCAATGGGGTGGATACTGAGGAGGAGGTACCATAGTAGAAGTCCTGAACTGAGAAAAAAAGGCACCAAGTTCTGGCCCCAACTTTGACAAAATGGCTTTGGGCAGGTGGCTTCACTGTTCTGTGACTCAGTAGCAATGATTGCATATTCTGTGCATACTATGTGCAAGGTACTTATTTATTCCATCCATTATTTTCAATATCCACAAAAAGCCCCCAGATAAGTAGCACAGCCTATATTTTACAGATGAGGAAACTAAACTGAGGTTCAGTAAAGTCAGGAAACTTCATCAAGGACCACTCATTTCTAGTAAACAGATGAGCAGACCTTAAAAGCCAGAATGAGTGACATCAAAATGTGCACTTGTTTCTCTACACAGCCCTGACTCAGTTTCTTCACATAGAAAAATGAGGTTAGAATACAATGTCTAAGGTCTTTTGTGGTCCTGAGAGCTGATGGACCTAATTCTGGACTTCCCAGCTTCAGCAGGCAGCCCAAACAAGTTGGTTGAGTTACGAAAATGATCACTACGGTCACTTTCTCCTCCCTCACCTCCACCCCTGAATATTTGTCTCCTTTCTCCTGTAAAGATTGGGTGGACTTTTTAATTTTCTTTTAGGAAGAAGAACTGTTGACTTAAAAAAAAAAAAAAAAAAAAAGGGACTTTTCGCTGGGGTGGGGAGACCGAATTGAAACAGGAGACTTTGGTAAAGAAGTCACTTGAAAAATGATCCTATTTCCTTTGGAGATGTTCTTGTAATATAATTATGAGCCATCTGTTAACCTCTTCTCCAGTTGTACGATCTTTCTAGTTCTCAGCAAACTGGCAAGGATGGGGAGATGAGGCTCTTTTTATTGAGCACTGAGGAATGGGGTAACTTGAACCATGTAAGTCGGAGCAATTTAGAAAAGGTGCAGAAAATCCAAGCAAGACACGAATACCAACAAATGTTCTAGGGATTAGCAGATATGTCGTATCAAGAGAGAGCAAGAGAGTCAAATTTACATAGTTGAGAAAGGATCCGACTCAGAAGGAACACAATCACGGTCTATAAATACCTCCATGAAAACAGTAGAAAGGAAGGGAGGGAATTAATCACGGACTCCAGAGCAGGGAGGACAAGGTGCCGTCGCCATTAGCTTGGAGTGTGAGATGGAAAGCCCAATAGCAAAAAGCTCATGGCTCAGAGAAGTGACTGGGCAGAAGCCCAGGCTCTCTGGGGGAGGTGGTCGCAACTCCTGCCGCCTGGGGACTGGCGGAGAGAAGATGAAAAGCTGATAGAACAGGAGTCTGAGAAGGCCCAGGAAGGCTGGATGGAGGTCACAAAAGAGGATCTAAGCGGCTCTCCCACCTATGAGTCAAGGAACTGAGAAGTAATTACTTAGTCTTGCAAATTGCTTGGTAAATACACAGAGTAAATCAAAGAAACTCGTTCCAACAACACAGTAGCTAGGGACTGGGTAGACTGAAGCCTCCAGGTGACGAAAGGATCCCATGCACAGTTTCGGTGGTCAGAGAGGCTTTTATCACAAGGCTCTATGGCGCACTTGGCCTGGTTTAACCCTCATTTGTTAACGCGAAATGCAGCTTCCCTTGCCAGACCAAGGCCAAATCAGCCTTGGCCTTCCTGCCCCTGCCCCCTTCCCGAAGAGGCCTCTTCTCTCCTGCCACAGCACACAGATCCCTCCCTTCCTGCCCCACACTTGCCCTTCAACAATATTAATGGTCCCTGCCTAAGCCCTTGAATGGAGCCAGGCCTCCCCTCCACAGAGCCCGTTTAGAGATGGCCTGAAATGCCTGCTGGGAATAATTCTCGCCGTAGGCAAGCTCAAGAATTATTGATGAAATAACCTTTTGGGGCCTGAGTCTGGGGTTTTGCAGATGCAATGGCAAGATTATTGTTTAAGTGGGGACTTGATCAGGCAGTGACCTAGAAAACATTTAGTTCTTTTATTGCTTTCACAGTTTCCTGGGGCTTACACTGTCTTCTGCCGCTGAAGCCCGGGCAAGGGAGTGAAAGGAAGTGGCCGGTGAAACAGTGAGATTGTCTACACATCCAGAAGGCCAGAAAGCACCCAGGCAGCATCTTGCCCCCAAATGATGAGCCCTGGGCCACCTCTGAAGTCACTGGAATGAGAATAACATAAAAGCAATTCAGCTTTTCAGTGACTGGTCATTTTCACCTTAAAAGGTCAACCTCCTCACATTCAAGGAGCAGATAAATCAGTCACTAGGGAGGCAATTATTCAAGGAACAGCCCTTTACAGGGGCCACAGTGCTAGGCACGGGTCAAGTGGAGACTGAGAAAGAGTAGAGCAGGAAGTCGCCTGAGAAGGCGGCATCCAGGACCTCTGGGATAGGAAAAGAAAGACCGCAATGCCTTTCTGGAGGGGAGACTTCCCATTGACCTGTAAGGAGCAAGGTCTGTAAGGGGCAAGGGCCACTGTCCTTTGTCCCTCTACAAAGGACAGCTCTGCAAAGCAGAGGAAGGGAACAGGGGTTCTCTCACGACTCTGCACATAGTCATTCCCTCGCCCCATTCCTTCATTCATGGGCACTGAGTGCCTACTCTGTGGCAGGCACTTTGCTAGGTTAGGAGATTCCAAAATAAATAAAACAGTTTCTAGTCTCCAGGAACTCAAGGGAGACGGACTCCTAGTTATACCAGGTCCCTTATACCACAAAAGAGGGATGTACAGAGCCTTTTCTGTGGGCAGAGCCACAACCACAGAGAGCACTGCTTTGCAGAGGTAATATAAGAGTTTTCCAATTAGGGAGAGACAGTCCCAGATAGTGGCAATGAGATTGCCTGACTTCATCAGGGAATGGTAAATGGTCTGAGATAATTGAGGCATCGAGGACATAATGGGGAAGAGCATGAGACGACAATATAGCTTTCAGTCTGGAGGCCTTACTCTATGCTGGATGCTGAGCAAAGAGCTTTATTCCCAGGATGTTGTGTAATCCTCATACAACAACCTTTGGAAGTATACTCTGATTGTGTTGTTTACTGAAGGTTATAACTTGTCAGGGCAGACTAGAGGTATGAGCCTGCTGGCCTGGGGTGAAACTAAGTACTAAGCTCGATGTTATGAGGCCAACTTACTCATTTGATGAAGAAGGAAAACAAGTTAACTACATAGCTGAGGGGATTCCAGTCATTTTAGGAAAGGTCTTCGATGTCTTGTTAAGATGTTCAGAACCACTGGAGGTTTTTAAGCCAAGGCATGGCAGGAGCATGTCTGTGCTTCAAAATATACCCTGGAAGCAGCCAGCACTAATGAGAACAGAGCATGCTAAAGGCAGAGAGGCACTGTCTATCCTCAGTGTGCTCCACAAACCTCTCCCCTGGGGGCCACCTGAGGCTGTTCCTCTAGATCTCCTGAACCGAATCTCCAGCGCAGGACTGCAGGATGTGTGTGTGAGATAAGCTCCCCAGGTTATTCCTAAGCACAATGGGGTTTCGGACCAAACAGTGGGAAAGGGGTTGTAATACTTGTAATACTCCAGGTTAAAGATAACCGGGGCCTGAAGTTGAGCAGACTTCATGGTCGTGTAGAAGGAGGCAGGTCAGAACGGTCATAGACAGACAATCATCAGGGTGTGGTTAGGTGAGGGAGGGAGAGCGGGGTCCAGGATCAGGCTCGGGTTTCCGGCTTGGGTGACTTGGGTGGCTGGCAATGTCAATACAAGGAGGTTGGGGTTTTCATTTTGAAAATTGTGAGTCTGATGTATCTGCAGGATATGCTAGTAGAGATGTCTGTCAAGTCATCTGAAACTTAAGTGTGGCACTTAGAAGACAGGGGAGGTCCTGGCCAGAGAGATGAATTAGGGAGTCTTGATTTCTTGCCACCTCCTGTTGAAAGCTGATGCTGAAATCCCCGGCAGTTAATCCCACTCCCCTCTGCACTTCCTTGACACCTTGCACAATACATAACACACTTTGTTGTATTTGTTTTACATACTTTCTTCTTTTATAAACCACAGGCTGATTAAAGGCAAGGGCCCATCATTCATGTTCATATCCCCAAATGCCCAGGACAGTGTCTGGCACATAGAAATTTCTTTTAAAAATTGCTGGATAGGTGAAAGAGAAGAAGGAATGTAGGCAAAATTAAGAAAATCTCTATGGACTCTCAGGGACCACCAGCGTTTGAAGGGTGGATAGAAGTCTACAAAGAAAGCTAACAAAAAGTGGATGGAGTGGCAGGAGAGAAAGCAAAAGAAAACAGTGACGTGACAGAGGAAAGAGAGATAAAAACCCTTGATGAATGGCAGAGTGGCCAACAGCTTCAGCTGCTACAAAGAGGCTAAGCAGGCTCCAGCTAGTCACAGTGACCACTGGTATGTCCCTTTCAGGAGTAAGGCAGGGAGGGACTTGTACAGTGATAGATGCCCAACACCAAGCCTGGCCTCTGAAACTTTCCGATGTTCTTTTCCTTGGAATCCATGCAGTCTGTATCTTGGAGGTGAATTGTGAAGTTATGGAAACCCACATTTCAAGCAATGAATGACCAGAAGAATCCAGAGAGCCACTGAAGGCTAAGCTCTCACTTTAGGGAACCAAGGGAGTGAAGCACAGGGGTTAGAGCACTTGAGACTACCAGGGTACATTTTTTCTTATCTCCTGTTTTGGCTTTCATGCCAGTATCTTTGAATTTACAGGGGAAACAAAGAACCACCAGAAGTGGGTGTACCAAGCACTCCCAGTAATGCAACCACTTATCTGGGGGTTTTGTATGGGTTTTATTTCTTTTTTTCTTTTTTTTTTCTGTCTTGATCTTGCTTCACTAGTCTTAGTTCATGTGACCACATCGTAAAATTCCATTTTGTCCTTTTTTCAGGTGTTGAAATGTGAACCAAATGCTGTTTTTAATGAGCTAAGCAATTGTTCAGACTTCTCCCCCTCCCTCCACCCTTTTGAATTGCCATAGGGTGTACTACAAAGCTTCATTTGAAAGCCTGCAATTTCAGAGTGGTTTTCTTTAGGCAAAAGAGGCTATCCTGTATCACAGAGATATCACCACAGCTCAAATTCAGAGCCTTTGGTGGAGAAACCAGTATGTGTGGCCGGGAGATTAGAGATGGATTTGGAGGGAAGTCCCATGAGATCCCATCAAGGGAAGGGCCACAGGGAGGTGATACCTGGCATGGAAGGAGGTGCTTGCTGGTGACCAGGGTCTCCCTCTTAAAACTGGACCTCTATCCAGAATATACAACTACCCAGTGGACATTTACCCCAAGACAGTTCCCATCACCTCCAACCTGACGTGTCTCAAAGTGAGTCAACTTCTTTCCTCAGTAAACCAGTTCTCAGCTACTTTTCCCACCTTTTAAATTTTTTAGCACTTACTATGGAGCAGACACAATTTTATGTGTCAGGGACAGAGCAGGCAACAGGGCAGACACAGTACCTGCCTCATGAAGCCTATATTCTAGCAGGAAAGGCAACGTTCAAAACATTGGCATTGGCATGAGCATTATAAAGGATGGTAACACGAGTACTGTTCATCAGATACCAGTTTCCACGAGACACTATGGCCAGCACAATGGGGCCCAGAACAGGGAGCCCTGGCTTAGCCTGGAAAGGCTCCGAGGGCTTCTCCTTAGCCTCATTTAGTGGCCCTGTCTGTTCCAATATTCTTCCAGATACACACTTTGAAAATTGAGGTCTCTGCTGCTTCTTTCCACACCTGCTTTCTGATCAGTCTCCATGACTTGGTGCTGCTTCCATCAAGACATATTTTGCACCTGCCCTGTCTCTCCGTTTCCTCATCCCCTTCTAGTCCAGCAGCCTATTCTGCATGTCTGGGACAGTACGGCAGTCCTGATCTCCACGCCTCCAGCCTCCCTTTCATCCTCTCTAGTCAGCACACCTCCTCCAGGTGAACTTCCCAGAAAAGGCTGTTCCCCTGCTCAACACCTCAGTCATTAATTCAACAAATGCTTATCAAAGTCTTGTCACCCAGAAAAACAACAGGTTGTGTATTTCAAAGACAAACCAATGTTCATTTTGTCCCTTGACTGGCACCCAAGGCCCTTCTGCCATTGGCCAGCCTCCGACAAATGGCCTATCCGTCACTTTCCCAAGCACAGCTCTGGCTTCAGGGGCCCTCTGCCCCTTGGCTAGTACCCCACTTTCTGGAACACTTTCTGTTCCCTTCATTTCTGCTTATCAAAATTCTGCCCATTGCTAAGGCCCAAATCTAATGTCACCTCTTCCATGAGGCCATCCTGATGAAGCCAAGCAGAAATACAGAAGTAGTCTCCCTCATCACTAAATTTATTCTGAGAAACGTATACACTGTCCCTGCATACATGCTGTGGGTCTCACACATACTCATATACATACCACACACACTCCTACAAGCTCCTACAACCCCAGGAATCTGTGTGTATTCGCCGTTGGTGAGCCTTAGCTATGTTCCAGGATCTGTGCTGAGCAGTTCAGCCAGATTATCTCATGTAATCATCAACCATCTTATGAAGTGGGTACCATGATCATATCCCCATATTATAGACAAGATCAAAGAGGTTAAGTAAATTGCATAAATAAGGTCACATAGCTAGTAAGTAGAAAAGTAAAGATTCAAATCCAATTCTGACTAAATCCCATGTAGGTAATATTACACTGCCGTTCATCCGACAGGAATTCTTCTTTAAAGATTTAAATACCCCATTTGCCTTATATAGCACTTTGCATTCATTATGCATTCACAAATATATTCCCAGTACCTAACACAGAGCCCAGAACATCTCCTGGACATGCAGTAAATATCTCTGATAGCATGGATGAAATGATTGTTGAGTATCATGTCAAACCTCCTAAATCAGAATAGCTGAAATTGGGGACTCAGAGTTTCTGGGTTAACAAACATTGCAGGTGATTATTACGGCCAGCCAGCACTGTCAATAGACTAACATGAAGTTAGTTGAGGCTCTCCACTCTCTGAATAGGGAAACTGAGGCCCACGGTACTAAATGACTTGCCCGGTTTAGCAGCACCCACCTCCCATCCCCAAGTCATCTCTTCACGCTGTTTTTTTTTTTTCTTGTTTTTTTTTTCTTTTTTTTTGCCAACTCCTCTGATTTTAGCCTAGCTGTAAGATAAGATACAATACTAGCATTGGGCAGAAAACAAGCCCATATCTCCATCTGCCTTGTCTAAGGGGATCTTAAATTGGTTTTCCTGTCTCTTCTCTCTGAGGAGGTCCTTACTGATGGCCTCATCTCAGATAAGCTGAGCATTAGCTTATAAGGACAGCCTCTGGGCAGCTGACCTAGAAACTCCAAACCACAGCAAACCAAGTTTTTGACCTGAAAGTGCCTGGTTATTGGGTTTTGCTTAATGCAGATCCATCATCTTCAGAATCTCCTTCTTGCCTCTTCAGAGAGGAGCCACGTTGCCCAGCAACCAATGTGCCACTGATGTGACAAAGTTGTTGATCAATAAAATTCTAGCTGCCTAACCTCACCCTGAAGCTGTGTTTGCTTGCCTGGTTCTAAAACCCACTCTCTGCTGATTTCTAAGCTGCTAGGTGATATATTAGAGAGAAAATAAAATTTGGAGTTAGGCATACCTAGGCTGATGTCCCAATTCAACCACGGACTGGCTATGTGACCTGGACAAGTTGCTTGTCCTCTCTGAACCTTGGTTTCCTCATCCCCATGGTGATGGGAGCTTTATGAAAACATCTCTTGTTCCTTCCAGTTCTGAGATCTATGTTCTGTGTCCTGTGACCTGGGGTGTGAGCTGCTTCTGTGAGCCAAGATCACCCTGATGAAGAGATTGAATTCTGCTTCGTGTTGGCCATTCCATGTTATCAGTCCAGCTCACTGAGGCATGAAAATAAATTAGAACCACAGACAGGTTAGGATACCCTGTCCTTCCCAGAATACCACACTTCTCCCAACCCCCCGTTTTGCTTTGATAATAAACTTCCCTTGCATACAGACAGACAGCAAGACTCTCTGGGAAATCCTCAGGAAATGCCATCCATATGTTTTCGAGTCATTTACACTGAACCCATCATAATATTGTTCTTTGAAGATCCATTTACATTTGTTCTAAAGGCTTATTTTAAAGCTTATGCAAATGAACTAGATTAAGGTTGCATTCTGGAAGCAGAAACTGGGAAATGGGAAGTTCAATTTAAAGCTTGGTGTAAATAGAGTTTCACATGTGTTCTAAATAGTTCTCCCTTCTCAGCACTAGCGTCCTCCATTCAACCTCCTGGTACCCCCAGAACAACAGTGGTTTTCTAATGCTAAGTGGTGGAATTAAGATTAATGGAAAGAGCAATGGAATGGTGGTCTCACTCTCCCACTCTTACCTAGCCGTATAGCATTGGATGAGCCATTGAATTTCCTAGGCTTCAGTTTCTTCATTTGGGAGCCATCCAAGACCTCAGTGGTTCCCAAATGTCAGCTGCATTAGAATTGCCTAAGAAGCAGATTCCGGACTTCTCACCCAGACCTACTGAATTACAATCTCCAAGACAAAAGCCCCACAATCTGAATTTTTCACATGCTCTCCCCTTAGGGGTCTCTCCTTTCTATGCACAAGAGTCTGATTTGTTGCCGAGTATCCTTTTTCAATTCATATTTCCCTATCTGCCTTTTAAACTCCCCTATGTACTAAAAGTTCTCATTCATCCTATGGCCCCTGTTGTGGACTCTCGGGTAATTTCTTTGAAGATCATGATAGATTTGTTGAACTCTGGTTAGATGAAAGAAACGGTTCCTTGTCACCCTGAACACATGAGCATGGGGAGCATGGGATATCTGAAGTGTGAAGTTCAGTGTCTGGCTCCTTATAGATTACAGAGCCCTGCAAGAGTCACTGTGCTGGCCCCATGGGAGCCAACAGACTATAAACAAACACAAAAATATTAAGTGAGGGAACTGAAAGACCATAAAGACTGTATCATTCAAATTATATCACATTAATATCCATCGCACAGGTAGGTGATGGGTGAGCAGCATTATGGGCATCTGTATGAAAACTTGGATCTGTCCTCCAATGGGGTGGGGAAAACGGGAATGGAGAACAGAAGGTAACGCACAAACAAAGAAATTAGCGAAGTGACAAGAGGCCTCTGCATGGGAAAGGAGAGTCTGTCTTTGACCTGAATTGCCTCTTTCTGTTGTTAAGGGGAGAGAGTTGGCCTGTGTTATATAATGCCAGGAGTTGGTTTTCCATTCAGGGTCTGCAGAAATGAGCTCCTTGTGGTGAAATCTTGTCCCTGTTCTGCCACTGTCTTATTCTCCCTCAGCCCCACAGTACGCACCATCTGCCCTAGTTCCCCCCCCCGTAGACCCCAGTGTGTGATGCTCCCCTCCCTGTGTCCCTGTGTTCTCATTTTGGGGTAGGTGTTCAATACTCTACCCCAAAACCTAAAATGCAATAAAATATATTTTTAAAAAATTAAAATGTTCTTTGATTCACTTAAAAAAAAAAAAAGTAAGCACTATCTGATATTTCCAAGAACCTTGTCACTCACTCCACCATGGGGAACTCTCATGGAACAATGGATATCTTCTCTCTCAGTGAGTAGCTTTTTCCAAGAAGCATGACCTCATTTTAACGTAAATCTAACAAGGATTACTGTCTCTGCTCCCAACAAGAAAAGGACATATTTTAGCCTAGCAATGCTTGTGTTCCCTGTGCCTAGCCCTATCCCCTGCGTCCCTACACAAGGGTGTTATGCAGAGGAAGATGAAATGATTTACAGAGAAGTCCCCCAACCATGTCAAAATGTGGTCGAATTAATACTATCAGTATCACCTAATTCTCTGTGGGCAAGCCATATGCAGGAGGCTAGAAATGCACATCAGTGGAGTTCACATCTTCAACAATTACATGAAACCAGGGGAAGAGTTTGGCTTTGGAGCCAGACCAGTCTGGATTGGAGTTTCCATTCTGCTCATTTCTAGCTGTGTGGCCTTGAGCAAGTTACTTGGTCTCTCTGAACGCCCATTTCTTCATGGGATGCCCTAGTAGGGTGTCTACTGGCCCCTCCTCCTTGGAACCACAGTCCAGCTAAGGGATTATTATCTTATTAGCCTTCCCTCCCAAAATAAAAGGGGATGCTGGAATAGTGCAATGCTTTCCCCATAGGAATACATCGCAAATATAAGGAACATATCTCCTGGGTAGGAGAGGGATCTGTGAGTCGGGGTCTTTGTGTCACCCCCAAGTCAGAGGACCTAGCAACCACTGAAGGCTGGTTTGGTATATCCAGAAAGGCTTTTCTCCAGACAAGTTCCAGACCACCACTGCACCACCAAACACGGAATGAATACCATCTCCACTGAGTTTAGCAATGGAGCACTTTAATTTCTTTCAATCCTATTTATAAAATCATATTTTATACTGTTCCTTCAATTCAGCCCAATCTGCATTTTATTCCATTAATCACAGTAGAACCCCCCCACTATAGCCTTTATTACCTGCTCAAAATGAATGTGGAGAGAAAACATAATTAGATGCCACCTTTAAAAAATAATATCTTGAAAACAGAGTAATGACTTAAATAAAAAACGGGGGGAAGAAAAAACACAATTTGAACTAATGGGCCAAATTACCTCAGGTTAAACTGCATTTTAAATCAGCTGCTTCTTTCTTTCTTCCTTTCTTTCTCTGTCCCCTCCCTCCCCACACACACCCCCTCCAGTGAGTCAAGACAAATTCAGAGTGTAGCTGGATGGATGATTAGATTTCCTTGTCTCTGCTGAAACAATGAAATATTTCTATAATATTAAACCCTTCAAACTGATCAAAGTGCAGTGTCAAAATTCTAAGTGCTTCTTCTTGCCTGATCCCCTCAGCTCTGGCAAAATGGAGCACATTTTATTTGCTGACCCAAAACTCCCTGAGGTTTTTAAAATCCAATACATGCTGCCTGATTTGCGGCGTTGGCTATGATTCTCCTGTAGGTGTTTGCCATCATCTGCACTGGTAACCAGAGCATCCCTTGTGGGCTGGTTTGCCTGCAGAGCACCCACACACAAACACCTTAACTGTGTTTCTTTCTCCTCACTCCTGCCCAGATTACAGACGTTGCTAACATGCTGTCGTACAAAGCCAGGTGGGATACCTTCAGGACGAGTGTGAGCCGGCCACTGTCGGCACCAGCTACCCAGATATTATCATTCCTTAAGACCCAGGTGGGGCACGTGGTGCTACCTGCACCCGGCCCACTGACCGATGGAGCAAATACTGCTTAACAGCTGTTTCACTTTGCCCAGATCCCTTCATGTCTCAGGGACTCAGTGTCTCCATCTGTAAAATGAAAGTAATTTAGTCATGTCTACCCAGCCTCCTACACAAGGGCGTTATGCAGAGGAAGATGAAACGATTTACAGAGAAGCCCCCAGCCATGCCAAACTGTGGCCAAATTAATACTGTAAGTATCACCTAATGCTCTGTGGGCAAGCTACATGCAGAAGGCTAGAAATTCACATCAGTGGAATTCACGTCTTCAACAATAGCATGGAACGGGGGAAACAGTTTGGCTTAGGAGCCAGATCAGTCTGGATTGGAGTTTCCATTCTGCTTATTTCTAGCTGTGTGGCCTTGAGCAAGTTACTTGGTCTCTCTGAATGCCAGTTTCTTCATTCGTGTCATAGAGATCATATATACCTGCCTTTCAAGACTGTTATAGTTTATGCAAATTAGATAAAACATAAATCTGAGCACCTGGCACACAGTAGGCAGTCAGAAAACCATAGTTTGATCACTGAAGTTGCTTTGTTTAGGACCCTGTGTGGAATAATAAGAGACCCATCTGCCTGTGAGGACTGTCTTGTCTGACACCAGATCAGGTCTCCGAGGTGGGTGGAAGTCCATTTCTTCTCTTTCTTCATAAACTTTTCTTTCAGGTAGCTGCCTGTAATGCAGCAGCCAATCTCTCTGGGTGCTTTTAGCCTTCTTGTCCTGAGCCCTGCTAGGGTTGAGGAAAACACAAAAGGACATTTCTGGGAAGGGAAAAGGAGAGAAGGAGCCAAACATGGGGTGGCTATGGTAACCTCATTTCTCAGCAGATGAGAAACCAGCTCCAGATTTACAGATTAAGTGCTATTAATTAGCACCCAGCAAATATTGAACCACAATGCTGCACTCTTAGGGGGAAAAAAAATAGAAAGTTAGGTCTGAATACTAAAGGACTCCATTAGTGCTCTGTGCAAACCCCACGTCAGATACGGTCCTGCCTTTGACACTGAGAACCCAAGGGAGATACACACAAAGAACGTCAGGTGAGGCCAGCCCGGAACCTTCTGTGAAGCCTACTTCCAGCGGGACTCTGGGGGTAAGGAAGAAAGAGACAGTTCACCTGCTCGAAGGAAAAGCAAAGGACCAGATGCGGCAGGACAGGGGTGGAGGGGGCGACAGGGGCTGTTGGAGGCTTCTCCCCTATGAATGAAACTGTGTTGGATTTTGTTACTGGGCTTAGATGTTGGTGGCACATGCTTGGCAGCTGGCACATCCAGAAGGTCTAGGCATACTCGTGTATTTACATTATCCTGCCCTGACCAACATTCTGCAAACAGCAACCCTCACTAAGGAGAATGATGGTAACAAGACACTGGCAAGGGTGGTGGGAAGGGGGAGATAAAGCAGGATGGTTAATGAGGACAAAAATACAGTTAAATAGAAGAATAAGATCTAGTATTCAGTAGTACCACAGGGTGACTGCAGTTAACAGGATTTTATTGTATATTTTAAAATAACTAAAAGAGTGGAATTAGAATGTTTCTAACACAAAGAAATAATAAATTCTTGAGTTGATGGATACCAGTTCTCCTGATTTAACCATTACACATTGTATACCTATATCAAAACGGCACAGGTACCCCATAAATATATACAACGATTATGTGCCTATAATAATTAAACATTTAGAATTAAGAAACTGAAAAAAGCCTCCTCTAGCTCACTGTGTCTAAAAATGCCCCCCTCCACTGGAGGATTCCAAGCTGGGGAAGAAGCGGGCATGTGCTGTGTGTCCTGAGAGTTTCTCACTTTATCCATGGCGGGTGTTACTGCCATCATCATACCAGCAGGGAAACTGAGACTCGGAGCTGATGCAGATTTGCCCAGATTCTTCCCCAGAACCCACGGGGCGGTGTGACCCAGGAGCCCTTTGTCCCTCCACTCCACTCCTTCCTTAGGCCCCCGGAGGAGACGGTGGAGGCTGCCTGGGCAGTGACGCAGGCATGACGGGCGTGGGGGGCAGTTCACTCCCTGCTCTGCCCTCTCCCTGCCCACTGTGGCCGGAGCCCTCTCTGTGCTTTGGAGCTGGGATCTGCCAGCACCCTTTCTGCCCTGATGGTGCATACCTGCTCCTCCCTGCCTCCTTCCTGAGCCCCAGGCCCCAGCCCTGCTCCTCCCCACCTCCCTTCTAGCAAGCCAGCCTCCAATCAGGGGACACATTCATTTTCCCCTTGGCAAGCACATCCCCACTCAGCACCCTCTCACCCAGACTCCACTGAATCTGCATTAGAAAACTGCCAACTGGAGCAAATTGGGAAACTTACTACTTGAGAAAACTTTAGCTGTTTGTTTTTCCCCCTAACTCTAAATAAGGGTACTGCTCCTGAGAATAGAGTTTTCTCATGTCACCAATTGTTGGCTCCCTGAAAAACTAGGTAGGACCTTTCCACATCGTGCTTGCGACAGCCAGCCCGGGGCACTCCCTTTGAACTCTTTTTCCTGGGCAGCACAGGGTCAGGAAGGACTGTGGGGGATGTATGGTGATTCCCAGCAGCCTCTGTCTCAAGGAAATTAGTATGACCTTTAACACATCCCGGTTTTCTTATCTGTAAAATCAGGAGATTGGTCTAGACCAGGGTTTCTCAACCTCAGCACAACTGACATTGGGTAGGAGAATCCTTGTCATGGGGGCTGGCCTGTGCATTGTAGAGTGGTTAGCAGCATCCCCTACTGCTCCACTTAGTTGTAACAACCAAAAATATCTTCTGATGTTCTCAAATGTCCCCTGGGGATGAAAATCACCCCCAGGTGAGAACCACAGGCCCAGATGATCTCTGAGGGTCCTTCCAGTTCTCCAGTTCTGTTTAGAAAGTGATATGAACACCAAAAATCAGCTTAGGTGGACATGTCACAGGGAACCTCTCGTCAAATCCCAGCTCTGGCATCTGTATTTTAGCTTTTATGATTTGTCAAATGATATCACTTCTCAGAGCCTCGGTTTGCTTATCTGCAAAATGGAGATGGTAGTGCCCATTTCATAAGGTTCACTGGAGTATTAAATGAGGAAAGGTGTATAAAATCTCTGGCACATAGTATATTGCCCCAGAAATGGTGCTATTATTGCCGTGACTGCAACTGAAAGTAAACCAGACCATCTGCTCTTCCTAGACAATCCCTCTTGTGACCAAATCCACACAAATACAAGGTAGCCAGCAGCAGTAACTCTGGAAAGAAAGAAAATAATAAATGTATTCAACATGTACGCTGCTAGGCACTATGCTAGGCAGCTTCATGAAAACTCTCAAGCTAAGGCAGGACTGAGGATTAATAAAGGCAATGATGGCTGGAGAATAAACCCAGACCCTCGCTGATTGCCAATGCCTGGAAGGTGTGGGTCTGTAAATGCTGGAGTGTTTATTTTGTACCTTCAGTATCAGGATGGATTCCCCCCCATTTTTGTCATTAAATTAAGATTATCCATTCATCTGTTACCCATGATAAATTTCCATATCTGAGAAAAAAAAAAAGCAATGGGAAAGTAATTTTTAGACGGATTTGTTCACTCAAAATGTGTTTATGTCTCCTCTTTGGTTTGGTTCTGCCTAAAGGGCAATTTACTTCAGTTCCTACAGAAAGAGACAAGGAAATAATAATCTGTCCTTAAACCTGAGTTACAGGTTTTGATATCCACTTCTTTCCCATTTTCTGGGGCCTGACATCTGCCTGTTACCTCCAAAGCCACCTTCTCCAATAAGCCCCAATTCCCCAACGCACATTACTGAGATCATATCCCTGGTCTGGCCTGCCCCGTGAGAGGTTTTATTCTTTAGTGGAAGTATTGATCTGTCGCCAGTTACAGGCCTAGTTTCTATATTAAGTGTCAACAAAGAGTAGGTGGAGGAGGCGGGAAATGAGGCCAGCGGAAGCTCTCATTCTCTCCCTAGTTGGTCCTGCATCAGTCTCTGTTGTTCTAGGATCCCAGAGACGCTCACCTGGGCTTGTTCTTCTTGTCTTTGCTATCATTCCATCCCGTACTCAGCAACCTTAGATTCACGTTCAGACCCAGCTCATGTCACTACTGACTGCCAGTTTCTGTCATGGGTTTTATCTCATCTGATCCTCACAGAAGCACATTTTACAACTTTTACAGACACGTAAAAGGTGTCATCAAAGGCCCCAATTAAAAATTGGTAGAACTGAGTTTGCATGCAACCTCCCAGCCCCAAATTCCGGTGCACGTTCCTCTGTCGGGCAGCAGCCAACCACGGTCCCATAGGAAAGCCCTTGCTTTCTGAGGATGAGGAAGCGCCTTGTTATGAGCCTTCCTGCCAAACTGCTATGCTTGCTGCAGGCGGTGCACATGGGCCCTGCCCTTGGCCAGAGCCACACACAGCTGGACCAGAAGACAGCACCGTTCCAACCGCAAACCCCATCCTGCCACAATCGACACCGTCCTTCCCAACCAGCCCTAACTCCTATGCATCCTTCAAGAATCGTTCCAAAAGCATCCCTCCAAAGAAAACTTCTCTGACCTGCTCATCAGTCGCCACCACTGTGATTCCTGAGCACTTTGACACACTCTGTTACTGCCCATATCACACGGTCTCATTTATCACTTTCTGTAATTCCTAGCATGTAGAATACTAAATAAATATTTCTTAAGTAAACAAATGGATTACTGAAAAAAACAGAGTGGGGAATCTTGGGGGCAGATAATGAACACAGTATTTAAAGTATAGCACTTATTTATATATGACCCCAACAACCTGCCACAGATCCCAAAAGTCAAGCTTTTTTTCAGGTGAAAGCCCGGGACGTGGGAGAGAACTGCTGAGAAACACCAGTTTTCTTCACATCCACTGATTGATTTCCATTAGTGCAGTGCCTCCCAAACTCCAGTGTTCAAACAGACCACCTGGGGATCTTGTTCTAATGCAGCTTCTGCCTCAGTAATTCTGGGCTGGGGCTCCCAGGTGATCCTCATGCTGGCGGACCACACCTTGAGAAGCAGACTCTGATCTCTTCTGGGCTGCATCCCACCTCACCTGAAGCTGCTGGCCTGTCACTCTGCACCTGCAGCAGGGCCAGAACCCCCTGGCACCCCTGTGCCATCTGGGTAAACCAGCTGTCTGCTGGTTCATCTATTCCCTCCCATTATCATCACCAGGGGAAGAGAATCCATAGGCATGCCACATCTTGTTTACAGCAAGTCTCAGAAAAGTTAAAACTACAAGTTAAAAAAAAAAAAAGCAGTGACCCCTTAGAATCACACATATCAGGGGAAAAAGGGCTAAGGAAAATTCGTAAAATATTAAATGACACTGTGTCAAGACACAGAAAGGGGCAGAACAGTAATTAAAGTAAACAGCACATCAAAATCCTGGCTAAAACTGTTATTTAAATTGAAAGTAAATGTAGGAACTGATCATGTAGCCTTGTATAAATGTGTTTCCAAGAGCCTTTTAAGAATATTAATGATTATGGAAGTATAATGGCTGAATATCAATGATCGTTTTTATAGCCAGTGACAGCTCAGAGAAAGAAGAAAAACAATCCAGACCCTTCCTAAGATGCAAACTGGCTTCATCTGCCCAGCGTATTGAATCCCTTCAAGGGACAGACAGAGGGCTGGGGAAGAGGATTAAGGTGTCTCAGGTGTCCTGAGCTTACCATGCACCTCTCTTGTGGGTCTGCGGGATGAGAAGCCATTCGGAGAGGGGCCTTGGCCGTGACTCAGGTCCTTATCCTTCTTTCTCCTCTGAGACGCCTGCTGAGCTCCAGCTGTGTGCATAGCCCCCAGGCCTCATTACCATCTCTAAAAATACTTTCCCACCTTGCCTTAAAGGCTCTGAAAAGTTCAGCCCAAAGCCCAAAGTGAAACTGTAAAGTTTCCTAACTGACTTTTCAACAAAGGGACTAGAAATTACACTTTTAAATTGGAGGATTGCACTCTTACTTCAGAGGTGAAGTGCTCAAAATATCTCAAGCTGCCTTCAGAACCCCAGGACTCATTTCTTCAACATTCACAATGGAAACCAATCTTCCTTCCACAATGCATTTCACCAGTCTTTTGCGGTACCTGTGAATACAGCGGGAGGGCAAGCCCTTGGGTCCCAAACAAAACACTTAAGAGTTATTCTTTAACTTCAGTCCAGCCTCTTGCTATTCTCTCTTTTGCTTTGTTTTCTGGTAAGATAAGGGGTTCCCACTGGCCTTTTCCATTCTACAGTGCTGTGGGGTTAGATCTCAAATTCTCCCTCAGAGTCTTTTTGGGCACAAGCTTCGTCTCAGCATTACAAGCTCCCCTTCCTCAAAGTGTCTTCTCTTCATGTTTCCTTCGATGGCCATCAACTCAGAGATGGTCCCTGAGGCTGGCAGGCATATTAGATTGGCTGTTGTTATGAAGCTGTTAGTCCTAACTTGCTTAGTAGAAAACGTCATCTAGTCCAGCTGACCAGAGAGCTCTAGGGTTTTGATCACAAGCCCTGCTAACAATGAAGGATTGCTTTGCTTTCCTTTCTTTGTGTGCTTATATTTTCTCAGGGGTCCTCATGAGACGGGGTGGCTATTTCAAGGACAGGATTTGGGCCTTCCTGCATCCCTGGGCTCAATTCAGTAATTTATCAAATTGCGTATACATTTATATTATAAACCATGGCATCATTATGAAATCATTGTATTGTTAATAATAGTTTCCTATTAATTACTCTATCACGCTAGCCATTACTTATAAACCTCCTTAAATCTCTGGCTCAAATTGTCATTCCTATAGGAATCCTTAGTCTCCAAATGGAACAGATTGTAAAGACCCCAGGCAGGGCAGCAAGGAGGTGAGATTAATGAGACACCCCTCCCCCATTCCTGGCACTCACTGGAAACTGGCAGAGAAGCTAGTGAGACCCCACCCTTCCTGCAGTGATTTCCTCACCCTCTGGCAGTGACTTTGCTCACTCCTCGCTGCTGGGGGCACAGTCCTCAGTTGCTTTCTCAAAGAGCTGCCTGCATCAAAGTAGCTACTGTTTCCAGCATCTTTCTTTTGCAATCCTTTTTGTTCCTTGCTTTTGATCCAGCATATGCTGGGGGGGGGGGCAAGCTCTTGTCTTTCAGCTTGTGAATAAATGGAAGCACTTAGGGAGGCAGCAGCCGCCACGTGTGATTAGTTTCTTGCTCTTTTCTGAGAGCTAGATGGATCAAGTAGCTCAGGACCTATAACTGGCCTACTTAGAGGCATCAGTTCTGATGAGGTGAGCGTAGCTTGGAAGTCCAAAGACCTAAATGCCAGTCCTAGTGTTCCAGCAACAAGGTATGCAAATTTTGGCAAAGCTTTCTTCCTATGTGCATTCACTCAGCAGACATGGCATTAGGCATTGGGTCTGAAAAGATAAAATCACATATGTGACCTCAAGAAGATTGCAGAAACTTCAACGTGAGAGGTAGACATGCGAAGACATACAACTTGTGGTAGAAGCACAGCCAAGAGAAGGCTTTGTGCAGGAGGTGATATTTGGGCTGAGTCTAGAAGGACTAAGTAAGGTCTGACCATATGCAAACAGTGGACACAGCAGAGCGGACCCTGGGGTAGGGTCATTAGATACATAGGCAGAGGTCCAGAGGCATGGAAGAGCATGATTTAACAGATTATCTAGGGCTGAGGGATCTGGATCATGAAGTTAGGGGAGAAATGGAAAGTGGGCCTGGAGAGGTGGGCAGGGTCAGACCTTAGGGGGCTTTGTAAACTACGCTGAGAAGTTGGGAAATGGAGAAATGCAGACAGATTCATCTGTAAGCTAAGAATTCTCACAGGAGGCAGCAAAGAGAGTGGCTTGAAGGCGAGCATGATTGTCAGAGGCACTAGTTAGAAAAGTACTGCAGCTTTTCTTTACCTGGGGACTATCACCATTTTGGTTCTTGGTTGCAATGGCTTCCTGGTGCATTGTACTGTGTTCAGCTGCATCCCTGGGCTCTCCCCACTTGATGCTAGTAGCAACCACTTGGTTGTGACAATCAGAAATTATCTCTGGACATTGCCAAATATCCCCTATGTGGGGAAGACAAAAATCACCCATGGTTGAGAACTACCAGTCTAAGCAAACTTATGAAGTATGGAAAGACCTCAAAGCTATGAGGTGGGCACAGACTGAAGATACCTGCAGAAGTCAGGTTGAGAGGAATGCATGACTGACCGGATGTGTAGAGTGGGGAGAGGGTGGAGACCAGAATGGCTGCCTGATTTCTGGTGGACAATTAGGGGATGTCGGTGGTGCAGAGATGATGAGAAGAGGGAGAGAAGGTAAGTGATTGGTTTGGATGTGTCGCACTCAACACTGCCCCCATGTGGACAGGGCTAATTCGGCAGCGGGCTCTGCCGGGCTAGGACCAGGGCTACGGGCTAGGTGGAGACACGATGGGAATGTCTCTGCGAGTCATGAGTCTTCTCTGAGGAGGGGAATTCTGAGTGAGAAGACGGCTGAGGATAGGACCTAGAGACATTGACATTTAAGTGGCTGGGGACAGGAAGGAGAGTCAGGACGGGGACTGAGAAGGAATGGAAACTGCGGAGGAGGGTGTCCCAGGAAGAAGACAACAAAAGAGTGTTTCCAGAAGAAGGACATTGTCACAGAGCCAAATGTCACAGAAATGTCAAGGAAGGGGAGGGCAGAAAAGCGTCTGCCAGATGCCTCGAAGGATTGGTTTAGGAGCAGATGAGCGTATGAATGTGAAGGGCTTGGAAACAGTTAGAAGCAGCAAACACAGCACGCTCTTAGTGATTGTGATTAGGGCTGCCTCCCTTGTCCTTCTGGCCCACCACAGGAACCTCCCAAGCTCATAAAATAGCAGGAGCCGGGGTTGTGGGCTTTTCTCCTGTCCAAGGGAGTGCCCTGGGCCCCATGAATGTCCACGGAGGACCCCCAGGTTCACACAAACCTGCGAGCTTCCGGCAAACACTTCTTCCGTGCTCCAGCAGCAGAATGCCAGGAACCTGGCCCCTGTCTCGTCCGCCAGCCTTGCTATTTACAGGGACAATCCCCTGGCATAATGCAGGTGATCACTCCCTGAGGCTGCAAAGGAGAAGCACCTATTGACCCTTTGACTCCCCCTGTGGTTCTGGAGGGCTCTGGGCCATCTACAAGAATGGCCCCAATTTTGACTTCCTGTCTCTCCTGCAATATGTCACTAAAATGACCCTTGAGACACCTTTTGCTCCTCCTCACCAGGCTCCACTTCACTTCTGCTTTTACATCTTTCCACGTTTTATCCACACGCTACCTCTTTTCCCTCAAAGAATTAGATTTGTTGTTAAACTAGTGCTCTTGGTTCTTAGAAGCCTACTTCCCAAGAAAGTCTGAGCCACATTCCACTGTGTCTGTCCTCCTTCATGACCTCATAGATTCACTCTTCATCTTTTTGCTCTTCCCACACATTCCATGGGGCTCAGTCTGGACTAAGGAGGCAGCCATTCTGCTAGAGATGAGGGAAGAAGGCCCAGTTGTGTTTCCTGCCCCTCCCCAGGGTCCACCCTAAGCCTGCAGCAGGCATGCCTGCCCCAAAAGCCTCCTCCTCGAGGTCTCTGCAGCAACAGGACAGCCCGCTGCCCAGCCACCACTCTCCTCCCTCTGTTCCGAACGACTTGGAGCTGGCCTCTGCTTTCCGATGACAGATGGCGCCTTGAGAAGGGGGCAGCGTCTGCGGGATACGGTGAATTCAGGGACGCACGCTCAGGCCTACCCCACTTGAATTAATGCAGGAGAGAAGACAGGCCACAAAGTCAACATGGAAGGGAGGCCAGAATCTTGTCCCAGGGGACCAAGTTACTTACTGAACAGGATCCTCCCACTTGAAGCTTAACAGGCTTCACTCCGCTGACAAGTACTCGGGGCTTCTCCTGCCTCCTTTCCCCTCCCTAGCCAAAGTGGGCCCTGCACTGGCCCCACTTCAGCCTGGAAGCTAATTCCTGTGTGTCTAACCTACATCATCTCACTTAGGCGACCAGGCACCCTGAGCTCCACGGGGGCTAGGCAGGGTGCTTGGCCCTGGGAATAAAGCAGTGAGTAAGATGCACCCCTTCCTGCTCCGGAAGCCTACAATCCCATGGGAAAGCACACCCGTGCTCAACGCACTTTAACATGGTGGGAGGTGGGACATGCACTCTCATGCGCAGTAGAGGCATGCAGTAGAGCGTGCCACAGGAGAACACTGAGCCCCAGGACACCCCACCAGGTAGGTGATAGTTCTCCCTGCTCTGCAGATGGGAAAGCTGAGGCTCGGGGGCTTCAAGTGACTCATCCAAGACTACAGAGCTAGTTAGAGGTCCTGTCCTGTGACCCTGCACCTCGTGTTGTCCCACTTATTTCACGGGGCCAGCCACCCCAGCTGTGACAGCCACACCTTGTTCATTTGTGGCCTTCCAGCCTCTTTATCTGGCTGCACCCAGCCCCTCTGTGACTCTGATATCCCAGTCACATAGTGGATTGTCTTTGTCCCAGTGTCAGGCCAGGTGTGTCAGGAGGCTCCTGGGCAGTGCTGTCCTGCTCTTCTCAGAGCGGCTGGGGTGCGGCTGTGGGAGAAGTGCTCACCCCTCCACCCCCCCAGGGCAGCCCTACTTCAAGCGAATTCCTTCCCTCCGGATCTCTTCATCGCCGGACTCTGAGGACCCAGGGCCTCCCATCCCCATCCTGCCACCTGCAGAGGTCTCTGCCAGGTCTGGAAGGGAGTCTCGCCCAGGCACAGCTGTGTCCGCATGCTCATTCCCCACCGAAAGTCCCTCGTTTGGTTCTTTTGTTCTCACAGAGACAGTTAGCGTTTCAGTAGCAATTGTGAAAATGGATGGAGCTCAGTCAAATCTGATTTTCTTTGGGAAGAAAATCGAATTCTCCACTTTGGGAGGCAGACAGAGAGATTAGAAGGAGGAAGACCACAAAAATGCAGCTAACCCAGGGAGGGAGGGCCAGACCCCCTGAGGGTGGGAGGAGGAGAGCCATGTCGCAGGGAAATGCCAGCCAGCAGGGCAGGGTGCAGGGTGTGGCCGCAGGAGACAGCTGAGAACCTCCCACCTTCAGGCCTCCAGACTTACCGTGGATGCCAAGTCCTTCAAGTTGAGACTCAGCCTACGCCAAGGGACCACTGTGAATTGTTTATTCATTTAAGTTTAAGATCTGTAAGCTCTGCAGCCTTCCTTCTCAGGTTGAGGCCACCAAAAAGATGTTTCTGGTGGGGAACACTTTCCGAGGGGGCTAGGAGGTGAGGAAGGAGAGGCAGCCGAGCTTCTGAGAAGGGGCCTGTGGTGGCAACACCAGCTTACTGCGTGCAGGGAGAGTGGCCAGCCAGCCTCCACAGGGAGCAGCCACAGAAGCTGCCTCTTCTGGGGCCACATCCAAATGCACAATAGCCCTTGCTGTTTCTCTTAGTAATTTCACAAACACAGATAGAGTGGTTTTCATGGATCAGGCTGTGTGCTAGTCACTGGGAATTCAGAGCAGTCTCTGCCTTTCAGGGGCACTCCACCTGCCAGGGAAGATGAACATATCTAAATGAGCCAATGTAGGCCATGCAGAGATCTGTGTTGGAGATGTGTCCCAGAGGGTACGGCGGCTCAGAGAAAGAAGCAGCTGACCGCCCTGTGTGAGTGAGTGACAGGTAGAACCATTCAAGGTCCGGGACACCACAACCAAGTCTTAAAGGTTGAATAGGAGTTTTGGAGGAAAAGTGGAAAAGCAATAGCACAGGGAATGGCAAAACCGAAGACGCAGGACACAAGCACGCATGGCATGCTCACAGCGGTATGTGGTCCAATACAGAGTTTTGCTAGGAGAATGGAAATGATAGGAGGGGATAGAAACAGCTAGAAAGGTAGGCTGGAGCCTCTCATAGAGGCATCTTGTGGCCGGGCACCGTGGCTCACACCTGCAATCCCAGCACTTTGGGTGCCTGAGGCAGGCGGATCACTTGGGGTCAGGAGTTCAAGATCAGCCTGGCCAACACGGTGATACCCGTCTCTACTAAAAATACAAAATTTAGCCAGGCATGGTGGTACATGCCTATAATCCCAGCTACTCAGGAGGCTGAGACAGGAGAATCGCTTGAACCTGGGAGGTGGAGGTTGCAGTGAACCGAGGTCATGCCACCGCAGTCTAACCTGGGCAACAGAGGGACTCCATCTAAAAAGATGAAAAAAAGAGGCCTCTTGAGCAGTTCAGACTTCTTCATAAAGCCAGCAGGATAGCCCCAAAGAAGTCCAGGGAATCACAGGGAAATTTCTGAGAAAACGTTGTGGAAAATATGTCAGAGATATTTCATTGATTTATGAGGGATTTGAGACTTAATGGCTTCCCTAGAATCACTGAATGTCAGAGCTTTAAGAAGCAAGAAAGTCCATATTTGTGGTTGTCACAGTAGGTTTAATGGAGCCTTAGGGTTCCACAGAAGGGCCTTAGAGACCCACGCTGGGGTGCCAGGGCTTACAATGGAGGGAGGGCACTCCGAGGGGCGTTCTCCGGAGCCCTATCCATTGCAGTCCAAGCATTTCCGTGCTTATCTTTATAGATTTGCTTTGATTCATTCAAGAAGTATTTATGGGGCATCTCCTCTGTTTGGGTTATTATGATTTGATTAGAAAACTTTCATCATCAGAGAAGCTGGGGTGAAAGTTCCTGACACAGACCAGCTGCCTGATTTACAGACAAGGAAACTGAGACTCCTCGAAGTGAAGCAACTTGACCAAAGTTCCTCAGTGAGTTGGTGGCCAATCCTGATGCCCCCCACCATGCTCTCTGCTGTCCCTGGCCCTGCATTTGTGCATGTTGGACCCAGGGCACAGAGCGCCACCAGCCCTGCATATCCACGCCAGCAGCAGCCTTGCAGCGAGGGCGGGGTGGGCTCAAGGTCCAGTCTGCAGCAGCGCATCCTGGCAGGCCTCCTCCAGACAAGGGCAGCCTCCACAGCCATCATCCGAGGAAGGCAGTAAAGCTACCGAGCACACACACACACTCAGAAGAAAATGGGGACAGCCAGCTTAGGGTTGAGCAGGGGCAAACCCACGGGCATGATAACGTTTTTGTTTATGGACAGGCAACAATGATATGTACGGAGATGTCAAGAAAAAAATGCCCAGGCGGGTGTTAGCATCGTTTCCAAACCGTGACGGATTCCTTTGTGCCCAGAGTTAGCAAGTCAGGCCGCTAATGCACAGGGCACTGAAATGAACCCTTTTTTTTTGCTTTGATGGCTCCTCGTAGCGCACTCTGTCAGAGATATCATATCTTTGATCTCTTGGAGCTGATGCTAAGTCTCTGGAGCTCACTAGCATCTCCTTGAGATTCATTCTTCATGGCATACAAGGCACCACGCTGTCCTCTCCCATACATCACACTGGGTCACATGCCTTTCTGGCCTGCTGCCTCAGTGGTTACCCACAGGCTTAGGAAATAACCCCTAATGTCCTGCCCTTTCCTGGCCTCCTCTCACCTAATACCCGCATTGGTTAAAACTCCATTGAGCAGGCCCCAGAAGACAGGCCTTTGATTCCTGACTCGGCCACTTTCCACCTAAGCCCCTCACGTCTCTGAACCTCAGTCTCTTCATCTGAAAAACAGAAATAAGAATATCTACCTCTGCACCTAGCACATTACCTGACACGATGTCAAGGTACAATAAATACTTATTAAGTGAATTGACCAGTTGATCTATGATAAAGAGGAATGCAGGAAAGTTGTTTTTATGGTTATTCAAAATCCATTAGTAAGAACCCTTGGCCCATAACCAAGTCTAATAACACTAACCCTTATCTAATAGTAAGAACCCTTGGTCCATAAGCAGGTTCAGTCTTGCTTCTCAATCTCAGCATTCAAAAGATGCCTCATTGGAATTCAAAAAGGGAGAGGGAAGATTCAGGAAAGAAGACAGCTAAAACTACACCTGGATTCAATCTCATGACATATCTACAGAGCAGCAGAAGAAACTTCTTCATCCCTCGGGGACAGAAAGGTGTTGCTCCATCTGGAAATTCATAGAGCCCACCCACCTCAAGGGCAGCCCCTCCCAGATCCTGCCTGGCTATTTGGAGAGGGCTGATAGGGAGTGACATGGCTCAGAACCTCCAGGGTGTCCATCTGCTGGCTCACTCACTCCGCATCTTGTCCATAAGAGATATGAGCTATGACAGTAAGTCTGCTTGTGCATGTGTGTGGGTGTGCATGTGTCTGTGCGTGTACCACATGGTGCCTGCCTTAGGATCAAGGTAGCATATTACAGCACAGGTATTTCAAAGAAAATGAACCAACCTCCAGGAGACAGGGATAAAAAATCTCACATAGAAGCCGGTCTTCTCCTTGCCATGGCAGAAGCAACCTGCCTCTGAACGGTGAAACGGGGGTGACGTTCTTCCCCACATTGTATCTTAGGTCAAGTGGAAACACTGGGGTAGGTGGTGATGTGCATCTCTATCTCCAGAAGGAGACTTGGTTTTGACAAAGAGCCAAGCAAGACACAAAGGCTCAAATGGAACAGCCTCAGCATTTCTCTTTTCATGTGTGGACTTGGAGCAGCCTCCACCTCTTTAATCACCACGGAGCTTCTGAAAGCAATCAGATTATCAGTCTAGTTTTCTGCAATTATGTTCTTGAATAGAAGAAAATTCCTAAAAACCCTAGGCGGAGAGAAAACAACGATGGTTTTTACCTTCATTTGAAGTATTTTGAGTATTTTGTTGATTGTTGGACTTCTTCCTAAGTTCTGAGTCACAACAAGCATCTGTGCACGTCTTTTTCTTCCATCTTTCCTTTTTCCCTTCTCTTTTCATATTGTATCATATCATATTTATGTAATTCAATGAAAATTAATTGTGCATCTATTATTATGTAATCATGGTCTAGAAACTAAAAATATAAAGGAATGACACAGTCACTACTCTCAAAAATCTTACAGTATAGAGGAGGAGTAGAAATGTTATGTTTTCTGAAGTTGAGATCCTCTAAGGCCTTTATTTTTAAAGCAGGAGGAGAACGGTTTAAGAAATGGTTTTTTGCCGACTAAGGGAGGTGTGAGGTAAATGTTGGCACCAGCTGCTTAATGATGCCACAGAGCATGTGTGTCTGGAGGCCGAAGAGAGTTGATTTTTTAAAATTGTTACCTCTTTATGCCAGAGTGAAATGAAACAGAGCCTGTCTCCTCCCTTCTTTGCCTATTTCTGGCTTCCTCCCCACAGCTCCCACCAATGCTGTGTTCTCTGGCTCAGCACTGTTCCCTTTGCCTTTCATTCTACTCCATAAACATAATTTAGCCCCTACTAAATGTGTGTCTGTCTCTGCTAGGAGGGCTGTGGAGGTTTCAATGGGGAAATTCAGCTTTATATGCTAAGTACCTGCAATGTGCCAGGGCTGCAGGCTCTGAGATAGATGCCTGGGACAGAGACGAATAAACCACAGTCCCTGCCCACTTAATCTCAGTCAAATGGAGAGTCCAACATGTGTCAAATACCACAATACCTACTGTACACTATGTGCAGCCACAGAAGATGGTAAGAAGAATAGATGGGGAAAGGTCAATTCCATCATGGAAGACAAAGGATGGTTTCATGATAGAGGTGATGCTTGAGGCTTACCTTCTAGTAAGAGAAATGAGATTTTGTGCAGAAATCACTATGGTGCAAAGGAGTGCTTCCTGAAAGGTGATATTTGATCTGGACCTTGCCAATGAATAGAATTTTCAACATCCATTCATTTATCCAACAGATATGTACTGAGTAGTTCATGTTTTCCCAGATAAGGGAGAATGCCATCATTTAGAAGACAGACCAAAATCCTTGCCCACACGGAGCTTACATTCTAGTTGGGAAGACAAAAGGAACATGACATACATGAGATAGAGCATAGCTTAGCAATTTTTTCCTGGAAAAGGCTAGTCACTAATCAGTAAACATTCTAGTCTTTATCAACTTGTGGTCTCTTTTGTAACTACTCAACTTTGCCACTGTGGCATGAAAGCAGTCATAGACAATACATAAATGAATAAGCATGTCTGTGTTCTAATAAAACTTTGTTTACAAAAACAGAGAGTGGACTGAATTTCGCCCCAAGGGCCATTGTTTGCCAACCCCTGATAGAGTGTGAGTTAGATAGTCAGAAGAGCTAAAAAGAAAACATAAATCAGGAATAAATCAATCAATAAATAAATATAAGAAAAGTTAGAGAAAACTCTTGAAATTTCACTAGGGAAAATAATCTCCAAAAGGTGAATGAGACTTCCTGTAGGAAGTGAGGGAGTGAACCATGCAGATGGCCCGGAGAAGAGCCTTGTGGGCAGAGGGAACAGACAGTCCAGACCCCTGGGGGCTGGAATGAGTCTGCCATGTTCAAGTGTCAGCCAAGGGCTGATGACTGGAAAGAGAGTATTTTTAGGCAGATAGATTGAGATGGAGGAAAGAAGTGACAGCAGGTGCTTGAGGAACCATTTGGCAGGAGCATGAGGTGTATGAGGTAGAGTTATAGACAGAAGACAAGGATGGAAGTGGAAGCCATGGCTGCAGCTGTCCCCCTAACACGCCCTGTTATCATCCGTCCTTCAGTGTCAAGGCTCCTTGCCAGACCCCGGGGGAGAGTGCACTTATGGGCTCTCAAGCTCATCGCCTGACTTCTCTGCAAATCCAAAATAAAGCCTTAGCCTTCCATCTCTGTCCTCCTGAGCAGGGTTCTTTGCTATTACCAGGGAAGCACCTACTCTGTGCCATGTACTGTGCTAAATGTCTTGCATGTGTTATCTTATTTCTTCCTCGTGATTCTTTAAGGAAGGTGTTGTCTTGCAGAAACTCAGGCTAAGCACAATCAGTGTCATCCCCACAGCCAAAGCGAATGAATGCCAGAATTTGGGACAAAGTTAATCTAGCCTCCAAGTTCTTTCCAAATCGCCATGTTGTTTCTCATTCAATCTGTCTCAGAAAGCACTTTGGCTCCCAGCCAAAATTGTTCTCATTTCAGGGCCCCCTGCCTTGCCAGCTTGGCTGGTGCCCAATTAGCTTCCTCCCTAGGAATCCCAGTTTCTCTCTCTCCTCTCTCAGGCACATGAAATAGACCTTCCTCTCAGACTGTTCCTCCCCTACGCCCCTGCCCTTTCACATATGACTACAGATCTTCCCGCTGTCCTCTGCTCTTTCCTGGCTGCTCATCTCCTCCAGGTCCCCTCTCTATCTTCTCCCACCTTCTCCCAGGCATCCTCTTCAACTCCAGCCCTGCAGCATCATCTGCATGTTCCCTGTTCCAGCCACAAGCCAACTCCTTCCTCTCTCATGAGGGTGATCATAACTGGTTTGCCCAGGACAGTCTTGGCTTGTGCCTGCGGTCCTAACATAACTATTATAATTCGCTCTCAAGAGTGCCTGTGTTTGGGCAGTGAATGTCTTTACCTACACTGGACATGGGAGTGAACTCTAATTTAAACCCCTCAGATCTAAGTTGAAAATAATTCTGTTTTTTGCAATGTTTCACCCACCTAATGCTTTTGTTTCCTTAGATGCATCCTGCAATCCGGCATATTTCCTCCAGGCCTAATTTTTAACTACAGTGGTAAAATCCTTCTTTGAGGGATTTGGGATCTCATTGGGATTTAGAACTTCATATCACAAGGCAGATACAGCCGCGCCATGCAAACACGGCACCTTCTGCATGCAAACGCTGCTGCGAGGGCTGCTGGGAAAGGCAAGGACTGCAGAGTCTCACCAGGTCTAAATTCATCCCGTCAGCAAATATTTATTTGGCACCTACTATTCTGAGCACTGGAGATACAGTAGTGGACAAAACAGATTAAGTCCCTGCCCTCAAAGAGTTTACATTCAAGTGGGAGCTCAGAAAATTTGTAAATAAATATATGGTGTGTCCGGCAATAAGTTCAGTGAAGAAACATAAGACAAAGTTAAGAGGGATAGCATGCAGGAAAAATGGTAAGGACCGAGATGCTGAAGAGGGAGCCTGCAGGTTGGCTTGAGAAATGGGAAGGAGGTCAGTTCCGCTGAAGCAGATGAGTCAAGTGGGTATGGGTAGGAGCTGAGATCAGAAAGGCAGAGGGACCAGGCCCTGACCCTGAGCCATTAAAAATTTGGACAGAGGAGCCATCAGATCCAACTCACATTGCTATGTTGTATAAGGATGGCTCTGGCCACTGGGTTGAGAAGAGGCTGAAGCAGGGAAGAAGCAGAATATCGCTCAGGAGACTCATCAGGTGCAAGGTGATGTTGGCTTGGACCAGGGTAGGGGCAGCAGAGGTTGTGAGAAGTGGTCATTTTCTGGATAAAAGATTGAATAAGAATTGTTAGACAGAAAGAGGCATCAGGGATGATTTCTAAGGTTGTGGCCTTAGAAGTCACAAAAGGAAGGATAAAGTTGCCATTGGCTGAGATAGGGATGATTTTGACAGGATCGGGGGGAGGGGCTATGTGGTGAGGGCAGGAGTTGGCTGTGGATAAGTTACATTTTAGAAACCCAGGAGATGTTCAAATAGAAATGTCTGACAAGGAGGTAGACTTCAGCATGCAGGGGGAATGAAAGCTATGGAACTAAGTGAGATAACCTAGGCAGTGAATGTAGACAGCCCAGAGGAATTCTGAGATCCTCCAACATTTGGGAATCACAGAGATGGGGAGGAACTAGCAAAGGAGATGGAGAAGGAATAGCTGTAAGGGTAGACCCATAAGAGATTCCTCTCCCGGAGGCTAAGAGAAGAAGGTATTCAAACAGAAGAGCTGGCCAATTGTGTCAACAAGGAGTTGACCATTGGATTTAGCAACATGGAGTCAATGGCAATTTAGGAAGAAGCTGTTTTAGTCCCATACTTTTAGATTTGAGACAAACCCAGGATAAGTGGGTTACAGAGCGTCGGAATGAAGGAAGGGAAATGTATCCGTCTAGATGAAAGAGACAGTGAGAGACAGTTTTTTTAGGTTCTGTAAAAGAGAATGTAGCAAAGGAGCTATAGCAGGAGGAAAACAAACATGAGAAAGTGTTCTCCATTTTAAAAAGTTGAGATATTACAGCATACTTGTAAGAAGATTAAATGAGGGGGGAATGATGACCCTGGAGGGAAAGGGGACCAACGTTTGTATCGATACCCTTGAGTGGGAGAAGGGGGCTGTGATTCAGCATCACAGAGGAGGACTTGGCCTCCTAGGGGCGGAAAGACTCAGTGAGGCTCCCTGGTATCATATCAGTGGGGCTCCTGGCAGGGGTGGTGTGCCCCCAATCCCTAGCAGCTCTGCCCATAGCTTCCCTGCCCCTGGTGAAGTTGACAAATCACTTACTGTCTAATTCTCAGGTTCCTCATCTTAAATATTAGCTTACCATGCCCATGGCAGATGACAGTTTTTAAGAGTAAATAAAATATGTGTAAAGCACAGCACTTATCCTTAACAAGTTAAGGCTAGATCCCATCCACCTTCCTTCCCCAGTTCGCCCTCCAGCGTTTCTCTGAGAACCTCTGACTCATCTGAAGAAGCTTGGATGGCCCTTCCGTTACCAATGCTGCTTAAAGGCCGGCAGGGCCAAAAGCAGGCACAGCCAAGTGCTTCCAGAGCCCCTAAACATCCCTCCTTATATTTGTCTCGATAGCTTAGTGTCTGTGATTTGGTGAGTCATCTTTCTATGGCAATTTTTCATTTCCGTACAGCCTCTTGGAGTTGGGCTCTGCAACTTGCACCTGCATGCAGCTAGGATCTTCAAAGAGCTACTTCCCCTGAGTGAGCCCAGCCAGGGAGCCACTGCCCCTCCCCTAGAGCCACAGCACAGAAGAGGTGGGTGTCTGGCTGCAGTTCTGAGTGGGCCCCGCCTGCCTGATCCTGAGGCAGATGGCAGAAATGTGGCTGCAGGAGATGGAAAGATGTGAGAGAGCCCAGAGCCGGGATGCTAGCCTGGCTCTCAGCCCAAACTCCTGTGATGCTACCTTGCCCAGGTAGGAGATCATTGAATCTCTGACCCAGAAAGACAAGGCTCTTGTCATGAAGAAAGGGACATTTTAACTTCTATCCATGAACCTCCCAATGAAAAAATGTAAAGTTCTGTCACAACAGGTTAGCATATTAGCAATCACGGCTCACTACTATCTGTATTTGTTCCATTTGTGCCGTTTATGACGGTTATCCACATTAATTATTTCACTGCTAAAGTCCCTTCTAATTTCTGAACACTGTTATTTCTAAGAAAGATGGGTATTAAATATGCCACACATCAGCTCAGGGTGGCATTACAGCATGCCATTAAGTTCAGATGCTGAGGCTCGGCAGAAAATAACTTTGCTATTTGTAATTGCAATAAAGTGTTTTATGTTGTGGCTCAACATGAAGAATAGCATTGATGGAAACTGACTTCTTAGTTTGGCAATGACCCTGAACTCACTAAAACAGAGGAGAACCACTAGGTGCGGGTGACTGGCCAGCAGGAGGACAGAGACGAGTCAGGACAGAGGAGAAGGCGTGTGGGGACAGCCGTTCCCAAGCCTGTCCACACCAACCTGCCTGAGCAGAGTCCACAGGAGCAGTTCCCCGTGAGAACTTCCAGTGCATCCAAGTCGAAAGATCTAGGATAAGGTGTAGCCAACTGCTGGAACATTCTATCACTGCTGATTCACACAGCCACTTTTAACAGTGGGACCTTCAGAGCATTGACCACTGTCAAAGTACTTGAGCTTATAAACTATAATCACATATCCACTATTTCACTAAATGACATGACAGCCTTGGAAGGGAGCCTTTATGGTTAGCATATCCAGGAAACCATAGAATAATTAGCTTCCCTCCTAACTCCCAACCTCAGCCTCCCAAAAGGATACCAGTGGGTTCAACCGCTGACATCCAGGGAGAACAGCCCTGAAGGTGAGGGCCAGCGTGAAGGTCTAAGAAAAGCAAAGAAATCGCCCTGCTCCCCACCCCAACTTTTTTTTTTTTTTTTTTTTTTTTTGAGACATAGTGTTCCTCTGTGCCAGGCACCAGGCTGGAGTGCAGTGGCACGATCTCAGCTCACTGCAACCTCCGCCTCCTGAGTTCAAGCAATTCTCCTGCCTCAGCCTCCCGAGTAACTGAGACTACAGGCACGCTCCACCACACTCAGCTAATTTTCATATTTTTTAGTACAGATGGGATTTCACCATGTTGGCCAGGATGGTCTCGATCTCTTGACCTCATGATCTGCTCGCTTCGGCCTTCCAAGCGTTCTTTGTTTTAAAGCAACGTTTGAAACGGTGATCTGAACTGGGTGAGGAAGAATCGAATGCTTCTTCCAAATCCCTTCCGATTCAGTCACCTGTTCTTCCTCCCACTGGACATTCGTCTGTCAAAAACGCACCCAACCACCTGTGATGTGCTGGGCTCTATGCCCGCCCTAGGCTCATCCCCGCCTTCCCAGGTAAACAGAGCAAACAAGTCTGCAGCTACAAGCCGGGGAAAGGAAGCAAAACAGTCACTCACTGTAAATAATAAATGGATCCCATCTAGATGAGGTCCACGATAAAATGAAAATCAGCTGATGTGAATCGGCTATTGCCTTCCCCCCTCACCACACCCCCCACACACACTCACACTCAGACTAGCAAATATCTTCTTTGACTGATATGGCCGGTTTTTAGATGAATTTGGCTGTTTCTTCTGGAGAGGTAGCTCCCCCTGGTGTTTGGAGGCCCAGGTTTTCACAGGCCACAGTGAATGTCCCAAGAATCTTCTGTGCTCAATCAGCATTACACAGACAGGAGCTAGATATCCGTAAGAGTCAGTCCCTGCCTGTTTCCCTGGGATGTGGCTGACCTGTGTCATCTGAAACTGCCTTTGATTCTGAACTCCAATCCTAACCTCTCTACCACCTCAATGCTGTGGTTCTGGGCAAAGTTGTTGAAATTCTCAGAGCCCCCATTCCTCACCTATAAAAATGAGGGAGATAACACCAATGTGGTGTTAGCGTGAGATCAAATAAGACAACGAAATGACACCTAGCTCAATGCGTGACACCTAGCAGGTGCTCCATACATATTAGCTGCTTTGCTTTTCTTAGTTTAAGAGTTTCAAAATCTTGCCCTCCAGCTCCCTCCCTTCCCCTTTTTCCTTCCCCTCCCTCTCCTTCCCACATCTTCATCCTAACCTTTCTCTTTCTTTCATAGCTCCCTCCTGTCTGTTCCTCCTTCTCCCCTCCTGTCTCCCTCTCCCTCTCTCCATCTCCTTTCTTCTTTCTCATCACCTCCCACATACCCCCTCACCCCCCTGTCTGCCTCTTTTCCCCACACCTCTTCCTCCACCCTTCTCCTGCCCAGCCTGGTGCCTAAGAACTAACATCAGGTGGATGGAGGGTACTCTCCGAAGATAAATTGCATCCTGTGCTGAGTCAGAGAGGAGCCATTTTTCCACTAGTCAATAACACTGCAGATTGCTCTTGTATTCTTCAGAGGAGCACCAAGGGCTTTTCTGCACACTTGACGCTGGAACACGGGCCCCTCCGCCACCATGTTCATCGTGGATGGTGTTTAAACATGCTCTGTCTTCCCTCTCGCTCTTGTGTGTTCTCTCTGATGTTTGCCTCCCCCGTGTTCTCTTTCCTCCTTTTGCCTGCCCTCTCCTTATTTCTGATCTCATTTTGCTCTTCTCTTTTGTATGTTTCACGTGCTGTCGTCCCTTTTCCTCTTGTTTTTGATTTGCAGAATGGCCCACGTTCCCCTATATTCCCAAACTGCATTTTCTCAAGCAGCCTGCAATATTTCTTCCCTGTCACTGTAAAAGCTTTTTCATCTCCATTTCGAGCCATTTACCCTGATCATTTCTTGCTCTAAGATCACAGTGATGAGCCCATGTGGTCTTGAGCTGTCAACAATCCCCAGGAAAGGAGAGCACTGACTTAAAACTTGCATTTTAATTTGGAGAACCCTCAGAGGCTGGCTAGGGCAGAGCAGAAGCACATCAACTGGCCCAGACCAGCCCTGGTTGTGCACTGAGATCTTTGGGAAGATCTGAAAGGAAGGAACCTGAAAATGCTGAATGGTTTTCCCCACTCCACAAAACAGATGGTGATAGGGTGAGGAGCTCAAGACCATTTTTCTCAACCGATTTCTTACTCTACAGTTTCCTTGAAAAGGAAAGAAACAATTATCAGATGACAAAACAGAGACTCTATCAGTTGTCTGGGCATTGTCACGGGGTGAAAGTGTCATAGGCTTGCACAAGAACCTAATCATTAGGAGTGTGGAGCCCCCAGCAGTGCAGCCACACAGAAAGGTGGAGTGTGAGTTTAGAATCTGAGAAAATGATGAAGCTCAAGTCTTCACCCTTCGGCTTGAAGCCTGGGGTGCTTGGAGTGAGGAAGCAGGAGGAAAGTTCATGTAAGTAAAACCCACCCAGAAGGGGCCTCCTTCTCTATAGTGGGAGTTGATACATATGCTCCCAAATCAGGCAGCTCAGGGATATCCCATGTCTTCCCTCAAAGTAGACCCAGAGACAAGGATTCAAATGCAAGTGGTTTGTCTCAGGAGGTGATCCCAGGAAACAGTGGTAGGAGAGAGAGAAAGTGAGTGGGAAAGGAAGGAAAGATGCCAATAAAGGATTCATCATCATGTAGATACCACTGTGTGGGACCAGCAGGCAGCCCGCCGTGCAACTCTGGGACATGGCATTCTCCCCACAGAGAAGTGAGGAAATGGGGGCATTTATCCCCACCAGCGCCACACCCATCATGTGTTGAGGGCTGCCTCCCAGGGTGGAAACTCTCCAACACATGCCATTCACCCAAGGCACAGAATGAGCATGTTCCCAAATACCCCCATCACATCTCCCCGACTCCATCACACCTGCTCTCCCACAGAGAATCGCAGGCGTTAACACGGGTGCCTCCTGCATGTCTAGTTGAATGCTAAGGGGCTGTGGCCAGAGCTGCAACAGCATCAGCGCTTGGCCTGGGCCACATGCTCCCCTCTTTACTCAGCTCTAGCCCAGGGGTCTACCAACTTCAACAAAGAACCAGAGAATAAATGTCTTAAGCTTTGCAACTAGAAGGTCTCTGCTGCAACTCCTCAATTGATTCTGCCATCGTAGTGTGGCAGAGAGGCCAGAGCCGTGTCAGGCAGGTAAGGTGCCCTAGGTACAAAATTGAAGGAGGTGCTGACTGTCAGGGCTGTGGCTTGTGCACTAGCCTGGGAGGGAGGGTCTCCTTCAGTGTTGCATCCTGGGCACCTTCCTTTCCCCCCCCAGTCCTGGCCCTATGTGACACAAAAGTTTACATACCCAATACGAATGCAGAAGGCGTGGCTGTGTTCCAATAAAACTTCCCTTACAAAAACAGGCAGGGAACCAGATTAGCTCTGCAGTCCTTAGTTGACCGAGCCTGTCTAGCCAGATTAGTCTTTTAAGTGCTCCAAGCACCATGCTCCCCCTGCACCCCATTTTCAGATGCTGTTCCCTGCTCCCCCCTCGTCATCTCACCTGGATATTTCCTACTCACCCTTCAGCCTCAGGCCAAACATCACCTCTTCAAGGAGGTCTCACCCACTCCTGGCCAGGTCAGATTCCCCTACAGAATCCCACACCCTCCACTCTCCCTCAGCACACTTATCGCCATGGTAATTGCATAGTTAATTGTGTTATTAGCTGTTGAATGTCTGTCGCCCTCTGCAGAATGTATGCTCCCATCAGTTACCAAGGCCTGTTGCATCTACTTCCTAATAAGCCTGGAATCTTTCCCTCCCCACCACCCCAGCCAGCACAGCCCTGGCCCAGGCCTTCATTGTTTCTTACCTAGGTCTCTGCAATGGCCTCCTGCCTGATTTCCTGTATTCTGGAGCTCCCCTTTACCTTCATGAGGACTTCCAAATTTCTAAGAATGGCATAAGAGGCACTTCACATCTGGGGTCCTGCCCCTAGCCATGCCCTCATCCCCTCCCCATCTCGGCCCACCCACTTTGCTTCAGTGATGCTGCCCTGCCCATTGTCCCCTACTTCCTAAATGCACGAGGCTCTTTGTGGTTTCCAAGGCTTTGCACGGGCTGTGACCTCTGCACGGAGCGTCCTTTCTCCCTTTCTGCACATCCCAGCATCAGTCCAGACCTCAGCTCCCCTAAATGGCGTTCTCAGACCATTTGTCCTCATAGCCCCCACTCCTCCCATCTTGGTCAGAAATCAGCAACATGGGCTTCCACAGCCCCTGTGCTTCCTCAATTTCAGGTTTCTCACACTTTGTTATAGCTGTTTACCTGTCTGCCACACTCCCATGAGAGAATGAGCTCCCTGAGACCAGGAACCTAGCACCCAACACCCAGCACCCAGCATCAAGCACCTAATACCTAGCACCATGCCAGAGCTTAGAAGGTACTCAATAAATGTCTAGTAAATGATCAAAAACCCTTGGGAAACCCAAACTGTGGTTTCTCTTGAGTGACTGGTGTGGGGATTTGAATGGCCTCTGGACTATTTTTCACTTTGTAGGAGGAGCAAGGATGACAAAAATGGGTCATGGCCAAAAACACTGTCTCTACCCACTTTTCTCTGCTGGGAGCTTTCAGGTTGTCGCCAACCTCAGAGGTCCACAGTCCCAAACATAAAGGTCCTTACCCCCTTTCCCTCCGCTTGAGACTCACACAGTGAGTGGTCAGAAGCCTTGGCACGTGATCCTCACCTGCCTGCGCCCTGGCTCTGAGGGAAAGGTGCCCGCACTCGGAGAGTGAGGTGGCAACATAGACCTCCATTTTCTCTCCTCCTCTCGCATTAGGAAAAGGGGCCAAGCCAAGACCGACCGGAACCCACAGGCTGGCGAGGTGGAGCAGGTAGCAGGGGTACCGCAGATTGGAGAGGCAGGGCCTTTCTCCAGCACAGCACCATCCCGGCAGTGGGCTCTGAGGGGCCCAGCCCTCCCAGACCCTGCCTCACTCAGAGAGGACGCCTTGGGAATTGCTCTGATAAGTGACAACCCCAGCCCTGCAATGTACATGCGCGGGCGCGCGCACGCACGCGCACACGCACAACGCGCGCGCGCGCACACACACACACACACACACACTCACTCACACACACACACTCACTCTTATCTGCAGCACACATTTCCTCCGGGCCCAGCAGCCAGCTGTATCGTCACTTTCGTGATTGCAGATAATTCACATTCAAACAAACTCTGACTCACCAGAGACACAGAAAGAAAATGCTACTAGAGTGGGAAAGCCGCAGCGCTGCTTTGCTCTTCCCTTTCCTGGCGTCTTTCTCGTCGGAAGAGGACCACTGGGGGTGGGCGTGGCTGGCTGACGGCGGAAGGCCGGGACCACCGTGCTGAGAAACAGTAGGTCAGCACTGTGGAGTGGCCCTCCTGGACCCCAGAGGCGGTGTTTCCAAAGGAGCGTGGGCTCTTTTGTGTCCCTGGAGTATCCTGTTCTTAGGGATGTTCTGCTTTTTATAATGAAGTGGCTTCCACCGCCAGCCATGCATCAGGGTCGCTGGAGAGAGGCTTCATGGCTTGAAGAAGCCCTTTGCTGGCACAGCATCCTCGCACAGTGGGGACTGATTAAAAATATAGATTCCTGAGCCTACTAAATTCTCACCTTACTAAATCAGACCTTTTAGCTCATTCCTACTAAATTAGAATTTCTAGGGAGCTGGACAGAAGTCTTTTTTGTTTCATTTTACAGCTAACATGATACTAATTCTGTTGACTATTTGGAAACTACTCATAAAATTATTTGTTTTTTGGGTTTTGGTGTTTTTTTGTTTTTGTTTTTGTTTTGAGATGGAGTCTCACTGTCGCCCAGGCTGGAGTGCAGTGGCACGATCTCGGCTCACTGCAACCTCCACCTCCTGAGTTCAAGTGATTCTCAGGCCTCAGCTTCCCAAGTAGCTGGGATGACAGGCGTGAGCCACCCACTCCCCCTCCAGCTAATTTTTCTATTTTTAGTAGAGGTGGGGGTTTCACCATGTTGGCAAAGCTGGTCTCAAACTCCTGACCTCAGGTGATCCATTTGCCTCGGCCTCCTAAAGTGCTGGGATTACAGGTTCATATAATTATATCCAGAATTCTCCTTAAACTTGGGCGGTTATATGCACGTCAGACAGGATGGAGATTGTCATGTTGCAGTAACTCCATTCCTTCTTCCACCCACTAGATCCATAAAAAGATGGAACAGAGACTTTTCGCTAAGGATTCAAAAGCACTTTAGATTCCCCTGCAGTCACTGTTGGTAACCTGAATAGTCAGAGTGTTTGATGATTCAGTGCTTAGGTTGATTCGTGGAGACCACAGGTTTTTCTTGGGGGAAAGTGAACTTAGTTCTCCTTGCCCCAAGGAGGGGATGCCTGAAACCTAGCTGCCCTTGGCCATCCCAGCAGCCACCATCCCCATCACACCCTGCACACTGAAAAGGCCTATCAGGTTGAGATGACTGTCATACATTAATTAAAGTTTAATTAATTCTTAAGGTGGTATTTATTGAGGTTTAGCAACTCCCAAATAAGATTCGTGTTTGTGGCAGTTGTCACACTGCAGTAGTTCTGTCCTTAATAATCAGTTGTGATCTGTTTGACTTGGAATCACTTTTCTTATTTAACCTAAAACAAACCTTTATTTGAGACACTCAATTATAAGTGAGGCCGATTTGCTTGCTTTCCCTCGGGGCACCAAGGACTCTGAGTCCAAGTGGGATGAGGGGGAGTCTCCAGCTGAGAACACAGGAGCGCCTGCCCTAGTAGATATGGTGGTTGATGGTTATTCACATGGTGCATCATTTAGCAAAATGGTCCTGCAAGCTCCCATCTGCATACACGTTTAACTGAAGCTTTAAAGACTGCGTTCTCACTCATTAGGAATCTCGGCATGCCCTGAAGGGTTATTTGAATACTATTGCACGGCCTCAGGAAGCTAAAGCTACTTCCCACTCAGGTACTTCTGGGAACATGCTGAACTTAAACAGGAGGAGGAGAGGCCTCAACGGGAAGAATGTGGTGCCACACTGAGCTAGCTGTCTACCTTCTCTCCTCAGCTTTGTGAAGTCCCGTGTTCTGACCTCGAGTTCGGTGAACACGCCCCCCTAAGACAAGGCACTGCTCAGAGAAGCCACCTGGTGGTCAGGGCCCTGCTGCCCGTGGACAGGTCTGGGGTCCACCGACACGCCCCTCTGCTGATACACGCAGGACAGAATAGTAGAGTGAGCATGGGCTTAGTGAGGAGGAAATTGGGATTCCAGTGCCAGGCTTGATACTCATTATGTGTGTCTCCTAGGGACATTTCCTACCACTCTGAGCTTTGAATCTTATGTCTCTAAAATGGCTGTGACAGTAACTTCCTGGCAGGGCATGTGTAAGGACTAGAGATAATGAATGTGGAATGTTCGCAGGGTAGCCTGGTGCCTGATGTACAGAAGATGCTCACTAAAGGTAGCTCACATCATTACCTACCCTTGTGTGCCAGTGCCCAGCCTCTCCGGCTCCCTCGGACAACTGTTTCCCTGGGCTGCTGAAACAAAATACCACTATCTTGTGGCTTAAACAACAGAAACTTACTTTCTCACAATTCTGGAGGCTGGAGGTCTGAGATGGGGGTGTCTGCAGGGCTGGTGTCTCCAGAGGCCTCTCCTTGCTTGTAGATGGCTGCCTTCCCTCATCTTCACATGGTCTGCCCTCTCCACCTCTTTGTGTCCAAATTTTCTCTTTTTATGAGGACACCAGTCATGCAGGATTAGGGCCCACCCTAATGACCTCATTTTAACTTAATTGCCTCTTTAAAGATCCTATCTCCAAATACAGACACATTCTGAAGTATTGGGGCACATGAGTGTTGGAGGCATAGCTCAACATATTCCCTACCACTGCCACCGCCGCTCATTAGCTGATGTTTGGCTGGACTTTAGCCAGTTAGGTGTGAACTCTGTCTCTCCTCTTTGGCTCCGTCTTCTGCCCAGGGATGCTGCCCCTCCACTCCTCCTCCCAGGGAAGAGATAGGACTGATTGGAACCCCAGAGGTCATCTTGGGATAGAGGAGATGATAAAGCCAACTAGTCAAGGCAGAGCCATATCTTGGGGAGAGTTTTGAATACCAGGAAGAGGACTTGAAATTGATCTAATAATTTCTTGAACTTTTTGCTTAAGGATAATCAAACACACTTTATATGTCCGTTGACGGGATTAACTGAACCAAGCACAGAGCGTAACACGGTGGCACAGCACAGTGTAGGCTCTGCTGTCCTCTGTTCATCAGGAGGGATACACTGAGCTTGGTGTTCTAGAAAGATCCACCTGGCCGTGAAAACACAGACTGTCCTGGTGTGGGGTCAGAAACTGTGGGATTAGCACAGTTAACAGTGGGATAGAGAAGAAACTAATTCAAAAAACACCGTGAAGGAGAAAACACTAAGTCTAATGACAGATTGAATATGAGGAGAGGAAAATGAAAAAGGAAGGGAGAGATCATAGCTGATCCCATGGCCTTAGACCTGGCTTAGTGGTGACTGGTGCATTTGACAGAAACGGGAGCTGGAGAGCGGAGGGAGGAAGGTTGGTGAACTCTGCAGAGGTCACCCTGAAGGTGCGGTGAGGGCCCTGAGGGCCCCGGAGAAATGGGAGAAAATCCCCGGGGCCATCAGCAATGCATGCCCAGCTGGGAGCGCCACTTTTGACCCTCCAGTTCACTGGTGCCTCTCCTGGACATTGAGCGGCACGCCTCCTTCCTTCCCCACTGTTGGAGGCCACGTGGGAATGGTAACTTGTTAATTAAGCTGTTGTTGCTGATGGTGATGACTCCTGGTCTTGTGTGCCCTGGGCCAGGGTTTGAGATCTGAGATAAAGGACTCTATTTCCAGTCTTCCCCTCCAGTTGTTCCCTTTAACAAAGAAAATAGGGTATTCACAGCTAAATTACAGATCTACTTCCCCATTTTCCAAGAGAAAAACAAATAGAATTCCTAAGCAGGAGCGCTCTTCTGGCTAAACGCCCCTAGTGAGGAGGATATTGTTATTCCAGTATTGCTTATTCAGACTTTCTGAGCCTTCTCAGATGCTTGGCTTCACATCCTCATTCTGCCCGTTTTGGTAGCAATATAACATTGTAAACTGCCAGGAAAAAGCAGCGGCTCAGGCAGATGAGTTTTCAGGTGGCATGAATATTTCTGACTCCCTGACAAGGGAGTCCTTTCACTTGGGAAAAGTCAGTGGAAGAGGAAGATTCGGTGTTTTTCGGTGTGTTTCTTTCTGATCAAATGGCGCATGGATACTCTGGGACCTATGGAGACTGTCAGCTGGTTCAGGGATGGGAAAGAGAGTATCGTCAGTTGCCTATTTCACCCTCCACTGACTTGACCCCGCTACCCCATGTAATACTGCAAGCCAGCGAACAGGCAAGAGAATGACTACATGGTGATGGCACACAAAAAGAGAACTCCTTTCTCAGAGGAGGAGAGAAGGGTGAAGTTTTGGCCCAGAGGAAGGGTTCCTAGGAAAGCCAAAAAAGCTCATCACAATGACTAAGAGGAAGCACTTAAGAGCCATTATGGGAAGAAATTTTTCTTGTCTGGAAGAAATGACCCAGGGAAAGCAGACCTTCTAAAAAAAAAAAAAGTGCTGAGAAGAATCCACAGGGGGAAAAGAATGAGTTAGATTAGAATTTAAATGGAAGCATTCTATCCGGGACTGGCAGTATAAGCTGAGTACCTTAGCCCCTGGCTCCAAGAGCAAGCTGCAGTCTCAGAGGAAGTGCAGGCTGGAAAGGCTAAGAAGCAGCCTTCAATATTGGCATATGAACAAAGAAAGCAATGGACTGATATAGAGTGTAGACAAAGGCCCAAATATATATCCAGGAAGATAGTATATGACCAAGTAGTGTTTTGAAGCAGGTGGGGATAGATCGAGTATCGATGAAGGCTGGGGGCAACTGGCCAGATGTTTGTGGAGAAAAAATTAGACAGGATTCCTTCCTCACCCCTTGTAGCAAGACAGATTCCACCTGGATGAAAGACAAAACAATAAAATCAGACAAAAATAAAATGTGTCACATGTATACCTGTGTGAGTGTATGCACAGTCAAAAGCAAAAAAAAAAAAAAAAGCCGTCAGTGAGGTGTCTCATGTTTGCAATCGGAACACTTTGAGAGTCTGAGGCAGGAGGATCACCTGAGGCCAGGAGTTCAAGACCAGCCTGGGCAAGGCCCCCATCTCTACAAAAAATTTAAAAATTAGCCAAATGTGGTGGCATGCACCTGTAGTCCCAGCTGCTGAAGAGGCTGAGCCAAGGGGATTGCTTTAGGCTAGGCGGTTGAGATTACAGAGAGCTGTGATCACACCATTGCACTCCAGCCTGAGTGACAGAGTGAGACCCTGTCTCTTAAAAAAAGAAGTCAAAAAATAACCTGTGGAAAAAAAATTGATAGCACAAATAGCTGATAAAGAGCTAATTTATTTCACTTGTCATCTGAGAGTCCTTAAATTCAAAAAGGAAAAAGAATTATTAAAATCCAATAAAGAAAAAAGCTCTTATGAACCAGTAGAAAAATGGGCAAAAGACATTTACAGAAAAAGAAAAATATAGCTTATAAACATATCAAAAGACGAACCACTTAAATTGTCATTGAAAAAAAGCAAAATAAATGATATTTTTTAAATGTATGAAACAAGGGAAGATGAAAAGTTTGAGCATATCTCCATGCCCTGTGTACAAGGAGGTAGGGAATCAGGCGCATTCATACCATTGGTGGCATGGTCCCTTTGGAAGATAATTTGGAAATATCTATAAAAAATTTAACCTAGAGATATATATTTATACATGTGAACAAATATCCATGCACGGGATGTCTATTGCTGCATTTTTGCAAATAACTAGATAAAAACCAAAATATACTTAAAGGATATTTGCATGTCCCAGTACACTTTTCATTATACACATACCTGTACATTTACCTATGCATATTAAGTATGGTATTAATTAAAAAGAAAATGATATAGCCAATCAGCAAATCACTAGATATTTATTTAAATGAATCAAATAAATATTCATATTTCAGTTCTCTATTTCTATGTAACAAACCACCCCAAAATACAGCCACTGAAAATAAAACCCAACATATACTATCTTTCACGGTTCTGTGGCGTGGCGTTGTTCAGTTCAGTGGTTCACCTGCTCCATATGGTGACATCGGGGCCTGCAGTCATCTGAAGGCTTGACTGGGCTAGAAGGCCCTAGTGGTTCACTCACGTGGCTGGTCATAATCACTGGCTGTTGACTAGGAGCTCGGCTTATGTTTTTGGCCACTGCCTCCATTTTCCTCCATGTGGAGTAGGCTTCTCACAGCACAGTAGGCACATTCTGAAAAGGAGCATTCTAAGTGCCTACAAGCAGAAACAGCAAATATCTTCAAGTTTTTCCCAGAAGTTCCACAGCATCACTTCCTCCACATTTTAGTAGTCAAGGCAAGTCATAATGCCATGGCAGTTCTAAAATAGGGGAGGTAGACTCCGCCTCTTTATGGGAGGAGTGGCTGTTTGTGGCCATCTGTAATTTACCACAGTGCATTTTCCATTTATGCACATACACATGGCTATACATTCATATGCATATACACTTGCACATACATGGTGTTAGACCATTCTTGCATTACTATAAAGAAATACCTGAGGCTGATAATTTATAAAGAAAAGAGGTTTAATTGGCTCATGGTTCTGCAGGCTATACAGGAAGCATAGTGTCAGTATCTTCTCAGCTTCTGGTGAGGCCTCAGGAAGTTTCCAATCATGGCAGAAGGTAAAGCAGGAGCAGGCACATCACATGGGAAGAAAAGGTGCAAGAGAGTGGGTAGGAGAGGTCCCAGGCTTTTAAACAACCAGATCTTATGTGAACTAACTGAGCAAGAAATCACTTATCACCAAGGGGTTAGTGCCAAACCATTCCTAAGGGACCTGCCCTCGTGATCCAGTCACCTCCCAGCAGGTTCCACCTCCAAGACTGGGGATCACATTTCAAAATGAGATTTGAAGGGAACCAGTATCTGTACCATATCGCAAAGATATATATATAAATTGCAGAATGATGCAAATAAACTGTTTATAATTTTGGCACCAGTGGAAAAGGACTGACATCTTTGTACTGTTTGTATTCTTACTATAAATGTGTACATCTTTTGAATTAAGGAAACCTTTTTTTAAGAAAACCAAATGTATGTATTGAGCCATAAAAAGCTATATTCAGTGGGTAAGCTATAAATTTACCACCCACACATACAGTTTTGACCCAAGAGTCCTCCCACTCCAATTATACAGCTCTGGAGCTGCCTAGAGCTGACTGATAGTTTTTAGCAAGCTGGCGAGACATAAAAGGTAGAGGCTTTCATCCCATGGCGTGGTCGGAGGAGGAGAATACTGCTTCCTTTTGGGTGATGGCCTGTTGAGAATTCCGTATCTTCCTTTAGGAGCCCCCTAGCTTATTTGGTCACCACTTCTGATGTCGTTCCTCAGCCAAGCCCTTGGACTGGTGTAGGTAGCAAGGCCAAAAGCGACCTGCTAATGCAGACAGCCAGGAACCATCTGGAAGCCTGGGCATCAGGAGAGACTCAGACTTCCCGACTTAGCCACAACTCATGAGAACCAACACATCCAAAAATAGAGCCCTGTCTGTGTGTGGATAGTCAGACTGAGCCAGATATGCAGGTGTGCAGGGACACACAACACAAATAGCACAGCCTCCTAGAGAAAAACCCTACAGAGCTGTGCCCCCAAAGCTGAAGGTGCACTCCACCAAGGTCTCTCAGACAGACCTTCTAAGTGACAAGACTGTGAACCCCTACAGTCAGCTGGGGCTGGTTGCTGCAGTCCTTTGCAAGTTTCTGTTCTACTAGTACTCAATTCTTCCCCGTCCCACCCCACCTCCCCTGTCCTGCACTACCACACCCCGACAAACACACCCCCTACCAGCTGTTGTTCTGTACTGCTGTGCATACCTGATTCTGCAGTTAAGTGAACAGCTGTGCAGATGCATACACATGAACAGATATGTCTGCAAATGTGTGTGCTATGTAAATCCATGTTGTTCAGCTGTATGGGCATGTGCAAATGTGTGGATGTGTGCAGGACTGTGTGACAGCCTTCTGGGCATGCATAGCAAGAGCAGGTGCTAAGTTCAAGTTGTAACGTGTGTCTGTGTGTGAATATAGTTATAATCTAATTGTGTGAGTGTATATAAGTAAGAGAGAGCGGGGAACATCTCTGAAAAGACGGGCTCAGTGATTCCGGAGAATGAGTTCAAGCAATCTGACAGACAATTCCATTTCTTCTTTCTTTCTGAGAAAGGGGAAGGACTCAAGGAATGCAAATGTGCCCTGCATTACCGCTGCCAGCACTGACCACTGAGTGAGATTCACAGCCTGTGTTGGGAGGAAGTCCCCAGACAAGGATGACAGAGCCAAGAGAGAAGGATCCAGCCACATTCTGCAAGGGCTCCCCATTCTCTTTCCTGCCCTCTGAGACAGGGTTTCTGGCATGGAAGCACTGGCCCAGCCAGTCAGAGGGCTCAGGCTTAGGAGTCCTGCCTCCCCTGCCTGTGGCCTCAGGAAAACAGACATCTTTTCTCTCATGAATAAAGACTAGGTGTGAACTTGGGAGTCAGCCAGCCCAGCTGACCCGATGGGGATTGCAGCCCCATCACTCCCAATCTGACTGACCTCTGGCCAATCGCTTCATCCCTCTGGCCTCAGTCTTCTCACTTATAAACTGAGGGTGAGATAAGAACAGTACTTACCTGCTATAGGGTGCAGGGGAGCATAAAATGCAAAGCACTTAGCACAGAGCCTGGCACCTAACACCTGATCAATCATTGGTCAAGTTGCTGCCCTGCTGATGGTGATGAAGATGATGATGATTCTGTTTGCTGCTCACAAGGGCCCCATGAGCAAAGCTCCTGCAGAGAACAGCTCTCAGGAGCACCATTCATCCACAGACCATGCAAATGGCAAGCCTTGGCCTTGCTCAGTGCACAGCCTATAGAAGCTGCCCATGGCAGCCTAGCCTGTGAAGTAGGTCAGATGGACCAAACGGCATGCAGCAGCACAGCTGGAAGGAATCCAGGCCTCCTGGCTCTGTTCAGTGCCTCCTACCCCAACCCAGCCACCCCCAACCCGACCAGAATTCACAACCCAGAGAATACCCCGTCTACTACTCACCCTTCTCATTTAGGTCCACACTCACCATAAACCGTCCTCCCTGCCACTCTGAAAACAAAAAGACTCCTCAAGAGGAAAAAGCCACAGTTGCCCTCAGGGGCCCAGCCAGAAGAAAGCCTGCAGCTGGCTGACCTTGCAATGAATGGAGGCAGAATGGGGGCTTGTTCCCTACCTAAAGGCTTTCTCCTCCTGGGAACAACTTGGGCACAGGATGGCACCCAGTCCCGTTGGTCTTCCTTCGGGGGACCAGAGGCCTTCTTGTGAGGTCAGACACACACTCTCTCTGCAGAGCTTCAGCCTCCTAGGGTGCACATTTAAAGTGTGATCAGAGATACAGTGGGGTACATCAGGAAGTGACTGGGCAGAGAGGGCCATGTCCATGCAGGGTGGGATGAGATAGGGAATCTGCCGGCCTTTCTAGAGTGCAAGTATTTTCCATTCTGCGGTGTGTTTTGTTTTGATGTGCTTTGCTCTGAAAAGAAGTCAGCGAGTCTGCTGAGGCCTTAGGGCCCCACGGTGAGAGGAAGCTGGTGAAAGCCAAGGGTGGGGAGATCTACTCTCCTCCACATCTCCCTGACGTCAGCCTCTCAGGGGAGGCTCTGTCACTGGAGCACCCAGGGACTGAGTAATGGGAACTGTGTAGCTAATGCTCATCTCAACTTCACATGAAGATGTGACATTTGTGACAATAATCGTAATCATCGTGATGTCATAGATTTGTGGAGTTCTGTGCATGTTTCAAGGAAAGATTGCTTTCTTTCATTCATTTTTCAGTACAACCTTATAATATACTGCAGCTACCATCAATAGGGTACATTCTGTGTGACAGGTCCCTGCTAGGCGTTTTAAGTGCATTGTCATTAAATCCTCACAACAAGCCTACAAGGTAGAGATGATTTGCCCCCGTTTGCAGATAAAGATTTGGACGGGGGACAGAGACTTGGCAGACTTCCCAAGATGATGGAGCAGAGTTCAGGTTGACAGTCAGGTATCTTTGGCTCCAGGACCACTCTCACAGCTGTTCTGCTTTACTTACAAGTTTAATACGGAGGTAGGTTATTACCCTGTTATAAAGAAAGAAAGGAGACCTAACAAATGTTGAATAACTTGCCAAAGACCGCACAGCAAGTTAATGACAAATCTGGACCCCAGGTCTTGACTAGCACCTAAAGAACCTTTTAGGCACCCCCTAAGAATCTCTAATGACACTTCCATAGGATGTTTGCCTTCCCACTTTATAGATGGAAAACCTAAGGTATAGGGCAGAAAAGGATTTGTCCAAACTCTTCTAGCAAACAGTAGGGGCAGGGCTTCTCCCCAGGCTGAGAATGGCTCCAGGAATCCGCCCAGGTGCTCCCCTGGGAAGTCCCAGCCCGACTCCTCCACCCACTGACCTCGCTCCCTTCTCCAGTGAAGGGAGTTCTGTGGGTCTCTGCTCCTCTTTCTTCTGTCACATTCCGTGAGAGGTTCTAAGCAGAACAGAAAAGAATCTACTTTGAAAAGTACCCATCCCAATGACTTTCCAAGGATTCTTCAATTTCTTGATGATGGGACACAGGCTGACAGATTGCAAGCTCCAAGCCACCAAGAAGAAAGAGCCATTGATTCAGAGCGTTTCTGCCCAGCTTCCTCCCTGCTGTTCCTCTTAAATGTCCTTTTGTAACATCGTGAACACAGTCCCCACTCCGTCTCCCACCAAGACTGAGAGAATCCAGGGAGCTCAGTGCTTCTCAACATGTCACGCTGATGCTGGGGATTTATGCTGAGAGATGGATGCAAAGACCAATCACTTGTAACATTGGTGTATCTAGGAATTCATCATGAAAGGGTGTCACACACATGCACACACACATACACACACCAACCAAGCAATTCATTGATTGTCAAAGACACTGTTAGTGAGAAATGAACCTTGATGTTGCAAAGTGATTGAAATGCATTGAGATAATTTCACTGTAGCTACCTTGTTCAAATGGCCCTTTCATGACAATGCAGTGTGGTTTCTGCAAAGAGACACTGACGTATGTTCAGTCTTTCAGAAGCTATTTTGGGATGAATGGGCTGCTGGGCTGGCTTTGTGGGTTCTCGTTAAGTGAAATAAATCTGGAGGCCTTAATTCTGGCTTTGTCTACATGGCCGGATATAAGTTTCTGAGAAGGGCTGAGGCAGGAGTTGGGTTTAAAGGAACTGAGCTTAAAGGAACTGAGCTCATTAGCCCAAGACTGCTGAGGAGGGTGTGGGGGATAAATGCCATGCCTATAACAAAGATCTCAGAGAGAGATTTGCCCACCTCGAAGTCAGGTCTGTTGCACATTGTGGGGCAGGGAGGGCATGACAGGAGGAGAGGTTTCACCTGCTGAATAGCAGGATAAGTCTCACAGAAAAGACAATGGCTGGGCTCCCCAGAGCCCCGGCTGCTTCCTGAGACCCGCTCCCCAGGCTTCTGAGAATGGGGTCCACCAGAAAGGCTAGGAGGCAGAGGATCGGCCAAAGGTGGGGCCTCAGCTGATCTGGGAACAGCATCAGAGGTTCGTAAAGGGAGATATTAGGTTAGTGCAAAAATAATTGCAGCTTTGCCATTAAAAGTAATTGCGAAAACCTCAATTACCTTTGCACCAACCTAATAATTGTATGTGGAACACAGTGTGCTGACCTCACATGGTTTTCCAGTCCTGTTCTTCAAAGGATTCTTAAGAAGAAAGTAGCTGTAATGAAGGGGAAAATAAGGTGGTATGCTGCCTCTTCCAACGCGCCATATTGAATCACGCAGAAAAATGTGTGTGTGCCTGTATGTGCTTCAGAATGCAGGAAATAAGGATGTCAAGTTACTTCTCTGAAATCACAAGTCACTTCAGTTCTCTGAACCTCTTTTTTTGGGGGGGACAGGGTCTCACTCTGTCACCTAAGTGGTGTGCAGCAGCACAAACAGTTCACTGCAGCCTCACCTCCTGGGATCAAGCCATCCTCCTGCCTCAGTCCCCCATGTAGCTGGGACCACAGGCATGAGCCACTAGGCTCAATTAATTTTTTTATTTTTTGTTAAGGACAGGGATCTCACTTTGTTGCTCAGGCTGGTCTCAAACCCCTGAACTCAAGCCATCCTCCTGCCTTAGCCTCCAGAAGTGCTGAGATTACACACATGAGTCACCATGCCCAGCCTCATTTTTATTTATCTGATAAAAAAATCAACAACTAATCATCTCACAAAATTGCTGAGATCACAGATAATATATATGAAAGTGTTTAGCAAATTACTTTCCAGGCTTGAACTATAATAATAATAAGGCACATATTATAATTATACATGCAATTTTTTTCTCCTTAATAAGCCCTATGTCTGTAACATCTAATACACTCATCACTAGCCACATGTGGTGCTGAGCACTTGAAGGATGGTCAGCTCAAACTGAGGTACGCTGGAAATATAACTATAAACCAGATTTTGAAGACTTATTACCTAAAAAAGGTAAAAATAGATAACAAATAATATTATAATGCTAATATATTGAATTAATAATATTTTGAAAATATTAGCCAAAATAAAACATACTATTCAAGTAAGTTTCACATTTCTTTTTACTTGTTGAATGTGGCTACTAGAAAATTTAAAATTGCAGCTCCAGCTCGCGTTATATTTCTATTAGAGGTTGCTGCCCTGGAGAATTGGAAACGTGTCGTATACTGCTTTCACTGCACCTTGTGGGAACACTACCAATATTTATCGAATGAATTGTGATGTGAGTCAACTCTTCTCCCCATCCACTTGGCAATTCTGGGGAAGATGCAGTTGTGATATCAGGCTGTGTGAGGACAAGCTGGGTGGAGCGGCTCTGGCTCTGTCATAACCGCCTCTGTGTGACGTTTCCCTGGCCCAGTTCACATCTAGTAATAGGTCACACCTTGTGGCACCCAGTGTCACAACCACACCTCTCAGCTTTCAAGAGTCTCAGGGGCATTGGACTTCATTCCCCTTTTTAACTTGTCCTGCCTCTCTCCTGGCACCCCTCCCAGAAACTAGTTAGGATCCACTTACTGGAAAGGAAAGGGAGAAGAGCTGGGGTGTGATTTTTCACATGAAAAGAAAACTTCCTGATGTAGAACCTGCAAGCACCTCCCAGCCCTCTAAAATCGCAGCTCCTGCCCGTGGAGCAAGCAAATGGGAAGCTCTATACCTCCTGCATAGATAGTGACTTGGGCGGGAAACCTGGCGCCTTTCCTGCTGGGCTCTGTGCACGAGGCCACCTGTTTTCTCTGGGACTAGCTGCCAGAGCAGGGAGAGAAGCCAATGGCAGTTGGAGTCACTCAGAGCCCTGGACGTGGGCGCTGGGCAGCGCTCCCCAGGCCAGCTGAGCTGAGCTAATGCATGGCCACTGACACTCCCCCGCCACTCCCACTCACTTCTCCTCTTCCATTTGCATTCCTTCTCCTCCTCATGCAGCAGAACCCTGGCCTTGACACCTAAGACACTCTAAAGGGATAACCTTGAGCAGATGCTCTCATGGCCTGCTGCCTGCGGGACACATGGGCCAGTGTCTCCACCAGCCACTTTCTCCCTGCAGCCCCTGACCTGTGGTCTCTCCAGAGCTGACCTACTAAGACAAGCCGCCAGATGAGAACACCCAAGGTGGAGGGAACATGTGGCCCCACCTCCTTTGGACTCCATAATAGCATTTGGAGAGATTATAAGACTTTTTAAAATAGAGTCTTAGCAGGGCTGAGAAAGGGATTGTCTCTCCTGAGTGTCTTTTCTTCAGGATATGTGTCGGAAGGATTCTTAAATCTTCAAAAACCCCTCATCTCTCCGTGAGCATGAGAACGTGGTAGCAGTAAGGCACAGTAAAAAACCTGCAGATAGACAGATGGAATGGTGTAATTATACGCAGGAGGGAGAGAGGGAGCGTTTGCTGAAATTATTAGTGTGGGCAGACAATTAGAGGCTTTTCCAGAAGATTACACTTTTCCCTCCCATCTGCGCTCCATTTAGGAGTTTTTACATTCGCAATGCTATTTCCTCCTCAGCTGTGCCATTTGCCATTTTGCCCAAATTATTATTGTGCTTGACTTTGCATTTGTTCAGACTTCGCCAGCATTGCCATCTTCTCTTCTTGGCACTTGCTCAGTCTCTGAGCCTCCCCGCGCACTCTCTGCTCACCACTTTCCCTCTCTTCTCCCTTCACTCACCCTCCCACTCCCCTCATCCCCGACAAAGATCCTCAAATGCCTGTCAAGAGCAGGGCGGCTTGTTTGTAGCCTGTGTCGGAATTGATTCATATCCAATAAGAGGGAGGTGAACAGAGCAATCACGGGACCCACCCAGAGGCCCCAGGAGAAGCTGAGTCCCCGGCAAGTGAGGCTGGATGAGCATTTAGGATCTGTGGTTTGGACTGGGAGGAAAGAGCCACTTATACCTGAGTTCAGGTTATTAGGGTTGGTCTAAATCTTCTGACCTCTTTTGGACCTAAAGGCCTCATCTCTAATCACTATTCATGTATTCATTCATTCAACAAAGAGCCACTGAGCATCAATTGTGTCATAGTTGCAGGACTTAGCACCAGAAAAGTGGAGTAGAACCAACATTCACTGAATGTCTCCTCTGAGTCAGGGTCCATGGGAACAGCTTTGGCAAATAGGAACTATTACCCTCACGTTTTAGATAAGAAAACAGGTTCCTAGAGGTCACGTGGCTTGCCCAAGTCAGAGACTAAGTGCCCACCCTGCGCTGCCATTTGCCCCAGGGCCTAGCGCAATAGAGGAAGTCCTGCCTTCTTGTAGCCCTGTCATCTTCTGCATAAACAAGCACACAAACAAGAACGTAAACAGTTACAATTGTAATTAAGGAAGGCTGTGAGCCAGGTGAACACAGGTCTGGGGGACCGGAGGAGGAAGTGACTAAGCCTCATTTGCAAAGAGGCTGAGGGGAGCATGCTAAGCCCCAGCCCAGAGGAGGCAGAGACACAGGGCAGAGCATCCTGGGCAAAGGTTTGTGCAGGCAGAGCTAGAAAGGAATGAGATTACACTTATTTAGTGCAGTTTTTGTCCCGTTTAAGTACATTATACCACTTAATCCCCAGGGCAGTTCTTAGGGAGTATTCATTAATACAGATGAAGAAACTGAGGCTCAGAAAGGGAAGATAAACTGCCCAGAAAGCAAGTGGTACAGCAGTGTCTGGATCTAAGCCCTGGTCAATTTCATTCCAAAGTCTAGCTCCCACCCTTTGTCCACAGAGAGCCCCAGTGTGTTTGGACAATGAGGGTGTTCTGTGTGTACACTGACGGTGCTGCAGGAAGACGGTGTGGCTTCGGGGGAGAGGGAGCCTGACGTCAACTTGCCAAGGGCCTTATGAGCCATGCGACGTGGCTTGAGTCACCCTGTTAGTACTGTGGCGCCTCTTTGGATTTCAGTTGTGGTGTGTTGATCAGCAATGTTTGGGGATCATGTGGAGGATGGCGGGGGCGAGGACCTGCCTGGAGGCTGGGAGATGGGGTTGGATGGTGGGGCCAGAAGTTGAAGCAAGAGGCCACTTGTCTGAGTAAAGCTGTGAGGGTTTGCAGGCTGCACATGGTATCTGATCGGAGGCTGGGGAGGGGGGCAAGGCAGGAGTTAAGGGCAACTCAGAAGTTACAGCTTAAGAAATTGGATGGATGGGGCTGGGTGCGGTGGCTCAAGCCTGTAATCCCAGCACTTTGGGAGGCCGAGGCGGGTGGATCACAAGGTCAAGAGATTGAGACCATCCTGGTCAACATGGTGAAACCCCGTCTCTACTAAAACTACAAAAAAATTAGCTGGGCATGGTGGCGTGTGTCTGTAGTCCCAGCTACTCAGGAGGCTGAGGCAGGAGAATTGCCTGAACTCAGGAGGCGGAGGTTGCGGTGAGCCGAGATCGTGCCATTGCACTCCAGCCTGGGTAACAAGAGCGAAACTCCGTCTCAAAAAAAAAAAAAGAGAAATTGGATGGATGATGTCACCATCACCACGCTAGGGAATCAAGAAGGAAGAGAAGGCTCGGAGAAAGGGACAAGGGTAAATTAATCAAGAAGGAAGCATTTGGCCATCAGGCTTTCTATTTTTTCTTTTTTCTTTAAATTGAGACAGAGTCTCACTCTGTCACCCAGGCTGGAGTGTAGTAGCACAATCTTGGCTCACTGAGACCTCCGTCGCCCAGGTTCAAGTGATTCTCAGGCCTCGGCCTCTAAAGTACCTGGGACTACAGGCACACACCACCACACCCAGTTAATTTTTTCGTATTTTTAGTAGAGATGGGGTTTCACCATGTTGACCAGGCTGGTCTGGAACTCCTGACCTCAGGTGATCCACCTGCCTCGACCTCCCAAAGTGCTGGGATTGCAGGTGTGAGCCACCTCTCTTGGCCCATCCAGGCTTTCTTCGCAAGGCATCTGAGGAGGCAGCAGAGCCAGGGAACTGGGGAGGTTGCCATGAATGAGAGCTAACCCTACTCCTTCCCCACAAAAAATAAATTTGAAAGTAAAGTTTTCCAGGGCTGTGGCTCTACACCAGCCATCAGCTTGCTTGTCTTCATGGGAAAAGGAAGATTCTCCAGGAATCAAATTCCCTCTCCTTGCCTCCTCCCCCTCGGAGCTCTGTCCCAGCTCCCTCTTGCAATACAGCAGAGTCCCCCAGACAGGAAAGCTCACAGGCCGGCAGCCAGACACAGGCAGATGGCCCTCCACCAAGGAATTGGCCCTTGTCATCCCAGAGTAGCGGTCAACGCAGCTGACTTACAAAGATTTCAGGGCAAGGACACATCGGTGTCTCTAGAAGTCTTTGCTGAGCCTGCAGAAACAGCAGTGAGGTGAGCAGGGGAATAGAAGGTGGGGCCTTGGGAAATGTGGGCGGGGCTAGTGCCAAATTTGCCAATCAAATGGAGCTCTGGTACACGTAACTTAGAGCCTTTTATTATTTTTTTTTTAATTTTATTTTTTTTTGTAAAGCTAATCCCAATGCCTCGGGGGATCTCAGTGAAATCCTATGGTTAAACAGTGGGAAAGCGCTGGGCCAGGAATCAGGAAACTTGACAGCAGTTCTAACTCAGACACTAACTTGGTGATCTTGGACAAGTTGTTGCTTCCTTTCTCTGAGGCTCAGACCTTCTGATCACACAGACAAGAGAACCTCGAAATACCAATGAATTAGAGCCGGGATTGGCAAACTTCTTCTGTAAAGGGCCGAAAAGTAAATACTTTGGGCTTTGTGGGCCCCACGATCTCTTTCACACCTACCCTGCTCTGCCGCTGTAGCAGGAAAGCTGTCATAGATGGCTCGCAGACAGACAGGGATAGATGGCTCACAGACAGACGGGGATGTGGGATGGGTTCCCACAAGGCTTTAGTTACCGGAACAGCAGCCCGACTCGACCAGTTTGCTGACCCCTGCTGTAGAGCATTCTAGGCAGCAAGCCTTGTATCTCATCTCCCAGTCAAAGCAAAGGAGTGAGGGAGACTTTGTCCTCTTTGAGTTAAAAGGCATGGATTAAGAAAATGAGGATAGGCTGGAGACTTCCGTGTCTCTTGTAGCCCTCAGTCCAGCCGCCCTTACAAGGGAGTTTTACATTTAGTGAACATCTATCTGATACTAAATAAGCACTCTCATATATATAATAAATTCCATCATTATTATTAACAACAGCCCAGTATTCACCTCTCTGTAGAGTTTTTAAAAAATAAAGATGGCTTATAGAAGTCAGTAATTGCCCTAAGGTCACAATGCTTACAGCAGAGCCAGATTAAAGCTTGATTTGTCACCGCCGTTCATTCATCCACAAGCGCAGATTTTTCTTTGTGTGAAGGCCTGGTCAGCACCCCCAAACCTGCCCTAGAACAGCATTCCCCGCACCCGCCTGGAGCTGACGGAGGCCTGAGCAATCATTCTCCACGCTTGCCCTGCTTCCTCTGCAGTATTTTCCTTCCCCACTTTTAAATGTCATGGAGCGTGATGCTGACACAATCAGACAGAATCCCCAGTCCAGACAGCCCCACAGCCAGGGGAGACACAACTCCAGCACACACTCACTAGGATACAATGGAAAAATGCAATTCACTTTAAATAGATTCCCATAAATAAGCAATAAAACAAGAACAGCCATTTGCAGTGAGCATTTCCAAGGTTTGATGAGCTAGGAGTTCGGACTGGGGGGAAAACAAAGAGCCTTTTTCATTATTTCCCCATCCCTGCAATTTTCTTTTACTGCCTGAGGACTTTGAAAGGAAAAAAAAAAAATGAATGTGGCTCCCTTAGGGATGGAGCCCATGCTCCCATTTCCTTCTGCGACTTGCCAATTCGACTTCCAAGTTGTGCTGATGTGACTGTGAGCTGTGCCGCCTCCCTCCACCTCTTCCACCTGTGGCTGCCTTCGCCCCAGCTCCTTCCTCTACTGGCCTGTCCAGACTTCCTGCTTAAGTTTTGAAGGTGGGAGAAGACAAGGTGGGCAGACAGGGGTGGGATCTGGGGAGGGGGCAAGGACTAGGAGGTTAAGCCCGAAGAATCCTGCGTTTTATAAAGGTGAATCTAGGTGTTCAGTGGAGTAGGGCTGCAGCCCAGGCCAGAACATAGTTGGAAATGTGTCCATTCCCACTCACTTTTTCTCTGCTACCAGATATGACTTTATCACTAGAAGGAAATCCTACCTCAATTTACATTAATGATGAAGGCTACATAGGCTATCACTGGTGGACAAATGAGATTTTCCCTTCGGAAACAGCCTGATCTAATGCCTCCTTTGACTGTGTGTGTGTGCTCACATGCCCATGCATCTGGATGTAACACACTTACATGTTCCTCTGCCATGACTTGCATGCCTTTATCGCATGCCAGCAGAGCCTCTTTCTCTCCTTGTTGACTTTCAAATGCATTCTTTATGTCCTGATAGGCAGTTTTTCACATATGGCTTTCTGTAATACACCACAGCACAGCCACCCTGTCTTCTGACCACAGCCTGCAAACAGTCTTCTCTCGTGTCCCTATGACTTTGCTCTTCGCCTTGAGTTCCAATCACACTCAAAACCAAAAATATCAGCTGCAGCAAAGATCTGATTTTTCTACTAGTATCAAGCCAATCTTTCCATTTCCCTAAACTGGTTGCCCTTCTTAGGATGATTTAGTGGGTGTGGAACCCCTGCGGCGTTGCCATGCAGAGAAATTCTCTTCAGTGCCATGCTGCAGGCCCACATTATAGTGGGTCACACAAGTTTACATTTGATTTTACACTGTCTTTTATTGCTCTCAAATTGTTTTGTGTGTGTTAGTCTAGTAAGCTCCCTGAAGACAACTACACACTTGTGTATAGATTTTTCTCAATTACACTCAGGGTATCAGTTAGCTATCTCTGTATAATAAACAATGGCAAATTCGATGACTTAAAAGCCATAAGCATTACTTATTGATTATGTCTCTATGGTCTGTGCAGTTTTGCTAACCTGGGCCAGGTACAGCTGAATTTAACTACACTCACTCCTTCATCTGCAGTCACCTGGAGGGTCACCTAGCAGGTGGCTGATCTAGGATGGCCTCACATGTGCAGTGGCTGTCCAGCTATTGTCCGCGGTAACAGAGGTGGCTCGGCCATGCATCTGTCACCACCTGAGTGCAGGGTCATTCACACAGTAGCAGCAGGTTTCCAAGGGCACAAGCAGGAGCACGCAAGCTTCTTGAGGCCTGGGCTCAGAGCCAGCATAGCCTCACTTCCACCAGAGGCTATTGTCCAAAGCAAGTCACCAGGCCAGCTCAGATCCGAGGGCTGGGAAAACAGTCTCTACCCCTTGGTGGGAAGAGCTGCAGAGTCACACTGCAGAGGGGTAGACCAAGGGAGGGGTCACCTGTTCCTGGTAATCAACATCCTACCTTCTTGTTTTTTTATGAATCTGACTATCTTAGACCCTCATAGAGGTGAAGTTACACAATATTTGTCCTTTTGTGCTGGGCTTATTTCACTTAGCATAATGTTCTCAGGGTTCATCTTTGTTGTATCATGTGGAAGGATTTCCTTCCTTTTTAAAACTGAATAATATTCCATTATATGTATATATTACATTTTGTGTATCCATTCATCATTGATGAACACTTGAGCTGTTTTCACCTTTTTTGTATGTATGTGGTTTTTTTGTTGTTGTTGTTGAGACAGAGTCTCGCTCTGTCACCCAAGCTGGAGTGCAATGGCACGATCTCAACTCACTGCAACCTCCACCGCCTGGGTTCAAGTGATCCTCCTGCTTCAGCCTCCTGAGTAGCTGGGACTACAGGTGTGTGCCACCATACCCAGCTATTTTTTTGTATTTTTAATAGATGTAGGTTTTCACCATGTTGGCCAGACTGGTCTCAAACTCCTGACCTCCAGTGATCCACTGCCTCGGCCTCCCAAAGTGCTGGGATTATAGGCATGAGCCACCATGCCCAGCCTGTTTCCACTTCTTAACTATTTATTGTGAATAGTGTGGCTGTGAACATGGGTGTGCACACCCTGCTTTTAATGTCTCTGGATGTATACTTAGAAGTGGAATCGCTGCATCTTTTGGTAGTTGTATTTTTAATTTTTTAAGAAACCTTCATTCTGTTGTTCACAGCAGTTGCACCATATTACACCACCACCAACAGTGCACGAGGCTTTCAATTTCTCCACGTTCTTACCAACATTTGCTATTTTCTGGCTCTTCTCTATAGTGGCCATCCTAATGGGTGCTAGGGATACCTCACTATCATTTTGATTTGTATTTCTCTGATGATTAGTGATGTTGAACAGTTTTTCATAAGCTTCTTGGCCATTTGTAAATCATCTTTGAAGAAACGTCTATTCAAGTCCTTTGCCCATTTATTTAATCTGATTATCTGATTTTTTATTGTTGCATTTATGTATTTCTGTTTCTATAATAAATACTCTTTAAATTACCAAACAAACAAGAAAACTTGAGCAGCAACATCTATCTGTGATGCTCCCTGTCTCTTCTTCTGCCCAAAGTAACTAAGCGCTTTTTTGAATCTTATATTCATTGCTGACTTGCTTTCCCTTTTTTCAAATAAAGTTTTATTACTGCTACATATATTTTTTAAAAAGAGAAAGAAGACTAATTTTCAGTTTGGATTTTTTTTAATTGTATACACGATATGATGCAATATGTATTCTTCTGAGACTTTTTTTCACTTGAATTCTATTACTAAAACAAATTCATATTGTTGTGTGGGACAACTGTTCATTCATTTTGACTGAGGTTTCCATTATGTATGCACACCACAACGTGTTGTCCCAGTCTCCTGTCAGAGAACATGTATATTGCCCCCAAGTTTTGCTTTATATAAATAGCGTTGATATGATCGTTCTCATACGTGTCTTCTGGTATACGTGAGCAAGAGTTGCTCTTGCCTGACTTCGTAAGAGTGGAATTGATGAGTGGTGGAGCATTTAAATGTCCAATTTTATGAGATCATGACAAAGTGGCTGTACAGTTTCACCCTCCCACCAGCACCGTACAACCTTCTGCAGAGCCACACTTCCTCCAACACCTGAGACTGTCACACTGTCATACTCTTAACAGCCAAGTGGGTGAGGTTGCTATCTCTTGTGCCCTCGATATGCATTTCCCTGATCATTCATGAGGCTGGACATCCCACCATATGTTTAGTGACCATATGTGTTTCTTTAATCCGATTAAGAACTTCTGTTCATCAAGACACAGCAAAGAAAGTGAAAAACAAGTTAGAAACCAAGTCAAGTTCTTTGCCACACACAGAGCTGACTTCGCACAGTGTGAAGAGCATATGCAAGAGCACAACTCTTCTACTAGGAAAACACGTAAAATAAATGACAAGGATTTCACAGAAAATCCCCCAGGGCTTACTGTTGACCATAAAGCTGCACTTGTATCCACCACAGCAGCTGGTGGTAAAGATTCCTCAACATCGGATAAAAGCTTCTTTAATGTAGATTAAACTTTCTAAGGCCTTGACCTTAGCTGGTTCAGGGATTAGTCAGAGTAACCTGCACTTCCTCCCTTGCCAACTGGAGAATTCACCTGAGTCCAGAGAAAGTGTTCACAGTGACAAAAACTCCAAGTCAAGAAGCTCTCACAGATGGTTGCCTGGGGACACTCAGAAAACCCCAAAACATAAGGCATAAAACCATCATCCTTCCCCAAAGAACCAGGTAACATTTTCCCAACCAGAGCCTTTCCAGAGTAATCCCGGGGCGGGGGGTGACTTCCCATCATTATCCATCCACTGAGGAAAGGGAGATTATTCTGCTTGCCCTAAAACTGCTTTGAAACTAATAAAAAATAAAAAATAAAAATTAAAAAAAAACTACTTAAAACTAATTTCTTTCAACCATTCCCTGGAGCCAAAGAAATGGTTAAGTATTTAGGTTTCAAAGAATTCCCTGTTGGGCTATGGGTTTCTGATGGAGAATACAGGGACGGGGTATAAGCTGTCAGCAAATACATGAATTAAGGCGTGTGAACACTCGCTGCCAGTGATCCTACACATAGTCTGTACTGCAGATAAAACCAGGAAAGGTCCCATTCTGAAGCAGTGCAGCTGAAACTGGGGAGATTGAGAGACTGAAGCTGGGAAAACATCTTAGTCACACAAATGGGGGTCATGGCTTTCTTCTCGGCCTCCTCCAGTGGCTTGGGAGATATCGCAAGAGGGAATGTCCGAGCAAGAGGAAGGCAGCATGAGGCTGGGAGATAAAGGGGGGCTAAAATAAGCATCCGCTTTCACACTCGTGTCCCTGTTTCACTAACTAGCTTTCTAAGATGCTGCTTGCCATTTGCAGTTAATAGCAAATGTCTTCCCACATTTATTCACTTACCTGTCAAGGGCACCTATTCCCTGTGCAGCTGTGTGAAATCTGACTAGCAGATTATACCTTCAGTGCTAACCTGTCAGTCTTAGGAGGGCCTCTGTCAAGACCCAGGCGGCCAGAGAAAAGTGACAGGAAGACAGGTAGCAAGTTGCACTGACTTGAAGCGAAACTATGTAAAAGCCAGACCCTTGCAATGCAGGCTACCAGAGCAACTGGCTAACAAGATGTCTCTTCCCATCTCCTGGCTGGGTTTGGGTAGAATAATCAGGCATGTCTACACTTGGGAGTGTCGAGGTAAGATCTAGCCAGGTGACAAGAAGGCAGCGAGAAACTCTGAAGACTCAACCTCCTCTGGCACATAGGAGAGCTCCTCTTTGGAACTTGCAAGGAGCAGAAGCAGCCTAGCCCTGTGATCTCCAGCACGCACTTTGGGCGGGGATGTTAAATGATAGATCATGAGATGCAAGGCTGGGGACTCTGGGCTCCCAGAGGGTCTGTGCACTTCCATGGCCTTGTCAGCCTCATCTTCCAAGGTGACTCATTCTTCCAAGTCTAGAAGGGGCAAATTCCTATACCACATCTTAATCACAGAAGTCACTGGTAGAAAACATTGGCTCATTGGAAAATCATCTTTCTTAACTATTTCCAGGATTCTTTCCAGTCCCTGAAACAACAATTAGATTGTTGGCGTTTCCTGCAAGACCACAGTCGGCCGGTTTATCACCTGGTGAAGATCAGGCAGCTCATGCTCAATACATCATTACAATACTGTTTCTCTCTCTCTCCTCTCCCCCTTACACACACACACACACACACACACACACACACACTCACACACAAACACCCCTACATAGCTTCTCTGTAGTCAGCCAAACGAAAACAAGATTGAGAGCAGAAAAAAGAAATCGTCCTGTCCTACCATTTTCTTGCTTTTATTTCCTCCTCCCTCATCATCTTCCCATTCCTCTTCAGGGCCTAAAGAGCTCTGAGTGGTTAGTGTTCATTGTTATTAAACAAAAATTTCTTGTGACAGCTATCATGTCATCTCGGAGTCTTTCAGCATTAACAGAGACAAGAGAGTTTATAAAATATCCACATTTCCCTCCTTACAGAGAACTGGGACAGCAACAGAGCTTATAAAATACACACTGCCCCCTCCTTACAGAAAACTGACTCTATATATTCCAAGCAAGTAACAATTCCTTTTTTTATTGTTTAATTATGAGCTGACGTGCCAAGATAAAGGCCCAACCAGTCCAGGGCTCAAAAGTGCCAATCACTCTCTGCAGAAAGCTGAGGCTAACGCTCTCCTTTTATTACATTTGTTATGATTTTAGTTTGTTCAGCAATAAATGCAATATTGACGTTTAGCTCCCAGAAAAAAAAAAAAAAAAGAAAAAAGAAATAGGCAACCAAACCATTGTTAGCTTCAAATATTTGAGAAGTTTCCAACTGGGGGCCATAGGTGTTTCCTTACTCTCTTTTTAATTTTATTTCCCCTCCTTCCCCTCTCAAACATGTCCACAGAGTCATGTCTTGCAGTCAAAAACTGATTTGCAATCAATATCTCTTATGTACAGCATGCACACAATCATGTTCCAAATGGAAAAGGCAGGTGATTGAATGCACTCATCAGAGATCATCTCACTGTGGCCAGAGCTGGGTGAAGAGGTAGACAGAGACCAGGAGTGGGACAGGCGGGAGAAAGCTGCGCTTGGCGCTACTAATTTACGGTGCTAGCAATAAGGCCAAGCTCTCCACCTACATCCATCTTCAAGCCCAAATGATTTTAGGCTTCTCGGTATATCGACATACTATCAGAGGCAGGAGTTATTCTTAAAGAAGTTATGCATCCTCTTCCCCTTGACATTTTCATAAATAAAATGATTTCTCTCTCAAATTTAACTAGCACTGGGATATCTTTTATTGGCCTACAGCCCTTTGTTTTCTTTTTCTGGATGCTTTCTTCTGCTGCTGGGGGCCTAGGAGGGCTTTCTCCCTCGCTGGCAATGGAGCCTGCGTCTCACAAGGGCATCTCTTCCAGGGTGTGCTCCCACGGCCATTTCACCGTCTCTCTTTGCCTGTGGCTACCTGCAGACTTTTCTAGTTTCTCATTGGACTGAGCGCTCTGTGAATGGGGCCTCAGAGCATTTATCTTTGTATCCCCAAACATCCAAAACAATGCATGTAGGAGAGTGTAATGTAAATTTGTTGAATGAAGCAATGGGGAAAAATATCAATGAATTAATCTATCAATCAATTAACTGAGCATGCAAGAGTTGGTAGCAGAAGAATGTCTCTGGAAATAGTAAAACCTCCTTCAAACTCATAGAAAATCCTGCAATTTCCCTCACAGTGTCTCCAGAACTAGCAGCTCCAAAGGGTCATGGGAATATCTAGAGGCTTTGGTGTGTATTTTTGTGAATTCTTTACAGGAGAGTTTCCAGCTGGGTGAGATTGCCTGCTTTCTTGGGTATAATGGTTAAAAATATATAATTTTTTTTTAAAACCCTGGGCTAGGTAAATTTGGAGATGTTATGTTGGGGAGGTGTGTGTTAATTTTTCCCTCTCTGTGCCTATTTGAAGGTGACTTTGTGATGCAAATAACCCAAATTAAAGTTAGGGCAACTGAATTTGCTTAGGTGAGAAAGCCAGGTGTGAAAATAAGGACTAGCTAGCTCCCTGCCTGGTGTACAGCAGGGCTCAGGGCTCAGCACGTTCGATGACAGTGTTGTAGATATTACTTAGCTGCTTTCTGGGGCGTGATTCTTTGATGCACCCATTCATGAACTTGAGCCTTGAACAAGTGTTGTGGTCTTGGTCACAACCACACTTGCAGACTCACCTCTGGCCTCTCATCCTCATGGTCTTGCCTTCCAGCCACACTCTTCCACTGCAATTCCAGGGATGTCATCCCTGTTAGGCCTTCGGAATGTGACTCTTCTCAGTGTGACCTTCACCTGTTATCATGTGGATAAATCCTTATGTTTCAAAATTCAGTGTGGGGGCTGGGCATGGTGGCTCACAGCTGTAATCTTAGCACTTTGGGAGGCCAAGGCAGGTGGATCACTTGAGGTTAAGAGTTTGAGACCATCCTGGCCAACATGTGAAACCTCGTCTCTACTAAAAATACAGAAATTAGCCGGGGGTGGTGGCAGGCACCTATAATCCCAGCTACTCCGGAGGCTGAGGCAGGAGAACTGCTTGAACCAGGAGGTGGAGGCGGCAGTAAGCCAAGATTGTGCCACTGCCCTCCAGCCTGTGCCACAGAGTGAGACTCTGACTCAAAATAAAATAAAATAATTCAGTGTAGGGTCACATACACAGGAACATACAATCCCTCCCCGCCCTCCCCGCTCACCAGCCAGCACTGACTCTACCAGAACACTCAGCTCGGGACTCCCTTTGTCTGTGTATCTTCCATTCTCTTCCATGGGCCCACGAGGCTTATAAAAATAGGGTGGTGTCCTCTGTCTCTGCAACTCATCACCAAGCACAGTGCCTAGAATGGTTCATAAATGTTTAGTAATGAGTGAAAATATGTGACTAGATTAACAAAAGAATGCTAGCCACCATAAAAAGGCCACCAGTCTGGAGCAGACCTAGGGAAAGCCATACAATCCATGGTGACCTGCCTCCACACGTGCGCCACACGTGAGAAAGCCCCTGCAGGTGGATGGGCTATGGAGGAGAAGCTCAATGTGAAGGCAGAAAGCAGAGACCCCAGCCAGTAACTCAGACCAGAGGGAAGAAGTTGCTGATGGACTCAGAGGCCACCTGAGGCAGGGTCTGCTCACACCTCTGGAACAGTGCCAACAGAGCCAGAGTGAAGAATCCTTTCCTCAGGTCTACCATGGCCTGAGAAGAAGCAGGTGATGGGAACAGAGGCAGAGCCGGTGGAACAAAGGAGTGAGCTGTGCACATGGGAAGCAGAAGCAGCATCAAGTGGGCACGGGTTGCCATGTGAAGAGCCCAGCATGAAGGAAAAGGCCCGAGTGGCCCCGATCCCATGGGTCTGCCATCTGCCTCAAGGGCCGTGGAGCCACCCTGGGAAACATCACTGAATGCTGTGTGAGCAACAGCTCTGAACGGCCAAGATGCTGCCGACGGTGGGGAGACATTCGCCATCACAGGCAAGAGCTCAAAATGAGATGGAAACAACATGTCACAGCACTTTAACTCAGCCATGGTATTTTGGAATGTTTTAATTAAGGTTTATCTGTTACCATTATGACTGTAATCCTCAGAAGCGCCAAGCCTGCCCTGGCAGGGGAAGAGAGGAGGAAAACATGTCATAATTAAAATAATTATTAATTTAATCTCATTAGCTATAGATTATTCATGATCACTGCTATTATTATGCATGGGGGGCAGACCCCTTTTCTGAACCAGTCTCATCAGCTTGTGTGGAGGTGGGAAGTTAGCGGTGCCTGAGAAATCTCGCTCCCTCTGGTAAGGCAGCTAATCCAACTCCTTCCCAGAGAATTTCTATCCTCAGGTCTCCTTCAAGAAGTTCTCCTGCACAAAATCCGCCCAATGCTTGGTGTGAGAGAGGCCCTGTGTGAGTATGTTTTGCTGCTTAATTGTGTGTTCACATGACCCCAAGCACCTGCCACCCTGCCCTTGACTCCCCGGTGCAGAGGAGGGGCTTTCCTCTGCTCTGGGCACATCCTGGGCACACCTCTCAATCCTCGTCACACTGGGCTTCTTCGAGGTCCCGTTGCACGCTTGACCATGAGCTCCTTGAAGAGATTGACTATGTCCTTCATCTTTGTATTTCCTCCAAGCTGCCTTTCTACATTCCAACATCTACAGGAATGTGTGTCTAATGTTACTTCCACATTAGAGGAGGAGAAGAGGAAGGAGAAAAACAGGGAAGCCAGAAATGAGGGAGACAGGAAGAGAGAAGGAGACAAAAGGGAGGGGAAGACAAGGACAAAGAAGGCTGTCCTGCTGAGGACCATTAGTGACCAGACCATCAACTTCCTCTTCCCAAGTCCTCCCCAAATCCTCCCACCCCCCCCACGCTGTGGTCCAAGCCAACACTACCCCTCCCCTCCCGCACAGGCAGGCAACCTGCTGCACCTTTCCTTTCTTTAGAGGTGTAAAATGACTAATGAATACCAAAGCAAAACGATTAGGTGGCCTTTACAAGCTTCAGTACCTACCAGGATAACTATAAGTCAGACTGGCATCATAAATGCCTTTTCAAAAAGTGCAGACAAAGGAGGAGACTGACCCAAAGAAATCAATTTAATCCTGAGTGTCCTCTCTCTTTTCTGATCATCAGTGAGTCAATTCTGACTAGCCCTGGTAGGAGAAATTCATCAGAACCCTGAAGTGGCACTTCAGCCAGATGAAATCATAGCATGGCAGGCACCGTGGACACCTATGGTTTCCCGAACACCCTCAGAGCCCTGAGGCTTTGTGGAGGCACCTTGGGAGTACTTTGGGGGTGCAAGGAAGCCAGTTTAACCAGGAAGTTTTGTTTCAGGGTATTTTTATGTATCATTTCTTTGTTTCCATCTAATCTATGATAAGGATTCTGCTTTTCAAAATATCAGCAATGTTGAAACCCCAATCTTCTTCAGAAGGGCAGAAATGGGTCCAGCAAGCTCAGGGGCTTTCCCAGAAGGGGCACAGACTTGTGTCTGCAGCCTCCTCCAGCCCACCCCTCCCACCATATTGCACACACCTCCTTCCCGTCGGCCCTGCACAGGGAGAGCCCTGCCCAAGGTGCTCTCCCAAGATGCCATCCCACTGAGCAGGCAGCAGTTTCACAGCTGTCAGCAGAAGAGGCAGCGCCATGCTAAACTGCCTTCAGAATGAAGGTGGAGCTGCCCAAAAGCCTGCAGCCAAACCCTAAGCCCTGGATCCCACCACCCTGCAAAGGACCTCTGAGGCTACAGCCCATGACAGTCCCTGAAAGGGGACCTGGGTAGGAGTGACTCAGTGACCCTGGTAGATGGAAGGTAGGTGGACCCACATGTGTCTGGGGCCTGGCCAAGGTTTCAAGATGGCTTCCTGATTCTACTCCATAAGCAGTTTGCATCCCAAGAAAGAGGAGTCTCCCAGGCCTGCTGAATGGAGCCTAATTGGAGACATTCACTCCTCATAGACAAAAAGGATAATATCAGCACACTGGTTTTCAGCTTCTGAACTTCAGACCCATGTTCCTGAGGTCTCTGTGATCCCTGTGGTTCTGCCACCAATGCCCTGGCCAATCATGAGCATTGATGGAACACCCGCTGTGTGTCAGGAAATCTACCAAATCTCCTTTATCCTCCTGCAGCTCTCCACGATGGGTGCCCTTACTCTTCCCATTTTGCAGATAAGAAACACAGGGTTAGAGAGGTCTAGTGGCTTTCCTAAAGTCACCCAGAGACCCTCGGTGAAAACAGTGGACGCCCAGATCCACTTCTCAGAGTCGGATGGGACAGTGTTTCCCTTTGTGGGCCACAGCCATCTGGGGAGCTGTCCAGAGACCCCATGGTCTATCCCACTTACTTGCAAACCATCAGACTATCCACACATTCTAGTACTTCAACCTCAACTGTACCTTCCAGATTTGGTTCATGCCCTTGGAAGTGGCTCCCAGAACTCTTGTCACCCCATATGTCCCAGTTTTGGGGAGAGAAAATGTAGGTCATGGTATTCATGTAATATGGATCAAAGGGCTTGACATTAATTCTTATCTCTAAAAAGGAAAGCTATCTGAAATTCTATCATGAGTTCTACTCTTTTTCTCTTTAAATCTTAAACATTAATCTCTCCCTGCTATATTTTCTTAATATCACTAATACCCCTAAAGAGTAACTAAGTAAGCTGGTGCTGTGGCTCACACTTGTAATTGCAACACTTTGAGAGGCTGAAGCTGTAGGTAGGATCACTTCAGTTCAGGAAGTGCAGACGAGCCTAGGCAACATGGTGACACCTATTCTCTACTAAAAATCAAAAACATTAGCCAGGCATGGTGGTGCGTGCCTGAAGTCCTAGCTACTTGGGAGGCTGAGGTGGGAGGATCGCTTGAGCCCAGTAGGTCATAGTAATTTAATGGCATCTTAGGGTGAATTACTTTACCAGATTTCCTGTCCTCATAGAACAGGGGTCCCCAACCCCGGAGTACCAGTCCACAGCCTAATAGGAACCAGGCCACACAGCACGAGGTGCGTGAGTGAGCATGCTGCTGAACTCTGCCTCCTGTCAGATCAGCAGAGGCGTTAGATTCTCCTAGGAGTGCCAGCCCTGTGTGAACTGCGCGTGCAAGGGATCTAGAATGTGTGCTTCTTACGAGAATCTAGCTAATGCCTGCTGATCTGAGGTGGAACAGTTTCATCCGGAAACCACCCCCTACCCAGGTCCATGGAAAAATTGCCCTCCATGAAACCTGTCCCTGGTGCCAAAGAGGTTGGGGACCACTGTCTTAAAAAATGGACAAAAGAGCTCAGCACTCAGAGGTCATCACTCATTTGAGGGAGAAAAGACCTGAAAGAGAGGAGCAAGAGGAAAAAACAAAATTGATTCCACACCTACTTGGTATCACCAGGTTCATCTCACTCCATCCTCCCAGCAACCCTGGGAGGAGGATATTACCATCCTCATTTGGCAGATGAGGAAACCGTGATACAGAGAGGATAGGTAACATGCCCAGTGTCACCCACTCTAACCTAGAAGGAAGAGAGAGTGACTATGGGGATGCATAGAAGGGAACACATTTAAGAAGCATGTCAGCAACTGATTTCGTGACCTGCAGAGCCCACAGACCTGCTACACAGAATCTGGGCACACACTCCACAGCAGCTCTGTGATGCCCACTCTTCCTTCACCCAGGTCCTAAATATGACCTTTTCACTGTTTACATGAGGGAATAATACCTTATTGCTTTGCATCAAATGAAATATGACATGAACTTTAAATTTGAAAATGAATATAAAGATGTAGTCCAGTCTTGACATCTGGTCTCCTGATTCCCAGACTTATATGTTCTTTCTTCCTTCTGGATTGTCTGTAAAATCAGATGCTGAAAAATTCTGAAAAATCTTTCTGTTGCATGATTTCATTTTTCTAAATGTACATTTGATTTGTTTGCAAAGTATTTCTTGTCCCTCAAGGCCTGGGATTCTGAAAGGCAGATTCCTCAGGAATACTAATCCAATATTATCAGCCTCACAGAACCCTGAACCAGAAGAGAATGGGAGTGGAGTTAACACTAAGAGAAATTCAATTAAACAAATATTTATTGATCACCTACTATGCACAAGGCCCCAGGCCAACTCCAGTGACAATTTGCAAGTCTTTAGCACTGACCTCCAGTGTGTGCTTGATCTGGGGTGTGTGTGTGTGTGTGTGTGTGTGTGTGTGTGTGTGTGTTTGTGTCTGTCTGCATATACATTCCCAGGAGCACACACATGGACAAGTTATTATAGCTCCCCCCAGTCCTCCACTTTTCCTATGATGAACTGAAATGGATAAATCCCCATAAACTGCCTCCCTCATGAGTAACCTTGGAAATAAGTCCTATTTACAAATATTTCATCAGCCCACCTACCTCTAGCTTCGTGCTCCCCTGATGACTGTAGGCAATAACATAAATAAAACTCAAAATGATTTCTTTCTCCTCCACATCAATCATCACTTTTCCTGAACAGATAGGCAAGTTATTGGATGTAAGGCTACTCTGGAGGTGTGAAGGGAAGGTCTACAAATTCTGGCCACAAAAACCCACGGCGTTTGGTCTTAAACCCTAGGCAGCCTATCTAGGAAAAGAGTAAGCTGTATCCAGGCAGGTGACAAGGGGCACCCTTGGGAAGCTCCTGGCATTATTTCTCACATTTTGCCACCTGGGAGGGAGCTACAAGTCCCTTTAGTCATTGCTGAAGGAAAACGTTTTGACATGAGCCCTCATACATCATGATGGAGGTTAGTTACCAAAATGCACACATTTGCCTTAGCCGGTTTCATTTACTACCCTTTAAATTATTTCTCAGCCTTGCAAATCTTGCTGTGACAGACAGAGCAGTGGGGGAAACCACTAAGTGTTCATTTTTCATATAATATATTCCAATCCTGTTATGTCGTGCTGCTGAAGGTAATATTTCTGGCATTCATTTAATGAAATTGACATTGATGAATGGTTAATTATACAAATTACGTTCTTATTAAATCCCCTAGAATCAGTGCCTTAAAATTTCCTAGCTATGGGCTTCTTATGGTTGATACCTTTTTTTTGCTCTAAGTATGTCCTCTGTTGGCTGCTATAAGACTCATTCTGCATATTTTTCTTCCTCTAAGAAACTTTGAAAAGCATTAAAAATCCCCTAGTTAAGGCAATTACTGCAGATAAGTTAATCTTCATGGGATGTTTAAACCCCAGTCCTTGCATATGTTTATCCTGACTTTTTTCCCCTCTCTAGATAGTTCCTGCCCCAAAGGGAAGAGGGAAGGGAAGACTATTCTACCTTCTGCTGAATAATGGTCCAATGGGATGGGAGAGGAGAGAGAATCAGCAATCAGCATGTGGCCAAGTCCCTCTGTTGGCTGCTGGCTATATATATATATAAATATATATCTCTCCAGTAGAAGAGTTGATGAGCATTGGGCTAATGGGAGTGGATCAATAGTGGTCCCTTGCATGCTAAGTACCATTGGCTGGCATATTACCAAGAAAGCAGCCTATTTTTTGCCTTTTCACTGAGGCTAGAAGGATGAATCATATTCATTAAGATATTTTTTTTTCTATTGCCCTCACTGCTCACGAAGGCAACCGATCTTTACTGAGCATCTGTTACATGGCCAGCACTGACTAGGCACCTCCAGGAGTTGGAATAGTCTCAAGTAGTTTACGTGTGTTTTGATAAATTCATCTCAGAGAACAATTGTACTCTTGGATTGTTTCTTTAATGAGGAGAAGAAACAGAAGGGTTTCTGAGAGAACCAGACTCAGGTTTCAAAGCCATCTTTACCTTGCTCTGAGTCTTCAAATGCCGCAGAAGGAGAGGCTTCCTGCTTTGTACTCAAAAGCTATGCTGCACACAGGCTCAGGTTGGTAGTCTTTTAACTCAAATTCTCTCTCTGGGACCTTTTCCCTTCACATACATTTCACTCTTTGACCATTCAGTTGGCTGGGACAGTTTCGGTTAGCTTATCTAATTTCAACCTGTAAATAACTGAGTCTTGTTTGGGCTATTTGTAATGGATTGTGGCAGGTAAAAGTATGCAATTTCCAATCATCAGTAAGACTGAATTTCACCTTATTTTAGTGGGTCATGTGGAAAAAAAACTTCTTGATTTATACTGAGTACTATTATGTCAACCAGATTTTAACACTTATTTCCAGAGTTCAATGTTGAGGTGAACTGTCTATAAAGTCACAATATTATGATTAATAATAATAACTCTCTAGTCATAAAGACTTGGATTCAAATCTTAGCTCTGCTATTTCCTGGAACAGGCGTGTGACCTTATACACTTAAACTCATGTCCTTCCTTATAAAATGGAGGTCATGGTAGCTCCTTTAAAGGGAACATGTTTTGGACCCTCAAAATGAACACAGAGCACTTAGCAAAGGACATGCACAAGCTGCTCAATAAATGGAGCCATTTAGATTATTTAGGCATATTTCTCAGCTGCAAGAACATAATGCCCTTCTAACTGGCTTAAACCATAAGGCTATATTTTGTTTGCTTAACAAAAGGTCCAGAAGTAGATGACCCCAGTGTTGGGCTGCCAGCTGAGTGATGTAATCATGAACCCAGGATCTCCCTGGTGATTCTCCACCATCCATAACATGTTCCGTTTTCATCCTCATGCTCACAAGATGGCAGCCGAAACTCAAGTATCACATCCACATTCAGGAAAAAAGGGGAAGAGGGCAGCGCCATCAAGTCCTCATAGTGTGCCTTGCCATTTTGTCAAAAAGCAAAGCATCTTTTCCAGAAACCCCTCAGCAGAGCTCTGCTTACATCTCATTGGCCAGAACCTGGCCAAACGCTCAGATCTTCAGGACTAGGCGGGCAGGGGAACAGGAAGTTGGGAGTGGCTTTTGAGTAGCTACATCATTGTAATCCAATTCAACCTCAAACGTTCTCTTCTGAGCAACCAAGGTAAAGTCCAGCCATCCTTCCTTTTGCTGATTGAAGGGTGTATGGCCACCTCCACGGATATCCTCTGTCTGTGCAGGCTTCAGCACTCTCCCGCCAGAAGGGATGGCAAAGGGTAAGACTGGGCAATGCACAAAGGGTTCTTTTCTTCTCAAGTGTAACTAATTCTGTAAGATCCCTCCCTTAGCACAGCTCTTATTGAACCTGCAAGGGATCTGACTCCACCATCGTGACCCAGGAAGAACAATTCTTCTCCACTTCTTATGTCAGCCTCCAACTCCACATACCCATCTGTGCTGGAGCCAGCATGTGCAATCACATATTACTAGTTTTAATTGTATAGCAAGGGAGAAGATGGGAGATATTAATCAGGTGCTGTAAGCTCAGAGAGTGAATGTAATAAATAGACTATTAAGTTAACCAAGTTTTCAGCTTCACTAGTGAAAGCTGCCATCTATCTTGTGTGGTTTTCTGCATGCTTCATTACCGCACATAACCATACTGAAAAAATATGCCTTATCCTTTATAATGAGATGATAAGTTCCCTGCAGTGGATGTAACAGAGCCTGATTCTGAAGCTCCATGAAGCTGGAGCTTGGGTATGGGATGCGTCTCTGGGTCCCAGGGCCTGACACTGAAGCAGATGAAAAGACAGGGCTTGGTAGTGACAATAGCCATCATTATCTGGCATATTCCCAGAGCACCAGGTATCTGAGAGCTTAGACCACTATCACTTCCTCTGCCTCGTGGAGATGCAGTGAAAGGGGGAGATTCACTCGAACCTGTGGTCAAATTGCAGTTGTTCCTGGAATTAACTCTGTCCTGCTCTGGTCCAGGGAGCTCCCCTGGACTCATTCCGGGAGGACCCACTCATGCAAGCTGCTGGTAGACTTTTTGTCTTCATTCCCCCATCCGATCCCCACTTCAGCAGTTAGCACAGCAGCAGCTCAGTGAATGCAGCCAGACAGAGCCGGGTACCCCTCCCTGTTCAGCATGCTTCCACTCACTGTCTCTGGGGCCTCTGACAAGTCATTTAACCTCCGAACCTCAGTGCTCTCAACTGTAAAATGGGGTTGATAAGGCTAGCTTTCCAAAGAGGTGGGGAGAATTAAAGGAGGCAATAGAAAAGCACCCAGTCTATGCCAGCATCCTTTCTCCAGGATGAAGATTCAGTTATCAGAGGGGAAAGTGAAATCCTAAAAAGTCACAGTAGAATGCATGTAGCTTATGGTTCCATTTATAGGAAATGTCCAGAATAAGGAAATCTATAGCCTCTTCTTATTAATCCATTAACCAGGCAGTTAATTAGTGGTTGTCTAAAACCTGGGCTGGTGGGGAGGGAGAGGCTGAGGCTAAGGGGATAGCTAAAGGGTACAGGCTTCCTCTGGAGTGATAAAAATGTTCTGCAATGGACTGTGGTGGTGGTTGTTCATATCTGTGAATGCATTAAAAATCACTGAACTGTATACTTTAAAGGGGCCATATGTGAACTATATCTCAATGCAGCTGCTTAAACAAAAAAAACTTTGGGAGGCCAAGGCAGGATGATCACTTGAGCCCAGGAGTTCAAGATCAGCCCTGGCAACATAGCAAGACCCTGTCTCTACAAAAAAATTTTGAAAAATTAGCGTGGTGTGGTGGTACACGCCTGGAGTCTGAGGCAGGACGATTGCTTGAGCCTGGGAGATCGAGGCTGCAGTGACCTGTGGTCAAGCCACTGTACACCAGCTCGGATGACAGAGGGAGACTCTCTCAAAAGAAAAAAAAAATCAGCTCTAAATAAAAATCAAAAGTTTCAGTAGTAAAAAGAGCACCACATGCTGCCATGGGAAGCTCTGGATCACATATGGCGCCCAGATGCATCTTTGGCCTAGGCAGGACAAGGCAGTTACCTCGAGTCCAGGCAAGAGGAGTCCAGGGCCACGTCTGAGTTTCCTGAACCTGAGAACTCAAAGGCCCTTCAGAATACACATTCACAGACTTTCATGGGAGGTTCTTTAGAGGACTCTCAGCATCTCCCTGCAACTCAAACAAACAATACAACATCTACAGGTGCAAGTTTGAGAAACACTGGTATAAGAGCAGCCTCAGTGTGGCCATCTGCAGAGCCACCCTAGTGGCCCTGGGAGACTGAGCAGCTCCAGGGTAGTAGAGAATTCTAGCCTGGACTGAGACAGGACGGATGGGACAGACTTCACTCAAGGCTATGAAAGCATCTTCTCAGTCTCTGCCCTCCAGAAGCCTCTCTGCCTTGGCCTGAGTGTTTCACTGCTGATGGTTCTGCCCTTTCTTTCCTGGCTGATTTCATCTTTGTCTGTGACATTCACTAGCATCCTGATGCTGATGACAGCCCTGCTTGTAATCTCGAATGAGGTCTCTCTCCAGAGCTCCAGACCTACGTGGCCAAACAACCCCACCTGAATGTCTCCAAACCATCTGAATTTCAGTGTGTCCCAAACTGGACCTGGCATCCCTCTCCCTTCTCAAACTTCTTCCTCCTACTGGCTTTCTTATTCTTGATGTTAACATCATTGTCCCTCCAGTTTCTCAAACTAAAAGCACGAAGTCATCAACACCTCCCTCTCCTGTCTTTCAGACAATACGTTCATTCAATTCTGCCTATTAAACAGCTTCCTCTTCTCTGCTTGGATTACTGCTGTGGCCTCCTAAGTGGTCTCCAAGCTTCCAGTCTCTCCTCATTAATCCATTACCCATTCAGCTGCTGAAGTGATCATTTCCCTGCTTCAAATGACTTCCCGTTGCCTACAGAATAAAGTTCAAATTCCTATGCTTGGCTTACAAAACCTTTCATGAGCTGACCCTGTTAGTTCGTCCCTTTTTACTCCCTACTTCCACCATGGTTGGCTCCCAGTTACTTAGGAAGCAGCTCTTTGTTCTTGGGAGTGGCAAAGACAGTAGGCACTGGGATGTCCCCACATTGCATGCTGGTGATTGACCTCTTGGTCTCCACTACCCCCAGATCCCCAACTAGAGAAAAATTATCTAATACTGCTGCCTGCAGGTTTCAATCTTATCATAGCAAACTTCACTCCCTACTATCTGACTCCATCTCTCACCTCCATGTGAAAGCAGAGGTAAGCCAATGCTAAATGTTGTTCATTGTAACCTCAGTCCAAAGTTGTGGCTTTTAAAATATAGAATTGAGCTGTAATTAATAACATGCCTGGTGCATAATCACAGAGCAAAGCAAGAAAGACCCAGCCCAGTAGGTCAAACATGCTGAGTGCTGTGGAATGTAGAAAACCATTTCTAAATACATGAATAGTAGCTGGAAACATAGAAGGTCGGATCATTGGCTCCGTTGGACTTGATTATATAAGACTGATATATAAACGCTCCAATGTTGGGATGGTATGTTTAAAAGATAAATGAAACCAGCAGGATCTAAGAGGCCCTAGGAGTGAGCCCTGGCAGACAGCAAGCTCCAAGGTGAAGGCCTTCCACAAACCCTAAACTGGGATGTGGCCCAGTAGACCCAGGTGCCCCTTCCTCCTCTTAAGGCGAGGCAGATGCCATCAGGTCCTTATTGGTTAACATGAGCTGCACCATGACAGCTGGATCCCCACTTTTCAGGTAAAAATGAAACTCACTATGCCACCTCCAGCCATCCACATGGCACAGACACCAGTAGTGTGTTTTTACGGCTGGCCCAGGCTAAGGGACTGGTGGGAGTGTGCAGGGTAAGCACATCGGATTCTTAGAATCCATTGACTGTGGGCAGCTCTTAAGTAGAAGTTAAAATTCTTAGCCCCCAAGAAAAGATGACAACTCAAAGCCCTTACCATCCTTCTCCCCTAACTCCTCCAAATGCCCTTGCTGTGAAATTTGGAAGAGAAATGGAAAGAATCTCCTTTTGTAGGTCCCCAAGAAGTGCAAGGGGTGTTGGTGAATGTCAGTATTAGGGGATGATTTCTTGTTTGGAATTAGGAAAGGAGATGGGCTCTGGGCCACAGTGTCAGGATTCTGACAGTAGCTGGGCAGGCTGTTGCTGGATGCTCTGTCTGACTGGTGACTGAGCAACAGTATTCTTCATCCTATTGATCAGCTTTGCTGGCTCAAGCCCTTTGTTTACACCACCACTTTGTCTAGATATCTTAGCATGAAATCAGGACTTACTAGCACAAGGTATGGCACATAGCAGGTGCTCAGTAAGTGCTTGCAAGAGCTGAAAACCTGGATGGAGATCACCTAGTATGCCTTCAAAATTCCATCTCCTTGTGACATAAATTGGAGATGAATCTCACAGAGAGGCAGAAGATATAGTCTTTGAAGTTTTTTCCAAGCATCAGAATTCCCAAAACATTCATCAGAAAAGAATTGCCCTTGCCTTCTTTCTGTAGCATTCCAGCAAAGCCAAATGGTTTCCAACGGAGATTCTAGGAGCATTGAAGATGAGAACTTGAAAGGGTCCTGCCTTCCTCTGGGTCTCATGCCAACGTCCGGTAAATATATCATGGTCCAGCGGCAGTTAAGGGGTTCACTCACATTACACAGTTAAGGGGTTCACTCACATTACACTGTTAGCAGCAGAGCTATGACCAGAAGCGGCTTCATTTTCAGAGAAGGTTTCACATAGATGGGCCCTCCTGGCCTGTACTGAGCTCTGTACAGAGGGAGAACCCTCCACCCCTTCAGTAGTTTAACTCACGGGAAAACCTAAATGTGGAGGGAGGAAAATCTGTCGTGGTGTTTAAAGCTTCTTTCAATGCTTCTATGAGCAGGGAAAGGATTGGTACATTTCTCAGAGACGGCAGATCTTACAGACCCAACCCCAACTTTTTCTTGGATTGGGAGACTGTTCCCCACACTCCTCACTGTTCTGCTTTAGGACATCCCATGGAAGGCGCAGGAGTGATGAGTGAGGCCCTGAGCTCCCATTTATTTTTCCTTCCCCAGTCCCTGTGCCAGCCGCGACTGTGGTGGTGAGTGAAAACACAGATGAATTTTGGAAACATGGTAAGAAGCAATTGTTAATTCCTTGCCTTTAGGTGCTCCCTTCTTCCCTTGAGTCTTGAAAATCAGCATAAATTCCTCGGTCAGGAGAAGCTATCAAAATACTATCCATCTGGATCCAATTTCCAGAGCTGCTGGGCTTCAAAGTGACCGGAGTTAAAGGTCTGTCCATAAATTTTCCTCTTGGTGCCACCTGCCTGAGCCCAAGCTCTGCCTGCAAGCCACCTGTCCTGACCAGAGAACAGATGGGACCGGCTCAGATTCCACACACACAGCACAGCTCTCTCACTGACCCACCAACCTCGCCGCCCTTCTGAGCCAAGTGTGGCCTCATTTCCTTGAACTTGGTTTATCTGGTCATCTGTGTCCCTGCGTCTTGGCAGGTACGGCTGTCTGCATTCGTGGAATACAACCAATTCCCCAACACCCAGCTCTGCTTTGGTTAACCTAGCCCTCAACTGTATTCCTCCTTTCTGACTCCAGCTGTACACCAGGGGACCATTTCTGTTTTAATATTTTTCCCAGAGATGGAGGAGGGCCAGGAGATGAAGAAACTCAAGCCTATTTGTTATGCTACTTTCTGTAATTTGATGAAGCACAGATTACTGGAAACTGGCTTACAAAATTTTGAAACTTAAGAAAAGGTTAACGTAAAGCAATTAAAACACTAGTTCAAATATGAGTGAGGGAACTCGTTGGTTAATTAACTAGATTGTTAGTTTAGGTAGTTAACAAGTAAGGGAGAAACTGCTTGGACATAGCAGAAATGAAACACTCTAACAGGTATCTGACCAGAGAGCAAATTCCCTATGCACTCTTGAAATTGTTGTTATTATTCTTTGTATCCTCCTAGCTCCATGCTGGGAACTGAGGACAAGGACCAAATACATATTTTTTACTATACACCAACACCATTACAGTATTGTACAGAATAGTTTCACGGACTTATAAAAATCCCCTGTGCTTCATCTATTCAACCGTCTCCTCAGCCCAATCCCCTGGTGACTACCGCTCTTTTACCCTCTCTATAGTTTTGCCTTTTCGAGTGCCATATGAATGGAATCATACAGTATGCTTTTTCAAACTGGCTTCTTTCACTTAGCAATATGTATCTAAGATTCATCTGTGTTGTGGCCTGATAGCTCGTTTCTTTTTATTGCCAAATAGTATCCCACTATATGGATTTATAACAACTTTATTTGTAGGAAACTGACATCAGTACCACCTTGTCCTGCTGGTTTCATTTATCTCTTAAACATACCTCCCAACTTTAGGGCCTTTATCTACAGGCTAGTCTCATATGATCAAGCCCAACTAAACCAATGATCTGATATTTTGTGTCCAGCTACTGTTCAAGTCTTTAGAAACAGATTTTTGCTATTCCATGGCACTCAGCGTGTTCGACCCAATGGGCTGGACCTTTCTTGTTTTTCTCTGTAATTATGCACAGGGCATAATATTAATTGTGGCTTAATTGTATATTTTTAAAACCCAAGTTTATTCATCCATTCACCTACTGGAGATCTTCTTGGTTGCTTCCAGTTTTGATGATTGCAAATGAAGATATTATAAAGCTTCTCATGGAGGTTTTCGTGTACACATAAGTTTTTTAATCAGCTGGGTAAATACCTAGGAGTGCAATTACTTGATCATGTGGTAAAACTATGTTTAGCATTGTAAGAAACTCTCAGGCCGGGTGCAGGGGCTGGCACCTGTAATCCCAGCACTTTAGGAGGCCAAGGTGGTAGATCACCTGAGGTCAGGAGTTCAAGACCAGCCTGGCCAACGTGGTGAAACCCCATCTCTACTAAAAATACAAAAATTAGCCAGGCATGGTGGCATGTGCCTGTAATGCCAGCTACCCAGGAGGCTGAGACAGGAGAGTGGCTGGAATCTGGAGGCAGAGGCTGCAGTGAGTTGAGATTGTGCGACTGCACTCCAGCCGGGGTGACAGAGCAAGACTCTGTCTCACAAAAAAAGAAAGAAAGAAAAGAAAAAAAAAATAAACTCTCAAACTGTCTTCCAAAGTGACTGTACCACTTTGCATTCCCAGCAGCAAAGAATGAGAGCTTTGTTGCTCCATATCCTTGCCAGTATAATCAGCTTTTCTGGATTTTAGCCATTGTAAGAGATGTGTAGAGGAATGTCGTAGTTTTAATTTGCATTTCCCTAATGACAAATGATATGGAGCATCTTTTGATATGTTTCTTTGCCATCTGTATATCTTCTCTGGTGAAGTGTCTGTTCAGATCTTTTGCCCATTTTTTTTTTGAGATGGAGTCTCACTCTGTTGCCCAGGCTGGAGTGCAGTGGTGCAATTTCTGCTCACTGCAACCTACGCCACCTGGGTTGAAGCAATTCTCCGGTCTCAGCCTCCAGAGTAGCTAGGACTACAGGTGCACACCACCATGCCCAGCTAATTTTTGTATTTTTAGTAGAGATGAGGTTTTACCATATTGGCCAGGTTGATCTCGAACTCCTGACCTCAGGTGAGCCACCTGCCTTAGCTTCCCAGAGTGCCAGGATTACAGGCGTGAGCCAGCTCACCCAACCAAATCTAGGTTTTTCTTACATTCTTTATATTAAGTTGATGAAGTTCTCTTCTATTCCTAGTTAATTGATAGTTTTTATTATGAACAGGCATTAGATTTGGTCAAATGCTGATTTTTTAAAATCATTATGCCTTCTGTGTGGAGCATGGATTTTAGGGGACAAAAAGAGGAACAGGAGGCTAGTTGGGAAAACTAACACCGAAGCCCAGACAAGAGTTGAAGGAGGCTTAGGCTGGAATGGTGGCAGTGGAGAGAAGTGAATAGCTTCTGGATGCATCTTGAAACAAGAGCCAACAGGACATGCTGGGGAGTGGGATGTGCTGGGAGAAGGAATGGGAAGAGTCAGGGGAGACTGAGGCACGAGCTTGAGCAATGGGGTAGATGGTGGCAGTGGAGAGAAGTGAATAGATTCTGGATGCATCTTGAAACAAGAGCCAACAAGACATGCTGGGGAGTGGAATGTGCTGGGAGAAGGAATGGGAAGAGTCAGGGGAGACTGAGGCATGAGCTTGAGCAATGGGGTAGATGGTGCTGCAATGCACTGACATGCCGAAGACTGGGAGAGAGGTAGATGTGCAGGATGGGGGCTACAAGTCCGTTTTGAACATGTTAGGGTTTTCGGTTAACTATTAAACCTCCAAAAAAAGATTTGGGAGGACAGCTGAATCTACAAATATTTAGCCCAAGGGATAGGTCAAGACTGGATTTCTAATTTTAAAAATCATCGGTATCTCAATGGGATTTAAAGCCTTGGAATGTCATGCAATACCTCGGGAGAACAATGTAAATGGAGAAGAGAGAAAAGCTCACGACTAAGCACAGGAGTCCTCCAACATTCGCTGGCTGAGTGGGTAATCTGACACGTGGGAGGGCTTGAATGAGTCAATCACAGAGTTCGCAAGTGTCCCATGTGTGCTACTGAGATCTGTAGCCATGCACAGGAAAAGATGTATTAGTCCAAACCAGGAGCTAAAAATTTAACCGCCCACAATCAAGCCCTTAAATACACAGATATTACAAGAATTAACGAAAGATTGGGGAATATGTTGTTGGGTTAAAAATACATGGGATTAAATAGGGAAAAGTTTTCTAGTGGGCATGATCCAAGACCTGAGAACCAAAGGAGAGGTAAATGTCTCAGGGAAGGGGGAAGGCCTTGCAAGCATTTGAAATACCCTGAAGGAAACCTTGACTCGGTGCCAGGATCACAGATCTAGAAACCACTTTTACTGTCATCTGTTCAATGGGTCTAACAACTCCCAACACTGGTCACTCAGGGGAATTCCCACCAAAACAAACAAGATAAAGATCCACATCCCAGAGAAGTAAAAAAAAAAAAAAAAAAAAAAAAAAAAAAAAAAAAAAACCAAGAGCAGACAACTTGGGAGGTAGAAATCTTTTGATTAGCTCCATACTTGCAAAGCTTTTACCAAGAATTGGCAAAAAGGGATTGAAATTGAGATGGAAAGCCCTAACAGGAGACTAAAACTTCGGGTGTCATTGGAAACATGCAGCCCCTCATCCTGGACACTCTTACTCTCAGTACACAGCACCCCAACATGGCAGGAAAGGAATGGTTCAAATTTTCTTAACTCTGCAATAACCAAAAGCCTGTAGGAATAGATTATTAGCTGCACACTCAGAGCTATGGCTTTAAACTGGGGCCAAACTGTATTAAAAGCCCAGGTGAGCCACTGAGGGGAATTGAACTTTTTTGGGGAAAAAAAAATGGCCTGCCAACAGCTCTTTATAGATTTGAGACGGCAAGTGGGACGCTATCCACTGGCTCCCAGCTACAGTGAAAACAAAGAGGGGGGCCTCTCTGTCATCCTAGAAAAGCGAGAAGGAACTAATGAGGAAGAACAGGAGGAAAGGCCATCATTCTGGGTGCAGTTGACAGGGCTCCTGATCCCCAGAGGCAGCTCCCTAAGCTTAGACGGCAAGTGGGACTGTGGGGAAAAGGAAGCCATCTGGGGAGAGGAAAGGCCGCCTCTCTTCTATAGCCACGGTGCTACATTCTGAATGGTTATGTTCCCCCAAATTCATGTGCTAAAATCCTCACCTCCAAGGCAACGGTATTAAGAGGCGGGGCCTTTGGGAGGTGATTAGGTCATGAGAACAGAGTTCATGAATGGGATTAGTGACTTTATGAAAGATGCCCAAGAAAGACCCCTTGTCCCTTCCACAGTGTGAGGACACAGAGGGAAAGCACCACCTATAAGAAGCCAGCCCTCACCAGTCACCAAACCTTCCAACACCTTAATCTTGATCTTTCAGCCTCCAGAATTGTAAGAAATAAATTTCTGTTGTTTGTAAACCACCCAGTTTATGGTGTTTTGTTATAGCCCAAACTGACTAAGACACGGGCTCGGCTATCAACCCCTTATGAGGTGCTGAAATTGTTCAGAGACAGAAGAATCCCAGCTGTGAATCACTAAAGAGTGTGACCAAACAGCCTTGCCCCTTGCCCCAGAGAAAGAAGCTACAAGATTTTTCTCCAGGATACAATAGCTCCAGGATTTTAACTGTTTTGTCCCAAGATCAGAAAACACCAACCTCCCCAGGTCAGCCAGAGCTGTGACCTCATGTGCAGCATTCAGAGGCTCATCCCACTCCTGCCAAAGTGAAGACATTTCCCTAAATGTCACTGGCCTTTTTTGGTTCTTAAATTAGTGCCCCTACACACACATTTCTCAAAAATGGAAGCCGTAACTATCCCAAACAAGGCCCCAAGAAGAGTCTCAAAATCCAGGTAGGGTGACCGTTCACCTGAGCCTACATGAGTTGAGAGCGTGTCTGGGAGCAGAGCGTAGAATACATTGATTGCTGAGTCCACCACAGCAAAGTTGAAGTTATTATAGCCATGGCGCTCCAGAGAAAACAGAAGAGACCGCCTTTCTCTCACTATTCTCCCATCTTCCCTCCACCTCGCGTTGGGAGTCAAAAGTTCATCCTTAAAAACCCACTATTTTCTAGGCAATTCCCTTCTGCAAAATTTCATTAAACTCATAGACTACACCTATGTGCAAACAGCCCGGCTCGTTCTAAAACCACATTACTGTTCCAGCAGCCATTTCTAGGCAGGCAGTTTTGATCAGAAATGTTTGTCAAACAACTCAATATCCAGCTGTGTGTGTACAGTACTTCTGAAAGATATTCGTAACTGGAAATTGTGTAGAATTCAAGCGAATGGAAATGGACTTTTGCTGTGATTGAATTCATTAGTGGCACATTCTCTGATTGTTTTCTTTTTTTTATTTCCCGTAACTCTTGACTTTCAAAGTTATTTACTGAGATGCTTTGTCCTCCATCATGGAGTAGTCTGGAGCTTTTTTCCTTTGCTTTTTAACCTAAAGTGATATCTCTCCCTGAAACAAATTGTACAAAATGATGTAGAGGTCTTGGCAAATTAAAGTGCCTTGTTCAAAAAGCTCCCTAGTCACTCAAGCCTTTCCTTGGATCCACATCAGGGATTCGAATCTTGTAGGACTAGGAAATGCTGACCCTGAGACGGCTGGCTAAGCCCTCTCATTCCCCAGGGATCTTTCAGCAAACCTGTATCCAGCCCAGACTCAAAATGAATGTACCCGTACCAGCAATGCTGATTGATCCACACAGAAGCTCAGTGACTGGTTCCTCAGGAGCATGGTCTTTTATTCTTCTGATGAAAGACTTGCTAGTCAATACAAATAAAAATTGGAAAAGCAGATCCTTTTGCAGTTCATGAGTGTGATGATTGGGTGTTCACACGCTTGTGTGAGATGTGCCACCCTTGAATCTTGTTACGACGTCGGCACATTACCCGTCTGACCTGAACTTAGAAGAAAATAAAAAAAAATAAAAAAATAAATAAAAAAAAATAAAAAAAAATTGGAAAAGCAAAAATTTCACCAGAGAGAAAAAGAGAGCTATGTTTAACCCTAAGTGTTCATATCGTGCAGTAAGAAAATAAGCCAAGTTGGTAAAACTCGACAACCAGGCAACACAAATCACTGATACTGTTTTCCTCGTGCCACGAAAGTGAGACAAATGTTTCTTCATTGTTTCTATGTGAAGGAAATGGGTTATTGTTCAATAAACTTTGCTGTAACTTTCTTATCATTAGATTTGTCCCTTCTTGGTAAACCCTTAGAAGGCTCAGAAATCCCCTAAGAGCTGTAATGGTAGTTTGCCCTCTATTTTTCAGGAACTGGTTAGACAGTTGGTGGATTTCCCCACTTTTTCTTCTTCCCCTTTCCTTGGTGCTTAAGCACTTCCTTGCTCACTCACTTCCCTGCAGGAAGAGGAACTGGTGCCTGGACAGGAGGTGAAACCCAAGGCTGTCCATTAGAGATACAGGGAGGAGGAGGACAAGAAAACCTGAAATAGCCTGCCACATGAGAACTGCATTCCAAGAACCCATGCTCTTCCTGATGAACCAAGATCCTGCTGCCCTGATTTATTATTGCTTAATGGTTCCTCAACTTCTGGGACATAGACAATCCAATAGGCAAGTGGTTCTGAAGCATGGATGCAAGTCAGAATCTCCTGAGCAGCAGCTTTCAAAACAAAAAGGTCCAGATCATAGCTCCAGGCATTCTAGCAACAACTCTTTAGACTGACAGTGTACGTATCAACTACTCTAAACTTTGTATATATTTTTACCTCACGTCATCCTCACAATGGCACAAGGTGATGGATCTATTATGATTCCCATTTTACAAATGAAAAATGAATGCACACAGAGGTTAAGAAACCTTCCCAAGGTCACACAGCTAAGTGTTGAAGGCAGACCTTAAACCCACATGGCGTGTTTCCAAAGTCTGTGCTCGTCACCACTGGGGCTACAGTGTGGGCTTCAGTCCATTTCTGCTGCCATAACAAACGATCCTAGACTGAACAACAGAAATGTATTTCTCACCATTCTGGAGGTGGAGAAGTCCAAGATGAAGGCAGATCTGATGTCTGGTCCAGGCCTGCCTCCTGGTTCATAGACGGCACCTTCTTGCTCTACATGGTAGAAGAGGGCAGCTCTCTGGCGCCTTTTTTACAAGGGCACTAATTTCATTTATGAGGGTTCCACCCTCATGCCCTAATCACCTCCTAAAGGCCCCACCTCCTATACCACCACCTTGGGGGTGAGGATTTCAACACATGAATTTTGGAGAAACACAAACATTCAGACTGTGACAGTATGCTCCCATTGAAATGCCTCGTGAAACACATACCTGGCTAGGAGCCACTGTACTCTATCTTATTTTAAATATTCTTATAGTAGAATTTTTCCCTCAGAGCTGGCAGTCTAGTGACAAAACACATGTGTGGCACAAACAGAATGTGTCAACTGCATCATCCTGCAGACACCATTCCCAGACTATTCGCTATGTTTGGGTTTTCTTTTTAATGGGGTCTATTTTTTTACACATGGGCTGTTTCATCAGTAACAGTGTTGAAGCTCACCTCAGGCAGGTGGAAGGAAATCTACAACTTTTTAAAAAATGTATACAACTACTATGTGATCTGCCCTGCACTTGGCATACAGGATACAAGCTGGATAAAGTAGAGTGCCTACACATTGTGAGGGGTGAAAGAACACACTCCAAAATAATCATGTCATGAATAATATGTCGAAGGCTGCAAAGTAAGAGCGCAGTTCATTCTGCCTGGAGGGGACAGGTTGGTGACTTTCACTCAGGACACTGTAGAATGAGCTCCAGCTACCTGTGGGTGAGGCAAGGAGCGCACCTCTGTCTAAGGGCACAAGAGGTTCATGAACGAGGAAGTAGTGCCATCAGGCTGCAGCCAGGGATAGAAAGGAAAGTGGCTCTATGAGGTGTCGTTGAACCAGCCTCCCAGGACACTGAAACAAAGACACCAGCTTTCTAGATGCCCCACAGCCCAGAGAGCAACAGTGGCCATCTCCAAGAGGGAACTGACTTTGGCATGCAGGAAGGGCACATTGGAGCTTATAAGGATGGTGATCGTCTGGGCAGCTCTGCTATAGAAATGACTCCAAGAGGTGAGGTCTGAACATCTTCATCTCTTTCAGTATCTCCAGAAGATCCATGCCTTCCTTGCCCCTGAGATAGCTCTAGCCCAATACGACAGAGCTGTCTCATTTAGAGCAGGCAGGTGGGAGGAGGGAGGTGCTTCTCAATATGGGAAAAATAAAGTCCATGTCCATGAGGTCTCACGAGACTTCACTCTCTGCCTCAGCATGCCTCCTCTCTTACTCTTGCCGTGCCTGTCACATAGGACAAGGATAGGTTCTGTGTGATCCTCTTTGTACCTCTACCTAGGTGCTGAGATGATGATCATAATGAGTATAAAAAAAAAAAAAAAAGAAAAAGAAATGCTAATGGCCCCAGCAAAAGCCTACGACCTCACTCTGATCCTCAGAATGGTAATAGAGAATGGGAGGTGCATTATGGATATTCCCACTCAACTTGCTCTAAACAGCTCCAGTATTAATGGAAATTTTAATGAAAAACTAAACCTCTATTAGGTTGCCATGCAGAATTCCCATGACATGCAGAGTCTGGTAAATTTCCCTTGTGCCAGGGATACAGGCTCAAAAGCACAGACACACACATTCTCAGGAAAATTCCTTCCAATCTCCAGACCTCGTGCTTTCCCCTGCTAGCCCAACTCTGGGGCTTTACAGGACTGGGGCAGCTCTCCCATGCTTATAGTCAAAGCAAGCCCTGTGGCACTTCAGTGAAAACTAATTCCTCATTCCCTTTCTTGCTCAGAGATCATGAAATGTCAGAGAGCTCCGAAGGCAGCCTCCAAGTCTCTCACTCTCCTTGTGTTGCTCAGATGAAATCTAGAGCTGACTCCAGGGTGCAATGGGTTCAGAGGCTAGAAATCTAAGGACCTAGGGACTTTGCCTTCCCCTTGCTGGCCTCCCTGCCATGTCACGTGCCACTTCCCTGGGGACCTACCAACCTCAGCTATTTGTACATTTGCCAGGAGAGCACAGAAGCATATGCCCCATGAAATGTTTTAATTATAACAAGCAGATCCCTCTCCCTGTGTGGTAGAAACCAGTACTACCTTAGAGAAAACCAGGAATTGTAGGAGATAAACCATTGAAAGCTTTGTCTTGTTAAAGCCAGACATGATATCAAAACTTCCCCACATCCCCCTCCTGCCTCTCACACTCCACACTCCCCGTGCTCATCAATCCCATGTGTGGAGATGCCCTGCACTGTTCTTGCCGGTTCTTCCCTTGCCAAGACTGGGCAGTATCACTGACATCTGCTCTTCCACAGTATTCCTGCCAGAAGGGACAGCGAACAGGGAGTATGGATTCCTGGCTCCAGTTCTGAGTAGAAATATATGAGTAAGAAGAAGAGAGATGCAGCAAAGAAAAAAGAAAGAAAGGACTTTAGAAAAAGTAAAACCCTACACCCCAGAAAGCTAATGTTGAGAACCCATTTGAAGCTGGGGTGACCCACTGGGTCTCTTCTTCTTTTTCTGCCCCCCATGTGACTTTCTTGTCATATCACACAATGTGCTTTGCTATCTCCTGCTGCTAGGAATTGAGTGTTTTTGACTCCTCCAAAATTCATGTTGAAACCTAATTGCCTCCAAAATTTAGCTGTTGCCAATGTGCCAGTATTGAGAGATAGGGCCTTTAAGAGGTGATTAGGCTATGAGACCTCCTTCCTCTTTAATGGGATTAATGCCCTTATGCAAGAGGTTTCATGCAGTGTTTGACTAACTTATTCTAGCTTGCCTTCCACCTTCTGTGTATGAGGATACAGCAAGAAAGCCCTCACCAGACCACATGCCAGTGCCTTGATCTTGGACTTCCCAGCCTCTACAACTGTGAGAAATAAAATTCTGTTATTTATAAGCAACCCACTCTCAGGTACTCTGTGACAGCAGCACGAAGGGACAAAGACACTAACATTACCAGTGCACAGCTTTCCTAAGTCTCTAGTGCTCTCCAAGGGGCCTGGCCCCATTTTCTGGTTTTTTTGATGGTCAGTGGGCAGACTCCCTAAAGTCATTTACTGTTCGTATGGGAATGGGCTCTTAGTCATAGCAACGCATTTTCCTTTTTTTTTTTTTTTTTTTTTTTTGTTTGTTTTTTGAGATGGAGATTTGTTCCTGTTGTCCACACTAGAGTGTGGTAACACAATCTCAGCTCACCATAACCGCCCCCTCCTGGGTTCAAGCAATTCTCCTGTCTCAGCCTCCCGAGCAGCTGGGATTCCAGGTATGCTCCACCACACCTGGCGAGTTTTGTATTTTTCATAGAGACAGAGTTCCTCCATGTTGGTCAGGCTGGTCTCGAACCCCCGACCTCAGGTGATCCACCCACCTTGGCCTCCCAAAGTGCTGGGATTACAGGTGTGAGCCACTGCCTGTAATCCTTTTTTGGGAGGTCTCTAATGCTGCTGTTGAGTAGTTGCCCAACTCCTCTGTGATTGGCAATAGAAACTCCAGTGTGCCCTCGGTGACACGCTTTTCATGAGGTAGACTGAGGGCATTTCAGACCCTGGTTGAGTAAAAACTATTAGGGGAAAATTTATCTTATTCCTCTCCTCTCAATGGGCTTTTTGGCTCTCTCCTTTCTTCTCCCTTCTCTCCTTTCCTTTCTACCCACACCCCATCTCCCATAGTCATTTATTTCCTGGCATCCTGTAAAGAGGAAGAATGCTGTTTCAAAGACTGAGTTTGATCTTCAACTTTGTGAACTAAACCAGAGCCTCCTGTTTTCCCTCATACCACTGAAGAGGCTTTGGCTCAGGCTGTCTCAACCCTGCTTGCAAGTAAAATCTCCTAGGTGATTTTTAAAATTATTCATACTGAGGACCCACCCCTGACCAATTAAATCAGAATCTTTGGGCAGTCATAGTTTTCTAGCTCCCCCAGGTGATTCTAATGTGCAGCCAATGATGAGCACCACTTTGTCTGGTGGCATATCTGAAGCTCTAGACAGCTGTCCTCAGAAACCCATCCCAGAAATTCTTCCCAGTTTATGTCCTCTGGTTTTGGTTAGGGGTGGGCCCAGGGAGTTGACTGGGTACAAATGAAATCAGTAGACCCTCTAGCTATTAGTTACACACAGAAAGGACTTCATGAACACAGATTAACCCTAGACATATGCTTTCTGACCCTCTTAAGGATTGTGCCTCCTCCTTCAATTATCCTTCAGCCCAGGTGATTCATCTCTCATCATCATTCGGGACAGAATACAGAATTGTAAAAGTTGTAGAGGATTTCTCTCATTCTTCTTGCGAAACACAGCTGGTGAGATTGTCTGACAATAGTATCTCTTCTCTTTGTGATAAACAACATACAACCAAACAATACTTATCAGAAACCCACACGAGGCATGACCCTCTGCTAGCTGCTATTTTTTCTGAGAGACAGTGTCTGTGCCATCTGGGAGCTGATGTCATAAGAAAAAAATGACACCATCCGAAACATGGCTACCCAGAAGGCAGTTACAACATTGTGTTTTCTATTTTCCTTTTTTCTTAGTTTGTTTTGGCTTTAAGATCTATTTGGGGTATTTCACCAAGATGTTATATGACAGAAGACACTGGCCAAGACATCATAAACATCAGTGGTTTCTTCAGAGACTAGGTTTCTGTAAAGACTTACTCTTTCCAAGCCTTTCATCTGGCCTCAGATGATCTCCCCATTGGCCTCTATCTCATCCTCACTTTGCAAAAAGTCAAAGCAAAACATAACTGTTTGCCAAGCCTCTATCCCCTACAGCTTCCAGGATGGTGTTAATATACAGCCCAGGGAAAACCATATTGCATTTTTTATTGGTCTTGGAATGGCTTCATCCTTTACTAACCAAGCCTCATCTTTCTCAGAGTCAGTGCATGTTCTAGCTGTGGGACAGTTTTATGGTTTACTGACTTGGCAATCAATGTGACATGCTGAACAAAATTGCTTCTCTGGCCTAAGAATGGTCAGGTCATCCTTAAAAGTTTGCTCTTCCAATGGGCATTCAACCTGACATTTCCAGCCATTTGCTCGCCTCTCTCGGGGAGCCTGTGTTATAGAGGCAATGGGTTCCCTTCCTGGAAGTGGTCCAAGACACACAGTCAGTTCTCAATTAGCCACGGTAATGGAAGCAAGCAGCGGTGCAGATGATCCAAAACAGCAGATTATCTGGAAATCATTTTTACTGGCTTTGGAACAAATGCAATGATGCAATGCACATCAGTGTGCACATGTGCATACGTCCCAGCAAGCATCGTGTTTCCCATGGATTGTCTCTGTCTTGTGTGTATTAGAATTTGCATTCTCTGAGGTAGCATCATTTGGAAGTGAAAGTAAGCATCCCAACTGCATCACCAGTGACAGGGAAGCTGGAATGGAGTAAAAGGACTCCCCAGGGTATTTACAGAGGCAATGGAGAAGGGCATGGAGCTCTGTTTCAACAGTCCTGTGGGCACCACTGGCCTCACAGTTCTCTTCCCCCACGGGGCCCCCTTTGCCCTTCACATCCCCCGGCATTGGCTGGTGCCCACTGTCTGCTCCAGATCCTGGCAGGACTATCGGGAGGTCTCCAAGCCACTCCACAAGCTGCACGGTTGCCCCTGCTTGATAGCAACCCCAAATTTTTATTGTGTTTTTCAGCACCAGAATGCCACCTGAAGGGTGGAGCTTGTCAGATGCTCCTATAAAGTAAGCCCCAGGCCACCTCCAGCCTTCTTTGGATGTTTTCTGCAAGTTTTTGAGTTGCCGTTAAAGGCACCACTTAGTAGCATGGTTCTCAAACTTTATTGAACACAAGAATCACCCATGAGCTTGATTTAATTGCATATTCCTGGGCTATACTCATAGAAATTCCAGTTAAGTTGTCTGGGGCATGTTTCTTGAATTTGCGTTGTTGTCAAGCACATCACCCCATAGAAGGCATCCTTTGAGAAACTGTTTAGAGAGCCATTCTGACTCTGCTTCTGATCTGACTTCAGGCAACATCTTGAGTGAAGGTGAACGTTCACCTTCTCATGGTCTTTAATCCTCCACAAACCACTCTTTTTTGTCCAAGACCTATGTGTGATGGGCCAGTAGGGACCAAAGGGCATTGGTACACAGGGTGGGACAGTTTTTACCAGGTGGGCTGGGCAAAGTAATTAGACACTTGGAGCAGTGTGCCTTCCTCCCAGTCTGACGCTATTCAGAAATTTCATGGGCAACCCAAAAGTCACAGGCTTCTTAGATGATATAACTAATAGTAACTCCTATATTTTGAGTGCTTACTCAGTGGCATTATGATAAGTGTTGCACATGAACTTTCTCATTGAATTCTCTTAGTCTTATGAGGGGTTACTTTCATTTTGGGAGGACCCATGGAGAACCTATCTCAGCCTTTGTAGATCTAGTTTTAAAATAAGAGAAAAAATAAATAAACTCAGCATGTCTGAGATTTTTGAAGAAAAGACAGCATGTAAAGCAGCTAATTATTATTAGCATTCATGACTATATCCTCGCAGGCAAGAGGAAAAAGTATGATTTTCTATAGTTTTCTAAGAAGTGGTTCAGACTACAGCAATTAGCTAACTAATTGGCCAGTCTAAATGGTTTCCTGTGATTTCTTTTGATGGATGCCCACTGGCCTCTTCTCCTTGTAAGATAGAAGGGTTAGGTCCATCCAACAGCTGTGACCAACTGCCTAAAATGGGGTTGTCGCTTTGGACATCTTCCCATGCTCCAAAGATCAGGGTGGACAAAGTAACAAGTCCTATTGTTTATGTGGTCACTGACTTTCTAAAATAAGCAGTAAGAGTCATGGTTACATAAAGGACTCTACTTTCAGTAGATTAACCAAATGTCAGTCTTACAGAATCAAGCAGGGTCTCGGGGAGAAGAAGGAAGTAGAAGAAAAGCCTAGAGGCAACAAGAAGGAGAAGCTGTTGACATGGCACCTTAAAGACAAAGAAAAGGTCTTAACAAGAGGCAAATCCCATTCCAGAAAGCTCTCCAAGTCAGTAATTAAAGTATATCCAGCAAGGTAGGGCTGGCAAAGTATAAAAGATCAATAGGTTAAATACTTCATGTTGTTTAATCAGATAATTAGCACAAATCAAATATTACCTTACGGAGGTTATTAGGCTAAATGAGGGCACTGCAGTGGTGAACATTCATTACTGAGACACCAATGGATCATGAAAACAGCAAGGTACATCTGAGTCACCTCCAGCCCTGAGATGAAGTATAAGGAGGCCAGAAAGCCTTTAGTCACTGCATCTGTGCTTTTTCTTTAGAAGTGGCTTAGGAAGTTGGGGTAATGAGTTTCCCTAGATAATTAAATATACCAAGTCTTGAAGGGTATAAAAATAACCCTGTTCTCAAAGCTGGGTATACCCATTGACATGCAAAAACCATGTAGATATCTACATTGTTCAGGATCATCTAAAGCTTGCATATTCTTCTTGTATGACAATAACTTCTTGTTATTCTGTGCAGCACCATTACAGACATGAGGGCATTTGGGTATTGAAGCTGTGAGTCTTAAAGAGAAGGGATTCAATGGAGGAGGAGGGGGCTAACTAAACTCCTCCAGAAATGGGAGAGCTGTGACAGACACAAAGGGACGGGGTGAGCCCCAGGCTTTGGCAACGCCATATTCTCTGTGAAACTGATGGGATCCAGGAGGAGAGCTCTGTGGACTGGTCATGAATTGTGCTCCGTCAGCCTGGATGGTCTTGATCTGGTCGAATTACCTTCTCGTCTCTTTCAGTAGATAGTGGTAAAGTCTGATTGGAATGTTCCTGAAAACTAAGGGGAAACAAAAGAGGGGGAAGCCATAGAATTACAAAAACATTGCAGCAACTGAACACAGCACAGGTTTCTGCATGGACACAATCAGAGTTGCACAGATCCACGCAGCCCCTGTGCAGAAATGCCAACTGAGTCTCATTCCGTCCCAAGCCACCTCAGTCCTCTTCGGGCTGGGGACACACCGTCACTGTGTCATTGTCTCTGTCTCCCTACTCCACCTAACCCCCAACCCAGCTACAGGCCCTGGGTTCCCACAAGTCCCAGCCCCACTCTGGGTGAAAAGAGGAATGACACTACCCTTCTTTTCCAAAGAGCACATCCCTCTCTGGCATCGGTTCCTCCAGCACTCGCCTCTCAGACAGGTGCCCTGCCACATGTGGAGGTTTCTCCTGATCTGTGACTTTCCAGGTTGGTTTGCTTGGTTACTAAAACATGTTAACTGGCTGGATGTCACGAGGGCTCTACCTTTTCAGAACTGACCCACTATTTCCCTAATATTTTAAACCAGTAGTTTTCTAACTAGGCCCCTCAGAGCCTTGAGCTTCCATGGAGATGTATTTTTTAGTTTTGAATTCTCATTTTATTCTCCTGAGAAATTATGCATGATCCATTATTAAACATACAGGTAACACAAAGTTCAAAAGCCTGCCATGTTTATGGAATAAACAAATGAAAATTAAACATGATACAGTGTGAGGGAAAATCATGGTTTCATTTTTTTTGTTTTTGTTTTTGTTTTTGAGACACAGTCTCACTCATCACCCAGGCTGGATTGGAATGCAGTGGCACAATCTTAGCTCACTGCAACCCTAGCCTTCCAGGTTCAAGCAACTCTCATGCCTCAGTCTCCCAAGTAGCCAGGATCACAATTGCACACCACCACGCCCAGCCAACCCCTGTATTCCTAGTAGAGAGGGGGTCCCACCACGACAGCCAGGCCAGTTTCAAACTCCTGACCCCAAGTGATGCACCCACCTTGGCCTCCCAAAGTGCTGGGACCACAGGTGTGAGCCCCCATGCCCAGCCAGTTTCATTTATTTTCATAAGAGATAGGTTATGAGTGCATGATGTAAAGCTTAAAAGTCATCACCACACTGTGCTAAAGATATTGAGAAATTATGCAGGGAGAAATCTGTGCAAATTCATCTTCCTCCTCAGCATAAGATGGTAAAAGATTTAAACTGCCCCTGTGGTGGGTAAGACAATCAGCTCGGGGACTGAGCAGGCAGTGCCCAGGACCCAGCAACCACTGTCACCCACTGCCTTATCCCTCCTTTATGCCAATTTTGTATGTTGAGATTCCATGTAAATTCTTGTTTTGTAAAAATCTACTTAAGATAAGAGGTTTGGAAACCTAGGTTTTCCAGAGATTCCAATGATAATGGTATTCTATTTTCTTGCCAAAACATACAAAACAATTATAATATTTGAAGGCTTATTGGGCGCTAAGGGTTTTCAATATATTATCTTATTTAAATCATCTTGCAAATGAAGAAACTGAATCATGGAGGCTATGGTTAAGAAACTGGCCCTGCATCTCACAGATATGAATGGCAGCACCAAGAGGCATCTTTCTGACTTCAGAGTCATCACTCTGAAGGCCTCCCTGACCTCACTCACCTGCAAACATTGCTCCTGGGAACATCTGATGTGGCTGGTTCGAGAGACAGCTCTGGTTTCTTATTCCTTTGCCCAGCATAGATAATGGACAGTCCCAGAATCTAGAGAATCCACTGGACATTCCTGACTCAGTTTCTCATTTCCACATACTTTTAGAGGATTCTAATTAGTTTCTAAGGCCTCCTCTCTCCCCTTCTTCAGCTCCACCCCGCTTTTAAAGTCAACAGTGTTTCATTGCCATGCTATCTTAATCAGTGCAAACAGTGTCAGGAGCAAAAAATAAGAGAAAGCCACATTGTCCTGGAAAACCAAACAAGAACTGACTGTTGCTGCTCCACCATCCTGTTATTGCTTCTCCAGTTTTGGTAGAGTGGACAGAATTTTTATCATACTCTTGCCCCACAGAAACCTGAGCCAAGACAAGCCTAAGGAGACCAAACCACAGGGACTGTCCCCCTAATTCTGCAGCCCTCTGAAATGGTTGAGACACAGCCTTCATAAGCCTCTCCCAGGGAGGACAGGCACACGCTGCTCCCGAGATGACAACTGCGTTGTGAGAACAGCAGATCTGTGCTCTTTGAAAAGTGGTTCTAGTCCCCAGGGTGACACACAGTAGCTGCCTTCCCTGGGCAGGAAGAGAAACAACTTGAGTGGGGAGGGAGAGCTTTCAAGTTGAAGTGATTTTTAGCCTTCCAAATTCAGTTGTTTTGGGGGGAGTGAAGGGGTGAAGGAGAAAAGAGGCAGAATTTACAGAGAGACAAAGGAGGCATTTGTCAGAGCAGAGAGCTGTGTAAACCCACCGAGGATTCAGGCAGTTAGCACCTTGGCAAGCCCCTGCCTCTGCAAGCCCTGACCTAATTTTGAGAGATACTGCTCACATTGTTTTCCAGATAAAAGCAGGCAACAGCAAGAGCTCTCCTGGGTGAGGCTTTGACATCAAGAAAAATCATCCAGACTCAAACGACTAATCTCCTTTCTTACCCCTTTCCCCATACCCCAACCCTGCACTTGCTCCTCCATCTCACAAATCTTCGGCAGAGCTGCCAAATCACAGCCATCAACACAGAGACAGACAGATGCGCTCCACCACCACCTGCCCACGGTGGGCTGAGACCGGTGTTCAGTACAGCCTGTGCCAGCAAGGAACATCTCTCAGTGTCTTCCTTCCTCCTACATAAAATCTGGCAGTTTGAGCTATCATGTTGAGGCCAGGATAAAAGCTAGGGTGAATCAATGGCCCTCTGCAGATTTCTGGCCTCTGACCCACTAGGCTAGTCATAATATTCAGGGGGAAGCAAAGCCTTTAAAGGAGCAAACAAATCCTTAAAACACTTAAGGTTGTAAAAAAAAAACAAAATAAAACAAAACAAAAATTGAAAAGTATTGAAGCAGTGTAGAAAAAAGATACGCAATATCCATTGACCTTCAGGAGTCTGAGGGACTCAGACCTTTCACGATGTCAGCTGCATGGTTGCCCAGGTGGAGAGGGCTCAGGATGTGAGCCAGGCTAGACACCTCTCCAGAGATTCAGGACATGGCTTTAAGGTTACTGTGCCTGGGGTAAGGGAAGGGCATCTACCTGAAGCAAAAGAATTTCCTACATTACACATGCTCTTCCTCTGACTGTTACCGTGGTTTCTTCTCAATGGAAACCCCTTTCTTAGAGGTCTTCTCAGAAAGTCCAGTCTTATCTCCCTCACCTTCAATATTTCAGAGTCAGATGCCTGGAGGTAGGAAAAAAGGAGAAACTGCCCATTTAAAATTCCTTTCACCATTGCATTGCAATATGCTGTGAAAAAAAAAAAATTCTTTCAGTTTAGGTATCCTAGATCCATCTTCTAGGGCTTGACTTTTCATTTTATCACTTAAGTGGTAAAAGTCCTAGCTGCTAAGTTGCTCATCCTTTAGCAACTTTTAGCAATAAAATCAGAGTCCCCAGGAGAGGTCTTTTCCGCCACCTCTCAGGTGTCCTAACCATGAGCCCTGGCTCACCGGCCTTTTGAAACTGAATCTAGACCCTGAAAGACAGTCAAACTGATTCTCAAAGTAGAAATTCTGTGTCCTGTATAGAAATTCCCCTTGAAACTGAAAGCCCATGATTGGGAGATTCAAGGACATGAGATTCTAGAATGGAGGACTGTGACCTTGCTGTTCGTGACTGAGGATAAGATATGTGCTGGGCTCCAGGGTCACCCTCTAGTTAGAAGTGGTGTCATCTTCCCCTGAATCGCATGGAGGCAGCTACAAGGTCTATTTTTCAATACCCCCTTTTGGTGCAACTAAAAATGGCTATAGAGGAACAAAGGTGACATCTTCTGTTTGATAGCACCAGAGATGAAAAAAATGTCCAGGGCATCCTTGCCCTTCTCCCCCTACTCGGGTACCCCTGTGCACTTTCCATGGACTGTCTGTGAACCTTGGGGCTTTGCCTTGGCCTTGCCATGTCTCATGCAGCCCCTCCCATTTCTCGTTGCCCTGGCATGTCACACCGAATGCTGCCAGGTTAGAGTCGGGCCAAAGTGTCCATGTGACCTGGAAAAGAGCTCCTCCACATGTGTTACTGGGTGATTAGAGTTTGCAAAATGCCACATCCAGTGTTGCTTTCTTCTCATTCCGTATCTGGTGTTTATATTGCTCTTTACATCTTTCAGAGCCATTTCCTAACCATTTCCCTATTTGAATTTCATGACAACCCCAGGAGGTATCATTATCTCCATCTTACAGCAAAGACAGTGAGGCGCTAGAGAGTGATTCCCCCTAAGGTCAAACGCCTACTTACAGACCAAGGTAGCACAGTGGCTTGGTTTTCTGGGCAGGTCCAGCTGGTGCCTCTTCTGCCACCCCAACCCTGCCCATCCTTCACTGAGCCAGTCAGTGACTCCTCTGCCCCTCCAAAGCCATCATCTTTGGCCACTGCGGCCCCAGTATCGTCTCCTCTTTTGGACTCTGTAGACCACGCACTGTCTGCCTCCCTCACTTGCCTAGTTATTCCATCATCCTCTTGTTTACTTAACTTTTCAGGTGTGTACATCTATTCCTCACAAGAAAATTATAAACAAGTTGTCTGGCATAAGCTTTATTATACCTGCTCTCTTTTTCCCTTCCCCCACCCTCGCAACCCAACAAAACCCAGTGGAGTATAGGAGACATTTAACAAATGCCGTCTGCTGAATGCATGAATGAATGGCTTTTTAAATAAAACATAAATTAAACTGATGTCTCATCCATTAAGGCAACTTCTTGCATTAATCCTTGTAGGGCTTTTTCTACTCACAACAGGGGACCAGTGAGGTGGCTGGTCCTTCAATATTGGTCCATGGAGGAAGATCTCAGGGAGGAAAATTAAAAGGCCTCTGTCCTGGTGAATTGCCTGGAAAGTGAAAATCTGATATTCAGATTTCAAAAAACAGTAATTCTTCAAGTTCCCCATTTGGGCTGGTAAGGATAAGCATAGGAATGATGGTGTTATGACAGCACTGATGTTTGGGAGACAGGGGGGATTACAGGAGGCCATGGGGCACAGAGATCAAGGACCAGGCTTCAGAATCAGACATCCTCAGGGACCCAGCCCTGCTGCCTACAGACTGAGTGGAGGACTTTGGCAAATGGCCTGACCTCTTGTCCACAGCCCCCTGACCTGCAAAGTGGAGATAATGATACTGTCTACACCATAGGTCTGTTATGAGAATGAAATGTGTGAGCAAAGTGTCTAGCACTTGCCTACCATTGAGAATGGGCTCAAGGAATGATAGCTCTTGTTCCTACCACCATAGGCTCCTTGGGAGGGTTTGGCCCAGGCTTCCTCTCCTGTCTTGGTTCTTCTTTGTTCCCTAAGGAAAGAAGATGGTTTGTATCCATCAATCCACAGAGACCCCAGCCTGGGCTCATTGGCCAGACGGTGCTGCTTTCACACAAAAAAAACAAGGGGTTGGGGGTTAACAGATGCTGGAACCAAACCCAAAGAAGCCCATCCCTTCACTCTGAGGGGTTGAAATTCCAGCCTGCCGGTGACCTCCAGAACCCTGGGTTCTTTTAAAGGAATCCTCCAGACAGATCAGACATACTGGTCCCTATCTTCCTCCCAGCCCAGAATTGACAAGCCCTCACCATTTCATCTTTTCTTTGCTTAGCACAAGGTTGAACCCCCCTTTTTGCCTCATCCTCCAGCTGGCACAATGACTTACCTTACCTTCATTTAAATATTGGAATTCAGAAACATTAATTAGGGACTTCCCACGACTTTATAGAGGTGTCATGATTAGACCTGTTATTACCACCCCAAATGGGAAAATTGAACATCCTCTGCTTTATGAACCCTTCATCACAATTAATGCTGTCTCCAAAACTCCTCATTTATTGGGTTCTCTGGTATAATCATTCCTTATATGTGTTTCAAGACCTTGTACAAGTACAAATAATTTAAACTAATTAGCTTATTATAAAAGAGGAATGAAAACAAATGGCACATGAATGAATTGTGAGGTTTCATATGGAATTAATATCTCCCTAATACCCACAAATTTGGTAAATTCATTACGCATCTATAATCAAACCTGATAAATCCCCTAGATAATTCAGAAGTAATTATGCATGAACTGCTGCCACTTATTTTAAAGTGCTACCAAAATAAGAGATTCATCCCCAAGATCCAGTTACGCTCCAGGATGACACTAACCTGACATCTACTGTCAAAATCAGCCATGAGAAATTATACTGACTCTGCCCCTTGGATGCCTTCCACTGACATCTGGAAAGGGCATGCATGGTTCTCAAAAGTAATCCCTGTTTGAGATATGGAGTGGAGTTTATCACTAGAATTTGTTTGTGAGATTTTGGGAAGATGGAGAGGAATTCCCAGTTGGAATAAGTATCAAGTTTCAATGAAACACACAAACTGTGCACCATCACCAATTCCCAAAAGACTTCCTTAGTCTAGTTGAGGAATCCTATAGCAAGGCACCCTTTTCTCATTTCAACATGGATTACAGTTGTTTTCTGATGCGGTTTGGCTGTGTCCCCACCCACATCTCATCTTGAATTGTACTCCCGTAATTCCTACGTGTTGTGGAAGGGACCCAGTGGGAGATAATTTGAATCATGGGGGTGGTCTCCCCCATAATTTTCTCATGGTAGTTAATACGTCTCAGGAGATCTGATGGTTTTATCAGAGATTTTCACTTTTGTATCTTCCTCATTTTTCTCTTGCCACTGCTATGTAAGAAGTGCCTTTCACCTCCTGCCATGATTCTGAGGCCTCCCCAGCCATGTGGAACTGTAAGTCCAATTAAACCTCTTCTTCTTCCCAGTCTTGGGTATGTCTTTATTAGCAGCATGAAAACAGACTAACACAGTAAATTGGTACCAGTAGAGTGGGGCATAGTGGAAAAGATACCCAAAAATGTGGAAGTGACTTTGGAATTTCTTAACAGGCAGAGGTGGGAACAGTTTGGAGGATTCGGAGGAAGACAGGAAAATTTGGGAAAGTTTGGAACGTCCTAGAAATTTGTTGAATGGCTTTGACCTGATAGTGATATGGACAATAAGGTCCAGGCTGAGGTGGTCTCAGATGGAGACGAAGAACTTGTTGGGAACTGGGGCAAGGGAGACTCTCATTGCGTTTTAGCAATGAGACTGGTGGCATTTTGCCCCTGCCCCAGAGATTTGTGGAACTTTGAACTTGAAAGAGATGATTTAGGGTATCTAGTGGAAGACATTTTAAAGCAGCTAAGCATTCCAGAGGTGACTCGAGTGCTGCTAAAGTCATTCAATTTTATAAGGGAAGCCAAGTATAAAAGTTCCAAAAATTTGCAGCCGTGACAATGTGATAGAAAAGAAAAACCCATTTTCTGAAGAAAAATTCAAGCAAGCCAGCTTCAGAAATTTGCATAAGTAATGAGGAGCCCAATGTTAATCCCCAAAACAATGGGGAAAATGTCTCTAGGGCATGTCAGAGGTCTTCATGGCAGCCCTTCCTATCACAGGCCCGAGGCCTAGGAGAAAATGGTTTCGTGGGTCAGCCCAGGGTCCCCGTGCTGTGTGCACTTGGTGCCCTGCATCCCAGCTGCTCTAGCCATGGCTGAAAGGGGCCAATGTAGAGCTCGGGACGTAGCTTCAGAGGGTGCAAGCCCCAAGCCTTGGCAGCTTCCATGTGGTGTTGAGCCTAAGAGTGCAGAGAAGTCAAGAACTGGGGTTTGGGAATCTCTACCTAGCTTTCAGAAGATGTATGGAAATGCCTGGATGCCCAGGCAGATGTTTGCTGCAGGGATAGGGTGCTCGTGGAGTACCTCTGCTAGGGCAGTGCAGAAGATAAATGTGGGGTCAGAGCCCCCACACAGAGTCCCTACTGGGGTACTGCCCAGTGGAGCTGTGAGAAGAGGGCCATTGACCTCTAGATCCCAGAATGGTAGATCCACCAACAGTTTGCAGCGTTCACCTGGAAAAGCTGCAGACACTCAATGCCAGCAGCTAGGAGGGAGGGTGCACCCTGCAAAATCACAGGAATGGAGCTGCGCAGGACCACGGGAACCCACCTCTTCCATCAGTGTGACCTGGATGTGAGACCTGGAGATCATTTTGCAGCTTTAACATTTGACTGCCCCACTGGATTTCAGATTTGCACGGGCCTTGTTACCCCTTTGTTTTGGCCCATTTCTCCCATTTGGAACAGCTGTATTTATCCAATACCTGTACCCCCATTGTATCTAGGGAGTAACTAGCTTGCTTTTGATTTTACAGGCTCATAGGTGGAAGGGACTTGCCTTGTCTCAAATGAGACTTTGGACTGTGGACTTTTGCATTAATGCTGAAATGAGTTAAGACTTTGGGGGACTGTTGGGAAGGCATGATTGGTTTTGAAATGTGAGAACATGAGATTTGGAGTGGCCAGGGGCAGAATGATACGTTTTGGCTCTGTCCTTACCAACTCCCATCTTGACTTATACTCCCATAATTCCCATGTGTTGTGGGAGGGACCCGGTGGGGGATAATTTGATCACAAGGGTGGTTCCGCCATACTGTTCTCGTGGTAGTGAATAAGTCTCACAAGATCTGATGGTTTTATCAGGGGTTTCTGCTTTTGGATCTTCCTCATCTTTCTCTTGCCACCACCCGGTAAGAACTGCCATCACCTCCCATCATGATTCTCAGGCCTCCCAGCCATGTGGAACTGTAAATCCAATTAAACTTCTTTTTCTTCCCAGTCTCAGGTATGTCTTTATCAGCAGAGTGAAAACGGACTAATACATTTTCCAACATGACACACCTGAAGTTGTAGGACTCTAATTTTAGCCCCTCCTTCAACCAGGCAAAATGAATTTTCTACCCTTTGATCTACCATATTTATTTCTAGCTGTCTTAAAATATAGCTCATTATTTATTTTTAGATATAGATCCTATTTGATCATGTGCTTCTTGAAGATTATGACAGTAGTATTCACTGCATGTACTCATTACACACATAACATGTTCAACAAATGTTAAATATCTGTGTGCTAGGCATTGATACATCAGTCAATAAAACAAATATCTAAATCTTCATGGAGCTGACATTCCAGTGATGGAGACATGAAATGAACAAATAAAGATGAACCATATCAGCTGGAAATAAGCACTCCACAGACAGACAAAACAGGGAGAGGGATATGGAGTACTCCTACAGGGGTGGAGTGCACATTTTAAATAAAGTGATCAGTCCCCAAGAAGGTGGCCACTGAGCAATGTCTTGAAGCAGGGGAGGGACAGAGGACATCCCAGGCAGAGGGAACTGCACAAGTATAAAGGCCTGAGGCAGGAGCACACTTGGTGAATTCCAAGAACAGCAAAGAGGCCAGGACAAGTGCACTCATCCATTCTTGCATTGCTATAAAGAATTACATGAGAAGGGGTAAAAAAGAAAGAGATTGAATTGACTCATGGCTCTGGAGGTAGGAAACACAGCTGGGGAGACCTCAGGAAACTTACAATCATGGCAGAAGGCAAAGGGGAAGTAGGCCCATATTATATGGCCAGAACAGGAGGAAGAGAATGAAGAAGGAGGTGCTACACACTTTCAAACAACCAGCTCTCATGAGAACTCACCATCACAAGAACAGCAAGGGGGAAATCCATCCCCATGATCCAATCACTTCCCACCAGGCCCCTCCTCCAACACTGGGGATGACAATTCAACATGAGATTTGGGTGGGGTCACGAATCCAAGCCTGTATCAACGAGCTAAAGGAAGAGTGGAGATTAAGTCAAAGCATAACAAGGAGGCCAGACCCTGGAGGGCGCCATGAGTCACAGAGCGGGGTTTGGCTTTCACTGTTAGTGAGATGGGATGCTCTGCATTGTTCTGAACACAGGAATGGCTCCCTCTGACTGAGGTTTTTAAAAGTACTACTTAGACTGCTCCATTGAAACTAGACAGCAGAAGGCAAGGATGGAAGCTGCGAGACCAATTAGGAGGCTCTGGCCGTCATCCCGGTGCAGGGTCCAAGTGACTCGGCCCAGGGGGTAGCCATGGGGGGCAAGACCAGATTCCCAATTTACTTTGAAGGAAGAACCAAAGGGATTTGCTGACAGATTTGATCTTCTCTGTAAACTTCTGGGCTCCCAGCAGAGTACCTTACACTAAAAGGTGCCTGATAAACGTTTGCTGAATGAAAGGAGTAAACATATGCATAAATGAAGTATTCAAATACCTTGGACTCTGGTGAGGGGGGTGAGGTTGAATTTGATTAGAGGGAAAGGGGCATACCTCAGATATCTCAGTCTCCCTCCCGGGGCTGGTTTCCTTACCTAGCAGAAACTCATTAAATATTTAATTAAAATGGGTGTGTAAGTCTTGGGAGCTTATTCTGACTTCCAACTAGAAACCCCAGCAGACAGTCACCGGGGCTGGGGGATTTTCTTTCTATAGCCCCTGGCAAAGTAGCAGGGGTGAGCCTGGGCTTCCTAAATATTGTGAAATGCTGTCCATGCTGAGGTCCCTGTCGGATCTGCCTAGAAAAGTGCCTAAAATAAAAAGTGCCCAGCCTCCTGTTTGTCAGTGGTTGGAAGATGAGTAATACTTTCTAAGTGCTTAACTGTCATCATCATTACTAAATTGCTGTAGGAATAAAAATTCAGTTTATACCATTGAGGATCATTAAAGTCTCTTCTGAATCTGATGCCAAAATTGAAATAATTGGCTCATCCGTGGTGCAACATGGAATATAACTACATCGGCTTATGGGGGGAAACATTCTCTCAACATGAAGAATAGAACAGGAACTTCGGTAGGTAGATTGGTTTTGTTGGCGAAGAATTGCTACATTGCAATTACAATTGACAGCATAGATCATGATTAAAAATACTTGGGGTGGCCGGGCATGGTGGCTCAGGCCTGTCATCCCGGACTTTGGGAGGCTGAGGCAGGTGGATCACTTGAGGTCGGAAGTTCTAGACCAGTCTGGCCAACATGGTGAAACCCTGTTTCTACTAAAAATAACTGGGTGTAGTGGTGCATGCCTGTAATCCAGGCTACTTGGGAGGCTGAGGCAGAAGAATCACTTGAACCTGGGAGATAAATGGTCCAGTGAGCTGAGGTGTGCCACTGCACTCCAGCCTGGGTTACAGAGAAAGACTGTCTCAAAAATACAATACTTGGGGCACAAATTTAGAGTTGCAGAAAAGTAATTGGATTTTGCATTTAGACAAGAGTTTTAAATCCATTGGATTTTCCAAGGTATGGTTAAATTCTATTTCAAGAGGTCAAGTGCAGATCAGAAATACCGATACCCAGCACAGGGAAGGCACTAAGCAAGAACAAAATAAGTAACGATAATAATAGATTGAGCTACAGTTGAAGAACAAAGATGTGTTGTAAATGAAAATCATTACTCACAGATGCCGGAGCACAGACCCAGACTGATTCAGTGCTGACTCGAAGGTACAAAAGGGACCCACTGGGCGATCATATCACAAACCTGCAGATGCTAATGCTGACCTGTTTAGGGGTGGGGTGGGTTAATTAGCTGCCGGTTGTAAAGCATTATTGCCTTGCTGAGTATTATTATTTTAATAAAAGAGGCTCATGAAAACGTCTCTGGTGGTAACTCATGAAGAATCATTTTGAGGACAAGAGTACTCGTACATCATTCCGAGTGCCGCCTATGTATTTGAGTATCAACAAAAAATTTACTGTTTAAACATAAATCTCTGGGAGAAGTTGAAGTTAATTAAAAAGGTTTAACAGCATATGCATTAGTATTAGCCCTGGCTCTCTTTAGCATGGAAGGAAGGAAAGGAAATAAAACAAGGTGTATGAGGAAGCAGTGATGTAGGCATTTAATTAAATGTGGTCCATGTAAAGACACCGCCTTATCTGCCATTCAGTGCAATGAGGGAGAATGGGAGGCAGGGAAATGTTCCCTGAAGAGCCGTGTGTGTTTTTAATTAACAAGGGCTTTGAGAGTCCTTCTTACCTTTTTATCTTCAGAAACCTAGAATTTCACCTGTGCCAATATGCTTCCATTTAGACCTGGAAGTCTTCTGGTGGAACACTGTAGCCCAGTTCAAGTGAGTATTCTGATTTATGCCCATCCGTTACTCGTGTATTGCTTCCTTCATGCCACACATATTTCTAGAGCTCTCAGTCTGCACAGTGCAGGGTACGCTGTAGCCTGAGAGGCTGCTGAGATTGTCTGGTCTCTGCCCTCAAATGGCGCACATTGGAGGCAGAAAGGCTGCCATACCAGCAGCACTGCATGGTAAATGCTCTGGGAGAGAAGTATTCAGGATTTGAGGACCCACAGGAAGATGCTGGAGGTCCACATAAAAACTAAATACTGTAATTGGTCCATGACCACAACTGCAGGGAAATCAAGTTGGGGATATTTCGTTGGCTTTAGAATTGTTACGATGTCCGTCTGCCGCCCTTCACTTTCTGGTCCCACTCTATCTTCCTCCAGCTTTTTCCTTCATAATGCCCAGCTTCCACCCCTACTGCAATAGCTTCAGAATACGCTGTGTTCACTTCACCTCTCTTCACTTATTCACTCTCCCATTGATTGAAATGCTCCCTTCAGTCCCACCTTCTCCCCCAAGGTTCATCCCAAGTCCACCTCTTCCAGGGCATATATCTTAGCTCTCCTGGGCTGCAATGGTACCTTATAGGACTTGGCATGTTTGCTGTTTGTCCGGAAGGCTGGTCAAAGGCACCATGCTCAAGCTATATGTGAGCAGTGTCACACATTTTAACAATAAAAATATTTGTTAGCTTTATACATCTATAGATTATTAATTATTTCATAGATGTTCTTTGACCCTTTAACTTAAAACTTTAGCTCTTTAAGGCATTCAATAGGAAATCAATCCATTCATGCTGCACATTGGTTTCCCCAGACCCACTTCAATTTCAGCAATTTGCCCCAATAATTCCATCCATTGTACCATCTCTTTATTCTCCTCAACGCATCTGTAGGTTTTCTGGATGTGACTCCATCTTCCTCTAGGATTTTAATACCAGTCTCTCAGCCCCCACCCCAAACCATGTCATCACCAGCTTCATCCTTGGTGACTTCGGTCCCTCCCAAGCCTCTGATCTACCTCCTCAGGTGCCAGCTGTCTTCCCCCAGGTGACCTGCATCCACCCCATCTGCATCTGAAAACGCACAACTCAGAACTACTGAATGTTCAACTGCAACTGTCAAAGTTCTTCTCTGTCCTCACTCGTTTTCTCACTCCCTCTTGACCTACTTTTTGGCTTTCCCTTCGTCTTCAGTCTTTTCATCCTTTCCAATTTTCCCACTTCTCTCACTGGCTCCAGTCCACCTGAACCCTTTGACCTCACATTTTACCTCTACTATTCCTAACACTCACCTTTTTGTCCTTCTGCCTATTTGATTTTCCAGCCCCCAGTTCTCAGAGCCCACTATTCACTGGACCTACTTCAATCTACCATGCTAGTACCATAAACCAAGAGTCATTTTAGCCTCTTCTCAGTGACATCCTTCCCCACACTTTCAGGTGTTATCCCTATAAGGCTAATGCCACTTCCCTATCTCCAGTTCTGGGCTATGGCCTGGACTGCAAGCACACAGCTCCAGCTACTGAGCATCCGCACATGGTTTCCTGCAAGGTCCCTAACTCTCCATCTAGCACATAACTCACCTTCCTCCAAAGACTCTTGCCTTTTCTCTGTGCTCCATGAGCTATAGTTGACATCATGGCCTTCTCAGTTCTCTCACCCCAGGTGCTCTGGATCAGCTGTGCTCTGTCTTCCCTCATTGTCTGCATCCTATTGGTCACCAGTCCTAATAACTGTTTTCTCCATTTCTACTGTCACCAGCTTTGTTAAAATCCTCATGTAATCTCACTGAGATTACTGCTGCCTCCAAACTCCCTATTTCCAATTCACCTTCAGTACAATCCTACTCACTGTGTTGCCACATTGATCTTCCTAAACCACAGTTATGACTTGCTCCAGAATCCCTACTAATGCACTTTTGCCGAAGGATCAAGTCCATATCCTCAGTGTAGTGATAAAGGTTTGCCATGATACTGCCCCAACCTACATCATAAGTCCTATTTCCCACTACTCACCTTTCCCTGAACCATGACCTCCTCTTTTCCACTTCAATACTCATGTTTCTCCCTCTATCTGAAATAGCTTCCATCTGTACGTGTCAAAATCCTCTTCACCTTTCAAGACTGTCTCAAATACCATCCTCCCTATAAATTTTAGCTCAATCTCTTCAACTATTGATGAGCTCCCCTCTGTGTTTTCCTAACATTTTCTTTATTTGTAATTCATTAGTTTAATAAATATTAATTTATTGAGCATCTGCTATGTACCAAGAACTTTAATATGCATTATCTTCTTTAATTCCCATGTTAACCCTATGAAATAGACATCATTAATATTCTCGCTATAGAAACAGGAAAGAAATGAAAACATGAAGCTATGCATGTTTACATTTTCTGCCCAATATTACAGAGGCAGTAAGTGGTAGAGTCAGATTTCCAATCTGATTCTAGTGCTCATCACGTCTGCCTAGAGTGTGTCTCCTTTATTACAATATGCCTTGTACTGGATGGATGGATGGGATGGAGGGAGAAGGAAGGCCCAAGGGCCTTTTTTACTCTCTTACCTTGTAGGATCCTTGCACTCTGAAACCATGCTTGGTTCACCTTTGCATTCCTCACTTCGAGCCTGACACAGAGGAGATGCTTGATAAATGTATACTTTGTTCAACTGGATGTACAGTTCAGAATTTTGCCCATACACAATCATCACCTTGGAAGGGACATAAATACATTATTTCATCTACCCCGCTGCCTCCAGCAGACTCTTCCTATGTGACTTTCTGGTTCTAGCCTACCCGTTTTGTGTCATTACCTCCTACAACTCCAATCTGCCATAGCCAACTTTCCTTTCCTATAACATGCTCTTGATCTTTCTGGGGCTTCTTCTCTGCTCCTTGGCCTACTCCTAAGATGTTCTTTTGGAGATGGTGGTCACCTAAGAAAATAAAACCTGTATTTCATAGACTAAGAGTTTGCTTGGAAAAGGCAGAGGAAAAGGGGTGGGGAATGGAAAGAGCAGGGCAGAGTTAACATTTCTGGTGAGTCTAGCTTGGGCTAGGTCACAGAGTAATGTGCTTTCACAGAGAGGCAATTTTCTCCCCCTCCTGTTCCCTGTAGGAGTCCTGGGGTAGATGCAATGTTGTCTCCCAGGAAGACATTGCCTAGTGTGGGCATAACCACAGTGTTTACAGGGAGACTTGGCACAAACAGAGCCTCTTGCTGGTCTCAGAAGAGGGGAAAGTGAGAACTAATCACCAACCCCAGTGAGACCAGTGCAGGAAGGATTCTGAAGCTGGGACTAGAAGGCAGGAAAGCAACTGTCAAAAATCTATTACTTGATATACTAACAAGATTGTTGGCGCTTCCTCCCCTCCCATGGGTTATGGAGATCCACCCTTTCCAAAGGAGATTCTGGCTCTCCGTGAACAACCCAGAGGTGGCTACTGGAATCTGGGCTCCATCTGCAGCATCCAAGGACATCTGTACATTTCTGAGCATTTCAGAAGGAGGCTTCTCTCCACTAGACACCTACTTTTCATATAATGGAGAGAGGATCCTTCCCTAACAGCTACTTGAAGCTGCAGAATTGACACTCTCCTAACCTAAGAAAGAGTGGAAATTGAATATGTGTACATGTAAGCAAGGGGACTGTGATGGGGACCTCAATGAGTACTGCATGGTGCTAGATGGAATTGGATTTACTCTGAGCTCTCAAATATGCTATAAATTCATATATAATGGTATATGTACATAGCATTTATTATGCTAGGTAAATATGCTGGTGCCTCTGGATATAAAGATAGAGAGGGAGAAAGACTTGTGCTATGTAACAGGGAAATAGAGCCAGCTGCAAGGGTGCAGTGGAACATCAGGCAGCCAGGATCCCCAAAAGAAGCCAAGAGGCAGGTGCTGTAAATGTCTGCGACCTGTAAATGTCTTGGTGAGACATACCTCATGGGCCAGAATGTTATTCGCTCACAGTCTAGGTGGAAATAGCTGTTTTCTCCCTTCCTGTTGTTACTAATGTCAAAGGTACCCTTCACCTCAGGTCTTTGTAGCCAGAATCTGCAGAATTCCTCATGACACCCTGCACCCTGATCTGGCGAGAGTGGCAAGTAGCTTTGTGACCACCAAGAGGCTCCTCAGAGAGCCTCTCGGCCTGGAGTAGAGACCCTGCTAAATCCAGAACCATGACTGTAACAACTATCTGAGCAACAAGTGATGGGGCTCGGGCCAAGAAGGTAGCAGAGGAAGTGGTGAGAGGTGGTTGGTTTATGATATATTTTGAGACAACAGGCTACATTCACAGATTGGATGTGGGTGTGAAAGGAAGGGAAGAGTCTAGGATCACTCACTCTAAGTTTCCTGGCCTGAGTAACTGGAAGGATAAAATTGCCACTGACAATTTTATCATCTTCTTCCAAGATGAAGAAGACCGTGAGAGGGGCAAGCCTGTGGGAGGAGATTGGGAGTTCTTTTCTGAGCATGTGAAATTTGAGGTGCCTGTTAGACATGCAAGTGGAGGGGAGGACTAGGCAACTGAATAGATGAGTCCAGAGTTAAGGGGGTAGTCTAGGCTGTGGACACAAAATTGAGAGACATCAGAGTAGAGTCGGTGTTGAAAGCCATAAGATTGAGAAGAGACCCAGGGACTCTCATATGAAGGTCAAGGAGAGGAGAAGCCAGCAATGTCAGTGACACAGGAGGAAAACGACTTGAATGGAGAACGCTGGAATATCCTTTCATGCATGCCTCCATTCTGAACAACCCCTCATACAGAGTTAGGCATAGTCTTCAACCTAAGGGTCTCATGGTTCATCCTGGATTCAGAAAGAACTCATGTGAAATAGCAGCAAGTAATATGAGAGAGTGTCTCTTTAAGACCACACTGTAAGGTTCAGACTAAGTGCTATGAGGTGTATTAATCCGACGGCTGGACCCTGTTCGCCACACATTTCAGGTACAAGCAGCCCAGAAGGAAAAAGCTGACTTAATTCAGAGGCCAAATTCTTCTCTCAGATCTATGCATGTAATGTATGCAGGGAACAGATTGGAATGCTTTTGATGTTGCTAATCTGAACTGACAGTCTGTTTGTTAGTTCCGGATGAGGACGCCTTTTAATTCTGTGTGTGTGTGAGTGTGCATGCGTGTGTGTATGCATGCACACGCATCTGTGTGTGTTGTGTTCAGTTAGTCTTGACAGCCAGCTTCCTTTCCAAAACCAAAGTGGGACCCCAGGAGCCCCACATACCCACTGCCCATGGCTATTTCACAGGGTGGGTCAGTCTTCACTTTAAAAATGACAGGAGCTCTCAGGGACAACTCACCGGCTGAAGGGAAGTGATAGAAAATCATAGAGTTTCTATGCCTTATATTTTTTAGTACAATGCAGGGTAAAATAAAACAGTAATGGCTTGGGAAGGTGGGAGATTAATTGTCTTCTCTGGGCACGTTCATTTCATATTCATTGTCACAGTACTGATCATAATGAAGTTATTTAGTATTCATGCAGATGTCACATCAAGTTCCTCCATAGATGTTTTACTGTAATTTAGCATAAGTTAATGGATATCTATATTAAAGTGTTCCCAATTAAGCAAGTGGCCTTTCTATTCTACAAGCCAGATTGGATTGGATGGCCATGAAGTGTAAGCAAACTAAGCCTTCTCAGATCCCAGCCGCAGAGGTCAAACCTGAAATGAGTTTAGCTCCTTCTTATGTCTATTTCACAAGAATCCTAGTGGCTCAAAAATAACTTTGTAATTGACTGATCCAGACAGATGAGTTGGAAACTGGGTGATTGATGGACCCAATATATTTGAACAAAATCAACACCAGGGAGAATACTAATTGTACAAGTCGGGCCAGCTAGCAGAGCAGACGAAAGAATAGGGTAAGGATTAGCTGATCACATCTCCAGCTTGCAGAGCCCTGAGACTTTCAGCAACTGTCCTGGGATGCAATTGGTGGTTGGTTAGCATCTGCCTTGTGAACTCTCCTGGATTAAAAGCTGCCACTCTGGAAATGGTTTATTGAGCTCAGGAGAGGTTACTTTTAAAGGCTTAAGGGATTGGGTTCCATTAAAAAAAAATACAAACAACTTTTAAATGAGGTTTGGTCAAGCAAAGGAACTTTTTCCCTTAATGCTTACCCAGAAGTAGAAAAAGAAAAGGACCCAAAAATCCAAACAGAAATACAAATAGCTGCCTAGATCTTCACTGGAGACAGGCCTGATTCAGTCAATATGTAAGGTTTCTTTTTTTTTAAATGTTATCAAAAGGTCAGAGCCAGTGGCCTTTGAAGGCAAATCTCATCTGACAGGTGGCCCTCCAGAGCTTAAGTCTCCAGATCTATTAGCACTGAAGTGTTTCTCTTAACTGGGCTTTGGAATGATTGGGGGCTGGCCAAGTCATGAAGAAACGGAAACTTTGGCAATGCATCCCAGGACTGAGAAATACCAGTGGAACAAAGAGAGATTCATTTCAAATTACTTGTGAATCTTAATTCATTCAATTAAAAAAATCATTAAACTGAACTGCCCAGCTCCTGGGGATGCAGTGGTAGGCAAAACAGAGCTTACACAGTCTAGAGGAGGAGATAGGTAATTAATCAATATCCAGACATTGTGCCTGCTGTCACTGAGGCCATGGGGAGATGGGGTGATACTTGGGGTCATTAGCTTGCTCTTGAAGACTGAAGTCCTTTCACATAGTGGTCCCCCCATAGCAGCAACCTTCTCACCAAGGTTCCTATGACTAAATGAATTTCAAGCCCTCAGGCTGGGCTCCCATTCACTAAAGCTGATCTAAGACTACAACTGCCCACCAAATAACTGCAGTGATGTGAACATATAGGTTAAGTGAGGGAAAGATAAGGAGAAAGAATTATCCATGGACTATGAGGCTATCCATGCTAGACAGCCCAAGGCAAAACAGCTGCCCCTTAATCTGCATGCTTCAACTTTTTGTTAATACAGCTCCACATTTATGCAGTAATGATTTCTATGTCTCGTGAAGATTCCGTGAGATTAGGCAGGACTCAGTGTAGAACATAGAACAACTCTTGGGTTTAGTTCAGCAAGAGGGCTGGTGAAACATCAAGAGTTCCTGGGTGCCCTAAGGAGAGGACTGACTTTGGTTGCAGCCAGAGGACACACAAGTATGTTTTTCCAACAACAGGAGGTGATGGAATGAAACAGGAACACTGTGGAGCTTTAGATTCTTTAAGAACAAGCAAGGTGTTTCTATTCCTATCTCTCTGGCATGTTTTTGGAAAATTCTGTCAAGAGGAAATGGGATTATCTAAATGTTCTAAATTCTCAAATTCTGAGAAGTCAATGCTAAACCCCAAAGCAAAGCCCGTTATTATCCCTCTTCTGAGATTCCCATTCTCAGCACATTACAGTGCTCTATAAAAATAAGTATAGACTGTACAGGTTTCAGTTTGTTGATCCTTAGTTCCACACACGTACCAATGAAAGCAAACTCTGCAAAGCTAAATTCTCTCCATTCCTCAATCTTTAAGTGTGTCCTTCTCAGAGAAGCTGCCCCTTCTTCTCACTGACTCATGCTCCGACTGTGCTCTTGGCATGTTTTCCACTGAACACTGGTCACTGGCTTGCTTGCTAGTCTTCTCAGCTGTGGTGTGTATGTCCTCAAAGCCCCGTGCTAGGCTTGGCACCTTGTACACGTTGTGTAAGTGTTTACTAGATGGATAGATGGATAAATAGATGGAGGCACTGATTAGTTTTTACTAAGAAAAATCCTCCTCTGCATTTTTATCCTTTTTTAAGTGACCAACCTGCAGAGGTAGCCAGGTGTAGAGACAGAAAGCTCTCTTCGGTTCTCCATTCTCCAACTAGGATTTCGTCAGCCCAGATAGCACTAGCCATGTTTTTATCAGGATTTAGATGAGTCATTTTTTCTTTGAATTGAAATAAACCTGTAGGTTGAATTTGCAAGAGGATAAGCTAGCTAAGTGTGCCTGCCAGGGTTCCAGACAAATAGGCAAGAGGCTTGGGCAGGCGGAGAGCACCCAGAGGCTGCCCCATAGCGCTAAGCCGGAAGCACGATGTCTGCAGTGGGAACATGAGGCCAGGGGCCAGTGGAAGGCAAGACAGTGCCGGCAGTGGCATTTGGAACATGCAGAAGAGGGAAGAAGTGAGAAGAGGATGATTACAACATGATTCACTAATGCTGCTCCTGCTAATTACTGAATTTTCCCAGTTACTCTGAAATCAGCCCATATGGAAATCAAAACTCAGCATACCAGTGAGGAAGTTCCATTCTCCACCTCCAAAAATAGGTCCAGCTAAAAAACCTTCTTTAGTCTAGGTTTTCCAGAGTATGATGAGGCAATAGCAGTAGCAGAGTAGGGGAGTAGGGGCTGAGTCATCCTGTAGGGGAGGCAACTCACCACGCTGATCTCTACCCTCCCCCAAGCAGGCTTTGAGAGGAGAGGAGTGAGGAGTAAGGGAGGTAGCCTAGGATTATTAGGTGCCTACCCTCCTAGGGACTTTCACATCTCCTTTTTATCCCTCAATCGTCTCTTTTTATCCTCTAGTAATGCCATGATGTAGGTGTTACTTTCATCATAATGATGCGACAATGACATGCAATGGCATTAAATGCCTTGCCTAAGGCTACACAGTAAGTTGTTAAAACAGGGTTCAAATTTGAGTCCAGCTCATCTGGACTCCTAGTTGGCATTATTGCTGCATCCCCTGCTGTTCTGAGGTCATGCCAAGGACCTAGCTTAACCCATCAGGCCAAGATCATAACCAGCAAAACAAAGGTCTAAGGTAGATATCAAGACACAGGAAAGGGTGCTGGCAGCAGAGCAGGCAGTAAGCTGGGTCTAGGAGGGCAGCAGGAAAGACAGGAGGCTAAGGTAAGACTCAGAGAGCAGCGAGATCTGGGAGGCAGGATGAAGGGCAGATGCTCAAATTTCTGTAACATGAGCCCAACACAAGGGCAGAGCTACCATATACCCAATGGCTTTATGCCCTTTTCTCATCAGAGCTAATTCCAAGGTTTGGGCATCATAGAATCTCAATAGAACAAGTGCCAGAGGGAGAAAGAAGAAGGCACTCACTTATAGGGCATCTGTTAAACAGCAGATGCTGCTTACAAGTCTCTTAATTTTATCCCCCCAATTCTTTGAAATGGGTATTTCCTCCATAATAAGCAAAGACAACTGGCTCAAGAAGAAAATAACAACCATAGTCAACATTTACAGAATGTTTTGTACATGCCATGCCTTGGGTATGCCATAAGTATTCATTATCTTATAATTCTAAGGGTAGTGCTATTGCCCTTCCCATTTTTCCAAATGAAGGAACTAAAATTCAAAATTATACATGACTTCCCCAAGATCCTAAAACTAATAAGTGGCAGAGTTGTGATGTAGCTGCATGTCTGTCACTCTAAGGAGTCTGGCCTTCAGAGCATATTTTGACTTAGGGGCATTCAAGTCTTACAGGAATCACCTCACTTCCTCCACTGATCCCTCTCACTACCTGTAGGCCTGCTGGTCCTTCCTGTGACCTAAAAATAACCAAGTTGTTCTTTAGATTGGTTTGTTATTTTCATATTGGGAATGAAAAACAAAAGATGTCTTGAGGCAGAAGGGCAGGGCGTCTCACTCCTGGGACACACTCTGCCCTTTACCTGGTATTTTTGTACCCATCGCCTCTTCAGATTCACACAATTCTTGAGATAGGTAGAACAGGTATTCCCAGCCCAAGTTTACAAATGAGGAAGCTGAGGCCCCAAGAGCTTTGATGACTTGAGCAGATATCCAGTTGGGGTCAAAGCCACATCTTAGATTAGGCCTGTCTGACACCTGGCCCAAGATCTCTGGTTACTCTGGGCTGGCAACGGGGCTCGTCGCTGGGGTGTACAATGCGATCCCAGCATCCAGCCTTCTCTTCTCTACCTATCTCCTCCTCCAGGCTATCGGCCACTATTCAGCCTTCTACCCAACTCTCCCATGGTTCAGAAGCCCAGAGGCACTGAGGGCCTTGGAGCCACCCAACCAGCCCAACCCTTTTAATAAGGAAGCGTCTCTGCTCCCTCTAATCCATGACATAACCCTGAGGTCTAACCTCTCTATATATCACTCACCTATGTGGACCAGGGAGACAAAACATGGAGACCATGATTTGCTCTGGACTGGGAGGGGCTACCCTCTGCATTTGAGGGAAGCACCTGACATGCCCCATGAGTGGATTTAGAAGGGAAGCCTTTCTGCAGAAAGTAATGCCCACACTTGCTATGCTTGCCTAGAAGTGGAGCTGTTCATCCCTGCCTCACTGCAGATCCTTTTGTTGGGTCAAGGTTCAATCCTGCTCATTGAGCAAAAGGTCAATCCTTAAAAGAAAAAGTGTTCTTTGTGCTCATTCTCAGACTAGCATTACTCCTGATCGAGGAGAAGTTTCTGGGCAAGAAGATCCCAGAAGTTGGAACTGTCCCCACTTGCTGAGTGGAGCAACTGTAGATCAGGGCTGTGAGAGGTGCTGTGCTGCTTTCTTCCCTGGGTGCATATACCCTCCCCCCATACTTCCCTAATGCAACCAGCCCCCCTTGGAGACAGGAGAGACAGCAAGGTTTAGTGGAAAGAGCACCAGCAAGGGCCTCCAAGAGGGCCCAGACCTGTAGCCTGGGACCAAGGGTGGATATTTGGGGGAATCTGATTCTTTACTAAGCAGGGAGCAAGTATTCTGGGCTAGGGGAAAATGGAGTGCAAGGAGGGCTTGGTAAGAGAGGACTGTGTTCTACCCAACACCCTCTTTGCCAGGTGTACCCAGCAGGTACAGAGGACTCGATTGCCTTTAAGACCTTTTTGAGAAAAAAGGCAAACCTTAAACCCTGAGGACCCAAGAGTCAAGTCTCATTTCCTCTGCAAAGCCCTCCCAGCTTCTCCAACCCAAATGGTGCCTCCACTCAACTCTACAGAGACTTGTTCTGAGCCTACTAGCTGCTACACCTTGATCAGGTCCAGAAGGGTCCCAGGTACCAGGAAAGAGGGTAGATGTTAGCCTGGAGGCTGCAAACTATGGTATTGTGATAAGCACAGGCTCCTGGCTCTGTCACAGGCCAGCTATATGATGCGGAGAACAATGGCACCTTCCACATTCAATTATTGTAAAGACTGCATGAAATAATTCATGGAAATAATTATATGAAATAATTACATATTGCAGGGTCTGGCACAAAGCAGATGCTCAGCTGGTAGCTCTTGCTGCTCTCACTGTTCAGGAAAAGTAGAGTAGCATCTGATTCCACCCTACTCAGAGCCTTCAGTACCAGTGAACAGAGAAATACAGACAACACACTCAGTCTGCGTGCAAATTGGCCTTCGACGCTAGATCACCCCAGAAAAGAGAACGTGCTCCCTTCCAACCAGAGCTTTGGAGGAAGCTAAGCGAGATTACCAAACCTGACCCCTAGAGCAGGAGGGAAGGATGCCCCATTGCACTCAGGTCTCACTCATGTGGATTAGGCTGTACTTTCTGAAGAGGTAGAAGGAGGCAAGAAACGGTGTATGAAGGGGGACATTGCAGCATTGCAATGGGAACACAACTAAACCATGTGAACAAAATCTCTATTAGTTATGTTCTTCCTTTTCTTTTCATGTCTATACTGTAGATATGTTGCCAGTACCTGTGGTTCAACCTAAATAAACATATTTGCTGGTACAAAAACATACACTGATGGATAATGGAAAAGGAAGACAAGATAGTGTTTTTCTTAGTCCCTTTGCATTGCTATAAAGGAATACTGGAGGCTGGGTAATTTGCAAAGAAAAGATGTCTATTTGACTCATAGTTATGTGGGGTGTCCAAGAAGCATTGTGCCAGCATTTTCTTTTGGTGAGGGCTTCAGGAATCTTCTACTCATGGCAAAAGGCGAAATGGGGCTGGCATGTGCAGATCGCAGAGCAAGAGAGGAAGCAAGAGGGAGAGGGAAGAGGAGGCGCCAGGCTCTTTTCAACAACCAGTTCTTGTGGGAACTAAAAGCGAGAACTCACTCACTCCCAAAGAGTGACACCAAGCCATCCATAACAGATCCACACCCACAACCCAGACACCTCCCACCAGGCCCCACCTCTAACACTGGGAATCAATTTTTTGTTTTTATTTCTTCTTAAAAAACAAACAAACAAATACATGTGCAGAATGTGCAGGTTTGTTACACAAATATACATGTGCCATAGTGGTTTGCTGCACTTATGGACCCATCCTTTAAGTTCTATCCCCTCGTCCTCACCTCGCAACAGGTGCTGGTGTGTGTTGGGGTTCAGATTTTAACATGAGACTTGGCATGGCCAAACCATGGCAGTGCTTAACCTGGATTTTAATAGAGAAGGGTTTTTTTCAGTTTGCTTATTTCTTTTTTAAGACAGGGTGTTGCTCTATTGTCCAGGCTGAAGTGCAGTGGTGATAGAGCAACCTTCACCTCCCAGGTTCAAGTGATTCTCCTGCCTCAGCCTCCCAAGTAAGCTGGGACTATAGGCATGCACTACCATGCCCAGCTAATTTTTGTGTTTTTAATAGAGACGGTTTCACCATATTGGCCAGGCTGGTCTCAAACTCCTGATCTCAAGTGATATGCCCACCTCGGCCTCCCAAAGTGCTGGGATTACAGGCCTGAGCCACTGCACCCTGTCATTATTTTTTAAGTTTAGACTCCAAGTGTCTGAGCATTGTGAGATAAAAATTGATGAGGAGACATTAGTATACTTTTTACAGCAGTGGCCAATATACAGTGGAGGAGTTCTGTGGAGAGAAAGAGAAGGGGGAAAGGGAACGAAAGGGAAGGGACGGCAGGGGAGGGGAGGGGGAGTGGGAGCTGTCCAAGGTGCTGACAACAGCCCTCTGCAGCCTCAGTGCCCAGACCACCTGGGGGCAGAAATGAGGGGTTCTACTGAGTAGCCCTCTTGTCCAGAACTGAACAGCTAGAGACAGAGGCTGGATTCAGAGGCTTGAAAAGGATTATAAAATAAGGAAACACAAAGACCCCTACCTTCAGCAGGATGTATCAGCCCTGTCACACATGACAACAGAAATTGCCTCCCTGCAGAGAATGCATGCCCAGGTCAGCTCATACCTGTCGTGAAGTGGACATCTGAGCTGTAGCTGGCCTGCCTGAGCAGACATATGAGGACTTGGAAGTAATGGAGGCGAGGGAGAGTATGCAGCAATGATGTGAACAAGAGTTCAGGCAGGCTCTACTGGACTCCCACCAGGTTGGGTGGGAGGCACAGACACGCTGCTCACCCAGGTTTTCTGGTATTCACAGTCCCTCACTCAACTGCCCCCTCCCAGGGCTGCTGTTGGGCAGGACAGAAAAGAGGCTGCACATGAAAGGAGGCTTGTGGCAGGGAAAAGAGTGAGCAAGAAAAGAATAGAGATGAGAAAGTAAATGCTCGCACTGACAGTGGGGAGAGGGGAGGGTAAGAAGGCAATCTGTGTTATTGCCAATGTGTCAGTCACAATTACTTATGAGCGGGAAAAGTAATAAACTTACATTATTCACACATTACGCGTAACAAGCTATTCAGTGCTGCCTTCCTCCAAGCCAAATATTGTGATAATTTTAGAGATCATAACTTAATTGAACAATGAATTAATAATCTCATGTGTGGACATTCTCCTTTTGTGTGTATGTATGAACCAAAAAGCCTGAGGTTTTCTTCCCATTCTCTGGGTCATACCACAGTCAGTGAAGCAAGACATATACAAATTTCTCACCCCAGGGAGAGACCCACAGGGGCAATTATTTCTGTGTCTGAGGTTTCTGCAGCCCACAAGAAGAGCCCTGGTTAGAGAAATTCAGCTAAAGACTCATAGGCATCACCTTATATCTGTGGTCCTCAAAGTATAAGAGCATACCAGCAGCATCAGCCTTACTGGAAGTGCAGGTTCCTGAGCCCCTTTCAGACCTTCTGAATCAGCAACTCTGGCAGTGGGGCCTAGCAGCCTGTGTCATAGCCTTCCGGGTGATCCTGGTGCCAAATAAAATTTGAGAACCACTGCTTTACACAGTCTAGGTGGCCTGGAACCCAGGAATGAGGGGTTTCTGAGAGTCTGGGAAGCCATCCTTTCCCCGAAATGGCTCAAGATCAGAACGTAACGATGAGAAAAAAGTGAGGCGAGGTGCATAAGCCATAAGACCAGGAGTCAGGGAGCTGGGCCCGCATCCAGGTTCCCTGACGCTGGAGAAGTTATATAGCCTCACAGAGCTTGTTCATCTGCAAAATAAGGATAATAATTCCTGCCTTTTGCAAGATTGTTGTAGGGATAAAATGAGCTAATGGATTTGAAAGTGCTTTGAAAGCTACAAAGTGCTAACAAAAGTAAGGGATTGTTATTATATCAATACAGGAAAAGGCTGTGACAGCTGACATGTACTCCTGCTAAAGATGCAAATCACCTCAGGGTGAATTGGTCCTGCCTGCACCACCCCCACACACTTCTCCCTCAGGGTGCTCTCTCCTCACCTCTCTGCAGCTCTCTGTTTCCCACACACAGGGGTCTCCCTGCCCTGAGCAGAGCTAGTGGAAGTGTGGCTTATGGGGAGGAGAGATGGAATATGCTCAGGATCTTCCGATTCTGCATATGAACAAATTCCAACTGTCTGTGAATAGGCGCCTTGTTCTGGGCTTTGAGAGTTCAAGTGCAAGTGCCATACTCTCTGCTTCAAACTCTGGCTCCAACATTTGCTAGCTGTGTGGCCGTCCTCAAGCCACTTAGTTACTCTTTGACTCAGTTTCCTCATGTGTAAAATGGCAATAACAGCGAACACTAGAGATCCGCTAGAGATCTGTGAGGATGAATTCAGGTGATATTTGCAAACTGTGGCACCTAGAGGTTGCCGAATACATAGCAGAATGAATGAATGAACAAATGAATGCACATGGACTGATTGCACAGACAACTGAATGAAGAAGAAACATGAAGTAGCTACTGTGTCACTGTGTATGAGAAGAAAGGTTGGTTTCCTATTTTGGTGTGGGGAACACCAGGCAGGGATGGAAGCTGGCACTTTAGGCCGGACATGTCAAGGAGAAAGGAACTCTGTCTCCCAGTTGATCGAGACCCTTGACTCAGGTGGAGCATGAAGGAAGAAGTCTGTGAAGGAGTGATCAGGCACAGAGTGTCATGTCTGAAGGGTAGGCTCACCTTGTGGAGTCGCCATGGGTAGTAGTTCTAACTGGAGTTCAGCACCCCGTGGGGTCCAGAACACCAATACATCAGGCAAAAGGGCCAATCAGGAGTCAAAGACACGCTCTTAGGCTGAGAATGGGGCATTCTTCTAAAACCTTAGGGCCCTAAGGCACAGGAGGTAATTAGTCTGCTAAGCCAAGTTCAGAAACCCTACTCAGGGGCAAGCTCCAGGCAGAGGTCAGAGGTAAGTCATTCCTGGATAAGAAAAAGCCTGAGAACTTGACTGACATACAGTGTGTCTGAGTTTTCCCAGTCCAAGGTCAAGGCCCTACTCACTTCCCCACAAGACCCTTGAAGCCAGGTCTCCATAGTGAACAAATAACAAAAGGGGCAAGGAACAAAAGGGAAAGAGATCTCCATCAATTGGTAGAATACCTACTTTAATTATTTGCTAAATATTAGTTGAAGAGAACAGGCCTCTTAGATTCTGGGCAAGTCACCCAACCACAGTGGCCTTAACTCTATAAAATGAGAATGACATCATGGCCCAGATGAAAACAGGTTGTGGAGTAATAAATCCCCACTCCCACTTTATCACACACAGAGAAGGGGCTTCTATTCCATTCGACATAGACCTCTGGAGAGGTCCAAAGACTATGGTTGGTTTCTGGGAAACAAATTCATAAGCACTTTTCCAAACCCAGTGCATCCATGTAGAAGTAGGGGCCTTTGTCATCCACTAGACTATACTGCTTTCCACATCAGAGCTAGGATCCCAGGAATAACCTGAAGCCAAGAGGATCCCTCTGACCATGTGTCTGGTGTGAAGGAACCAGACTGGAAAAGAACAGGTGATTCTATCAAAATCCTGGCAGGAAGCAGACAAACATTCAAACTGGGGAACCTAGAGAGTATAATAAAGGGACTATTGACAAGGTTATACTCTGGGAGTAACATGAGAAATAGTATAGTACCTTGGGGTTAGAAAGAGTGGCAGCAGTGGGAGAGAGTGGCTCATAGAACCAGGAAGGACAACATCTTTTAGAGAAGCCACCTGGACAATGCACTGTGACAACTTCAATCAAAAGACACAGCCAGCCCTGAGATGATCCCACAGAGAAAGCACCAGAAAATGAAGTCCAACCTCCTTTTCCTGCTTCCGCCCATGTCCTGCCAAGGCCTCCTCATTAGTCAGACCCAATCTGAAGCCTATGGCAAGGAAGTCTGCTGCTGGAATCCACACAGCTTAGATTCCCAGGGCACAGGGCAGGGTGGACATGGATCTGGAGGAGCACGTGGAAGGCATCCAGCCAACAGCCCCTCCACCCCCAGAGAGAGCAGTGCAAAGCCCCTCACAGCTGCTCTGCCTCCACACTCCATTTAGCCATTTGGAGAGAAAAGTATCGTGAGAGGCCTCAGAAAACACCCCTTTGGCCCAGAAGTCTCCCAGCTGGCCCCCCAGAGCTCCCCCCAGAGCTTCACTACAGGAAGCTCACAAGGCTGGCAGCTGCCACTCATTCATGAGACCTCTTAGAGCCCCACTGTGCTTCCTGCGGTGAGGACATCTGCTTGGCTGCAGGCAGCACAGTCCTGGTCCGCCTCTACCCACATGCGCACGTCCCCTGTCAAACCCACACAGCGTGCCCAGCTGAAGAAGAGCACCCAGTCCCCGAGAGAGCAACTTAATCAAGGGAAATACAAGACACACACTTTTTGCACAGGCCTGGCCCAGAAGCAAGACATGTGCATCACTGGCAGGGGCTGGGGTGAGGTGGTGGTTGGAAGAGACAAGAGAAGGGGAAAACTAAAAAGGCAGAAGCATTTTAATTAAAATCTTCAGCCTGCATTCCATGGCCAGTCATTCCTGGCTCCCTTCACTAGGATGTGCCCTTTAAATGCTCATTATCAAAGATTTACAAATTGTGTGGGTTTGGTGCCTCTGCTGGGCTGGGGAAGCCTGCCTCCCTGCTGCTGTCAGATGCTTTCACAACATCCTCAGTTGCTCAGACTCTCCTCAGGATGGACCCTGCACGGGAGGAACAAGCGGAGCGGGCAGCAGAGGCAAGGCCCTGGCACCAGGTAGCAGGCTGGGTTCCAGGAAAGAAATCTGAGGAACAGGGAAGACGGGAAGGGGTAAGATAAGAGTGCTCAGTATCGGTCTTACGGGAGAGGCAGAGAGAACGGTAGTTAGTTTCTTTTCTCTGCTGGGGACAAAAAGGAAGCAGATACACACAGCCCAGGGAGACCAGGCTGGACCTCAGAAGGTCACCTATAGGAAGGCTGGCAATAGAACAAGGTGCTGAAAGAAACTGTGAGGTCCCCCACCACTGTTTCGAGAGCTACGAGAACAGGCTATACCGTTCTTCCTGCTCAGCAAACATTCATTAACCACCTACTATGGGCTCTCATGGGTACAAAGTTTAGGCAGGTGCTCAAAATTCAGTGGAAGCTGGGCTAAGGTATGTCTCCTCAGTCACTGTGAAGCCTGCTGCCTGCCCTAACAGCCTGGGAGGTACTCCAGCAATAAGAGAAAGGAGAGTGCTTCCTTCTAGAATGTTCTCATTGTCCTTCTCATGAAGAAGGCGAGGCCAGGCTGGAGAGAGAGCGTCTGGCAGGATTGGTGGGTGGTGAGAGGTTTTGATAAGATGAATGCTCAGACAGTGTGGTGAGAAGCAGGCTGGAAGCCTTGGAGGGGTGGGCGAGGCGTGTTCAGAGGGACCAGTCTTGTCTGAGCAAAGACTTCTCTCTGATAGCCCCAAATTACAACCATGCCCTGGCTCGATTTCTGCAATATTTAGGGTTTTTAATCCCTCAGAATAGTATAGATCATTTGCTCATGAGAACCACTCAACAAGCTTCTGGGTTGGTAGAGCTGGGATCATTCCTGTTTCTCAAAACAGGAGACAGAGCCTTGCTAGGTGGTGGGAGAGACAGAATGATGATGTGGAGCTCCTGACTCCTGGGCTGTTTTCCTGCCCACACTGCTACCCACCTATCCTCTCACCACACCAGGAAGAAAGAGAGGGCCATGGCGCTCAAATCCAAGCCCTCCACTGGGGTCTGTGAGTTCTCTCTGAGCATCTAACATCCCTCTAATCCTGCCAACACCCCCCATAAAGAACATTCCTCTGCCTCCCTCCAGCTGCCAGTGACATCTCCCTTCTCTGGAGCTAATGAGGCAGCAGGCCCCACGCAGGGTCCCAGTGACAGCTGCTTGAGGCATATTTACTGAAGCCAACCGCTGGACCTGACAAGACGTGTTAATTAGGAGATGATGTACCATGGTAGGACACATCGGCCGTGTGGCAGCCGGACTGGCAGCGTCAGTCACCATGGAGTCAGGGAGGCTACCATGACATTCTTAATTAAGGAGAAGCTTGTTCCCATCACCAGGTGACAACCCTAGACTTGGTGAAGGTGGCGCCACTGGCTGTCCCAGCAAGGACCACCCAAAAGCCGGCCTGAACAATAAGGCTGATCTAAAGGGCTGCCTGTGGGAACACAGACCAGGTCACCATGCTTCAACGTGGCATTCAAGGCCCTTGGCTACCTGCTCCAGGCTCTGACTCCTTCCTCATCTCCCCCAGGAATCCCCAGTGTCCTACAGCCACCTCTCCCAAACAGGTCCCTTTCATACTGTGTGCCCTGGCTCTTTCAGTTCCTCAGCCTGAAATTCTCTCACTTCCACACCTTATGCTTATATTGAAATACAGCTAGGGATGAATCCCATGTATAAAATATTCAGAGGGCAAAGGGCACAAAAGGGGTCAGCAATGCTTCAAGTGCTGGGAACAGGAGGGGCAGGACACATACTGCAGGCTGGGGGAGAGGCTGTGAATATCGCGAAAGGAGTTTATCCTGTCAGCAGAGAAGGGCTGATGGAGGTCTTCCTGCTAGGAAGTGACAAGATTGGATTTGTCTTGTTTCGAGATAATGTAAGTGGCAGTATGGAGAATGAATTGGAGTATAGGAAAGATTGGGCGGCCTGTGGAATTTGACTGAAATGAGATTTGTTTGGGAATAATTGATTCCTTACAATTACCAACCCTGAGGTTTTTACAGAGACTTTTGGAAGAAAGTATCGCTTGTTTCAGGCCATATGTTCAACCTAAAAGTGATTGAGAATAGACCAGGGTAAGAAATCCTGAGACCTGGATCCATGTCCATGACCTTGAGGCAGCTGAATGACCTTGAAGAAGGCATGTAACCTCTCTGAAAGCAGTCACTGGAATCATGCACTGAAGTGGTCCCATGCTCAGATCAAGTAGGGGAGAGGGTAGATGCTGCTAAGGTTAGAGTCGTTTCGCTGCATTATCATCAGGGATATGTAGTGTTTCCAACTGAAGAGGGGAGAAACCCCACCCTATTCCCTGAAACAGGGTAGAGTATGACCTCATAGGGCCCGGTAAGCTTCCATAATAGGAAGGGTGCTGATGCCACCCAATGATCAGTGACCTTGTGATGAGTGACTAGGACATGCTGCCAGCAGTCCCTGCCCCACCCCAATTTCCACCATCCTTACTGATGGTAGGTCTGGAGAAAGTGAAGGCTATCTCCCCAAGCGCTGGGTCAGTATCCAAGGGCCCCTTCCACCAGCCCTGCCCTCCTTAGTTGGCCTCAAGTCAAGCACCTGGAGGTCGCCCTGCATTACATCATGACAGACGTTATTGATGCTGGGGAATTACTCAGCCCTTTGAAAAATCACAGACACAATATTTGTCTCCATTAACATCCATGGCAGCACTTCAGTGAATCAATAGGACACGTAATGCTGAATTACACGATATGCTTAGGCAGCCTGCCTCTGCTGAGCTTAATTCGTCAGGTGAATAACACAGTAGAGTGTTCCAAGCCCACTGGGAAGGCACCCTGAATGGGAAAGGGAAACCAGGGTTTTCACACCATTATAAACACACATTTGCTTACCTGCTAGAAATGAACAACGAATTCTTGGTCTTTCCAATTATAATTGTATTTTGAGCACCTAATGGTGCTTTTCTCATCTCTGGTGCGAGTGATTCATGCCTTGTGTTCTAAGAAAGACCTCAGGTTTTGTTTTGATTTTTCCTAGTGGAAATCAAAGGAGAAGGAAAGAATGATCTGTTTGGGGAGAATAACTGATGATCCTAGCTGTACAAACTTATCACCATTCTCTGATCCTCCTATCTTTCATTCTGATCTCCCCCGGCCCCAGCTCCCTATGTTCTAGTTCTTCATTCCTATTGATTTGACCCAAAATGCCATTTTCCTTGTTAGTTGCCTGACCTGTCCCCCAGGGATCTCAAAGCACTAAATCAACATCCATCACCAGCAAAGATGGTCCTTCCCAAGCCACAGGTGGCAAAACAGTCATCACAGGGGAAGAGATTAGCTCTTTCCTTCTCCTTGTCTGAGTGCTGGATCTTTCTGACAAGTTCTCGTGTAAATCACTGAATTCCGAGAACTGCTCACTGTTACTTTCTCAATGGGTAAAAAGAGGTACCTGCCAACCCCTTCTGGAGTGGGGTTAGAGGGAGGCATAGCTTTTATTGCCAGGCCCAACAGAGGGTCCCAACACAGAGAAAGGGACTTCCCTGTGGGTTGTTCATTTTCTTGAGAACCTAGAATTTCAATGTATGCCTTTGTTTTCTAGCTTAGTATTTATTCAATGGCTTTCTCCTTGCCTGCTTTAGCTGATCTTGTGCTTTCCGTTAAGAAAGCAAGATGGACTGCTCTGCACATAGCTTGGTCCTGACCACAGGTATCCTCCCCACATCCTTGCTGGCCCATCAGCTGTTGCCCCTTTTACCTTCCTGCTTGCTCACTCTTAACCTGGTTTCCTCTTCCATTATACAAGTTTTCTGATCATTCCAGTGGATACAAAATCTCACCAGCACACGGAGCCACCTACATCACAGAATACCAACACAGTCCCTTCCTTCAAAGAACTTGGACTTACAGTGAAGGAGCAACAAGCTGAGAAGAGCGCATTAGAGGGGTATCCAGAGATGTGGGAGAATTCAGGGGCTCCCTTCATCCATGTGTCTATCCCAGGGTCCTGCTCATACACCAACAGGGACAGCCATGGTTCCCAGGGAGGGAGTATGTTTACGTGTAGAGACACCTTGGCCTCCCATCCTCACAGCATGTATGTAGGTTCTTCCACCCGTGGAGATGAGTTGATGAGGAAGAAAATTGTCCTGTTAGTGGGTTTGGGCTCTGTCAGCTTAGGTAAATGATGACCTATTTCTGTTTTCTTATGTCTAAAGTGGAGCCAAAGTCTCTGGGGAAAATCAAGGCGATAACTAGTGAATAATGCTTTGCAAATTGTAAATATGATGTTTGCATGATTAAAAGTCTAGATTCTGAGCATCAGATTGCCTGGGTTTGAATTCTGGGTCTTACCATTCTCTTGCTGTGTGACCTTGGGCAAAATACTTAACCTCTAGGTACTTCCATTTCTTCATTGTAAAATAGAGCTGATGATAGTATTAGCAATAATAATCATTAGCATAATAGCTAATGATAGTATTAATACAGATAAAGCAAATAAAACTCTGCATATAGCTAGCACTACAAAAAGTATAGTTAGAGCTATAAACAGGGTAACTGGTGTGATTATTTTCTCCTTTTAAAATTTGAGCTTCTAGTAATCAAGAACCTAATTTTTTTTGTTTGTTTGTTTTGTTTTTTTGTTTGTTTTTTTGAGACAGAGTTTCTCTCTTGTTGCTGAAGCTGGAGTGCATTGGCATGACCTCGGCTCATTGCAACCTCCACCTCCTGGGTTCAAGCAATTCTCCTGCCTCAGTTTCCCAAGTAGCTGGGATTACAGGCGTGCACCACCACACCTGGCTAATTTTTGTAATGAAGGTGCTGAGTTATTTGTCAGGGCCTTGATAACAGCATGTCAGATCTTGTTGGGACACAATTACTGCAGGGAAGGCTCATCAGTAGCTACCCTTCCTCCAGAAGGACTGGTAGCACCATGGCTCACCAGCCAGAACAAACTCCTCTCCTCCCTCCAAACTGCAAGGCAAGAGAATGACCCCAAATCCAGAGAATGGGGATGCAAAGTTCAACTTTTGATAAAATGTGTCACCATTTTTAGCATTTAAAAGGCACCTTTTATAATTAATACAGCGCCCAAAGGTGCAATAACTTTCTCTAAGAACACCAAGTTCTCTACTAGCTGGTTTAGCAAGTGAACAATTACTGTATGCAAAACACCTTGTAAATCCAGTGTTAGCCGCAAATCCCAAGAGAAATTAGCAAGGATAGCAAAATAACGACACAAATGAGATACCAGCTACCTCCTCTAATCTGTGGCAATGCCCCATTACCACACCCACCAGCATTCACCCAGCCCATAGGTTAGCACCTCAACTGTCCAGAAATGCAACCAGCTGTCCCAGAGACCACGATGTGCCTTCCCCACCCCAAGACTCCCATCGCTGTCAGCAGCCAAAATTGAGCATTTTTCATCCATGTTAGGTAAGATAATTACCTTCAGAAGGTTTGAGAAACGTGATGATCTATCTCATTTTATATAGCACATTAAGGCTAAAATTTAGTGCAAAGCAGTAAAACAAATCTAAAAACTACGGTAATGTAATAAAATCAATAGGTGTTATTAGGAGTAAAGTGTCATATCTGAGGCAATAAAGCCTTGGAATTCCATGAAAACAATGTTCTAGTAAAACTATAATAGATGACTATGATTTAATCACTTGGTAAATAATGTGGTGTTTCAATGGGTTTTATAGTTTCGTGGTATAAAAAAATGCACATTAGGGATTTAACCAAGATGGTTCTTATCAAGAGTGTATCTAAGAGTAGTATCATTCTGACAATCTGTGCTTTTAAATAATAGTATATTATTTTATACATGGATCTACTTTTTAAGCCTCTCGCATGCTTTTAAGATATCACTTACCATTAGGCTATCACTCTACAGATTCTTAAGCCTTTGAGCACATGAATTTATATTATTCAGAACCTTTTCCACTTCACAGAACAAGCAGAAACTTGGGAATTCCTAGAGGAACCTGATTTTCCCATTTTTCCTTTAGCTGGATACTAATTGCAAGACATCCAAATACTGAAATTAGGAAGCCATTTTGCTTGAAGTTCTCATCACCTATTTAAATAACCCAAATCAAAAGGGGCTCTCCCCACCCCCACTCAGATCTGTTCTGAATAGTCAAATGAAGATTAAACCCTTGATTTAAGTAGCTACATCTTAGCAGTAATTAACACGTACATCAAATACTTTTTTCCTTTGATATGATATGGTACTAGAATTTAAACCCTGATGAAGGTGCCAAAATTAACTGCAATGGGAAATGAATAATAATTCTTTTAAGATGACTTTGCCCTTTGCATTCGTTTATACTCAAGCTGTTTCCAGGCTCTCTGTGCCCTGCTCTTAAGAAGTCTGCAAGTCAGGTACACAGGTCAGTTCTGAAGACTTGAGTCCAGAGAAGAGAGGGAAAAAAAACAAGCCTCTGGTCCTAGGCCTATTTGTCAGTATGTTCTCATCCAGCCAGTTGGGTACAGTCTTCCTCACAAGTCTCTCATCCAAGAAGAAAGCAGAAGTTATCTTCTCTGGGTTTGGATAAGAAGCTAAAGAAGGAATTTATAGTGGGGTATGGGGCAGGAAGAAGAGATCAAGAGACCTATAAAAGCATTTGAAGCAGGCAGCAAGGGAATGAATGTAGGATCAGGAAGGGACTAATTGTAACATCTGCTTAGTAGAGAAATCTTTTGATTTAACTTCCTAGGACAATGGTTTTCAAGGAGGGTCTCTCTTTGAGACTTTAATGAGAGCTATGAACTCTCTTCCTAGAAATGCATACACAGCACACACATGCACACACACCCCATACACAATGGTGTGTGGTGTATGTGGGCCCTTCCACGGACCCAGAGCCTCACATTAAGAACTCCTACTCAACAAAAACTTAGTCTAATACTGTTCATTAATGGATGTCCTTGGAATTCACAGCCTCTCAGAATCCTTGGCTGGTGGAAGTGTGTTTGGTACTGGATGCCACATTTTAATAACGGACATGGACAAGCAAGAGATCCACTAAAAAAGAATGATCAAGATAGTGGGTCTAGAATCCACCTTGGGTCTAGAATCCAAAAATCAATTCAAAGAATAAGGGAAGTTTAGAAAGAACTAAAGGAAACTAGAATAGCTCTTTGGAAAATTTGAAGAAGGAAGAAAGTCGCCTTGATTTTGTTGTTTGGTTTCTGATCAAGTGTTATAAGACCACCATATTCGATCGTCCATTGTGTGGGCAAACAGCAAAACAGTGGAAGTTACAGCTCTCTCTGAGAGAGAGAGAGATTATTAAACCCTCTCTCTGAGTTTAATAATCACATGGCAGCCAAACAAGAGGAAACCTTAAATCCGCCTCCCTGAGAAATTTAGGGTGGGGTTTTTAAGAGGTTTGATATTTTAAGGGGATAGGCTAAAGTGTGGGGATCACTGATTAGTCAAGAAGTGAGGAATGAAGTCATGGGACAGAGAGATGAAGAAACCTCTTGCCTGTGCTCTGTCAGTTTATTGACTGGGGTAGGGGGGTCTTCAGACTGTTGGGAAAGTGCCACTCTACCAGAATGCAGGACCCGAAAAATACCTTAAGTAATTCTTGGGTAAAGGTCCAGTGTCAGAGATTCTATCCATGGGAACAATGGGGGAGCAGGTGGTCAGCATGCTGCGTGACTCTTGGTCAGTCAGCAGCTGCCGGGAAGTGGGTCAAAGTGCACCAGTGCACCCTGGCCAATGTCTAACTACAAATCCTCCTGAAGCCTGGTTTGCAATTCTCATTAATGCCATGAAGACAGTTTCACAAGGGTCATTACTTGAAGGACCAAGTTTGATCAATAGGAAAGAGAACAGTCCTTCCAACAATTAGAAGTGCCTCCTGCAACCCAATCTCCACATAGGATCTTTTTTAAAATGTGAATAGGATTATGTCATTTTCCCATTCAAACCCATCCGATGGCATCCCACTACACTTAGGATAAAATCCAAAACCCTAGCTGTGGCAGGTGGGCCCCACACCATCTGGCTTCCGCCTTCCTCTCTGGGCTCATCTCCTCCCATTCTCCCACAGTTGATTGTTCTCTCCAGGCCATTGGGCTCACTTAATGTGCCAAACTCAGTCTGGCCTCAACGCTTTGGCGTCTCCTGTTTCCTCTGCCTTAAATCCCCTTTCCCCCAGATCTTTGGAAGGCATGTTCTTGTCATTCAGATCTCAACTCAGTTGCCATCTCTTTAGCAAATTCTTCCCTGACTGTTCCATCAAAAGTGGTCCCCATGGCCAGGCACCCTCTAGACCACTGTCTCATTATCTCCAATGCATTTGCCAGCATCTGAAACTCTTTATTTATTTTCATTGTTTTCAAGTGCTTGCTTCTCCAACTAGAAGTCAAGATCCATGAGAACCAGGCCCTTGTCTGACTTGCCAGGTTCTAGAATAGTAGCTGACACACAGCAGGACTTGTATTAAATATTCCTTTGGTGAACAAATATAGGATCAAACAGTGGACCTGCTGCCTCGTGGAGTAATTAACAAGTCCTCCATCAGTAGAGGAGGGTGAGGCAAGTCACAGCCCTTACGAGGGATGCTCTGGGAAAGCTCTTTGTGTTGAATAGGTAAGGTGAGTATATTAGGTTGTTCTCATGCACATTGCTATAAAGAAATACTTGAGACTAGGCCAGGCACAGTGGCTCATGCTTGTAATCCCAGCATTTTGGGAGACCAAGGTGGGTGGATCACCTGAATTCAAGAGTTCAAGACCAGCCTGGCCAACATGATGCAACCCTGTCTCTACTAAAGACATAAAAATTAGCCAGCTATGGTAGTGCATGCCTGTAATCTCAGCTACTCAGGAGGCTGAGCCAGGAGAATCGCTTGAACCCAGGAGGCGGAGGTTGCAGTGAACCAAGATCATGCCACTGCACTCCAACCTGGTCTAAAGAAAAAAAAAAGAGATTGAGTACTTCATAAAGAAAAGAGGTTTCATTGGCTCCTGATTCCATAGGCCGTGCAAGAAACATGGTGGTTTCTGTACCCGTGAATCTCAGAGCTAAAAAGTAAAATTTAGCTCACTAACATAGTTTGGACCAAGTGGGTGGAGTTCTAATGGATGGGTTAGCACCACCCTGGCCAATGCCTAACTAGAAATCTGCCTCAGCAAAGCTGAGGCCTCAGGAATCTTACACTCACAGCAGCAGGCATAGGAGGAGCGAGATGTCTCACATAGCCAGAGCAGGAGGAGAGGGAAGGAAGGAGGTGCTACACACTTTTAAACAACCAGATCGCACAATAAGTCACATACTCACTATCACGAGAGCAGCACTGAAGGGATGGTGCCAACCCATTCATAAGAACACCAGCCACATGATCCAATCACCTCCCACCAGGCCCCATCTCCAACATCAAGAATCACAACTGAACATAAGACTTGGATGGAGATGCAGATCCAGACCATATTAGTGAGCCACACTCTACTTTTTACCTCTGAGATACACGTATTCATAGCCGCAGGTCACGGAGTAGAAAGAGCACCTGATTTTGAAGTCACACAGATCTGAGTTCAAATCTTAGTTTTGCTACTTATATACAGTAAGACTTTGGGCAAGTCAGATAACATCCCTGAACCTCAGTTTCCTCATCTGAAAAATGGGGATAAAAATACCTACCTGAAGCTAATATGTGCATGTACCTAACACAGAGTCAAATGCCTAGGAGGAACTCAGCAAACGGCAGCTCTCGCTAAGCATTCATGATTTGCTCTATGGCCATCAATATTCAATGAGACGGCCGATTTGCTAGCAGTATTCAAGCAAGAAAACTATTCAGAGGGCATCTTTTTCTTTTCCTGAGAAAATAGTATGTCTCTTCAAATTACTTTTGAAAATAGATGAGTGTAAATTTTGAAAAACAAAAATCAAAATGAATGTCCAACCTTGACATTCTCTTCCAATTATCAGTTTACCCATGACCTAGATACAGCCCCAAACTTCTCTGCAGTGAATCTAGCGATTCCTACCTCTCTCCTTCTACCCGTCAAAGTTGTAGGAGAGAAGAGACCATGTTTCTTCATGGCCTGCCATCTAACTGCATGGGCAAGCCCGCCAACCAAATCCATTTTGTTTCATGACGACAGCACCTTTTCAACTTGCAAATAACTCATCTTCTCCTGTTCTGTGGGTCATGCCTCAAACCTCAGCCTAGTCAGGCTAAGAGGCCCACTGGAATCTGTGGCCTGCCCCCAAAATTCATTTATGACTCAACAAAGCTGGTTGCAAAAGCAAATTCATAAGTCCCCAACCTCAGACCTGCCTATCCTGATGGAAAACTGGAAGATCACATGAAGTGGTGAAATAGACACAATTTTTTAAGTCATGTTTAAGTAAGACTTGCTCGCTTTCGTTTATAATTTAATCTTTAAAACATCTGTGAGGCCAGGCAAAGTGGCTCACACCTGTAATCCCATCACTTTGGGAGGCCAAGGCAAGAGGATCACTTGAGCCCAGAAGTTTGAGGCTGCAGTGAGCCATGATCATACCACGAAACTTCGACCTGGGTGACAGAGCAAGACTATCTCTAAAACAACAACAACAAAAACCCTGTGAGCCCCAGTCTTCTCATCTGTAAAAGAAAAATCCTATCACCCACTCTATGTGTTCATTATCAGAAAGCAATGGGATAATGCATTTTAAGCACTTGATTCTCAAATGCTGGCTCCCTTTTTGTGCTTGCCACTGATACAACCACCACCCAACCCCTCCAGAGAGAGAATTTTCTGGAAAGCCTCTATGTCCAACCAGGCTAACAGGAAGGCCATGACTGCATCTCACTTAATTTTCTTTCATATTAAGACTTGATTTGGGCTATGTTTAAGAAGAATGCACAACTTGTCAGGCAGTGCACCCCATTTTAAAAGCATCACCGTTCCCACCATTTTTCTCCCCCGCTCTTTCATTATCAGGTTTTTCCTGCCAATTCCAACCCCTCTCCCATTTGTTCTCCCAAGCCACCATTTCAGCGTTCCTTGAAGCCGTCCACTAATGGGCAAGGCCACCTCAGTAATGTTATTTCTGTGCCTTTAGCTATGCCATGACTTTGATGAAAGATTTCCTTGGAGTACTTGCTCCTTCCTCAGCTGCTTCCACCCTCTGCCATGTATGCTTCGCCATGTGGTGATGCAATCATTGTGTTTGTGTGAAACGAACCGACACACTAACACAGTGTTTCATGGCCAAAGCAGTCATGCATCTCCTCACCCACACACCCCACACTCACACCCAGGACTCCTCCCTCCATCCTGTCCTGTCCCCCAGGGCATACAAAGAAGTCTGCTCCCCAGACATGTGACCAGAAGGCTTAATGAGAAATGCAGGCAGGTGGCAGAAGAGGCCACAATACCTATTACCTAGAAATGACCGTAACTGCTGAGAGAGCAGTGCTGTCCCAGAGCCCGTGTAGCCAAAGGTAGTAAGGCTCTGTCTCTGGACCGGGCCAGCGCCTCACTGGTGGAACATGGGGTAGGAGGCTGATACAGCATAACTGGGTGACTTCAGACTTTAAAAATCTACTCAGCTCTTGGCTCCATCATCATCCAGGACTGTCCTAACTCAATCCATATTCATTGCCGTGGCATAACTAGGTCCCCAGGTGGTTGTCTATCTTTAGCTCGAATACCTCCAGGGTCCTGGCGGGCAGGGTCACCCAACAGTTAGGAACACAGATTTTTGAGTCAGACAGACCTGAGTTCACATCCAACTTCTGCTACATACTGGCTGTGATTTTACCCATTCCTTAACCTCCCAAAGCTCTGGTTTCCTTAACTGTAGAGTGGGATAATTAATATACTTACTTCCTAAAGCATTAGAAGGGTTAAATAAGATTAAGCAAGAAAAGTGCTTTGCATAGTGGTCATTTATGACGGTAATTCATTATCATAGAAATGATAATAAGCATTTATTGAGGACTGTGTCAGGAACTGGATTAGGTGCTGAGAATAGAGAGATGAGGAAGATGTTGTCTCAATGTAAAGAAGACAGTCACAAAAGCAGGTGCTAAGGCAGAGGTATGCACAGGAAATATGGTGCACAGCTCTACCTTACAATTCTTCCTCATAATGCACCAAAATGTCTTTCCCTGACTCTCTACCCACTGGCCTGAGTTCAGCCCCCCAGAGCATCTCAAATCACTCCAATCCCTCTTCCACATGACAGCCTTTCAGCCTCTTGAAGACCACAAATTATGCCCTTCCCCAAGTCCCCTCTTTTCTAGGCTAAACAGTCCCAGTTCCACTCTAAAAATAATAAGGCTGCTTTATCTCTCTACATGCCTTTCTCCAAGGAACAAAGCTATTTTACCAGCCCCAGCTCATCCATCTTCTCAGCACCATGGGCCCACAAAGAAAGGAAGATTTACCTGCCCCAATCCAGGCCTGACACCAAGAGGAATTCAATTCCATTCAGGGTCTCCCCAGAGTCTCCCAGCAGAGATGCCTCAAACCCCAGCACAGAATTGCAATCCCACAATTGCGGCCCACTGTGTGCAAATACGTCTCACCAACCTAGGCTGGACTGACATCACTGCCCAGCTCATAGCACTGGAGAACCAGAAATCTGGAGGAACACCTGAGATCACCTGCACCAGGGGTCCTCACCTCTGGCTTGTTGCTAGAACCACTGGGGAGTGTTTAGTAAAGACACAAACCCCCAGGTCCATTCACCCTAGCGAGAAATTCTGATTTAATTGTTCTAAGGGCCTGAGTATCACTACGGTTTTCAAAGCTCTCCAGGGCATTCTAACACACAGCTAAGATTAAAACCCATCCATCTTAGCTCCACACTTCCTGTTGCACTTGAGAAGACAGCCCAAAGAATGAAGTGAATTGTCCACGGTCACAAAGCTAATTAGAGGGAAAAACAGGATTAGAACTCCTGACTTCCGACTTCCAATCTAGTATCTCTTTCACTGGGCTGCCTGGAAATTAACATTCTGACTTAGGAAATGGGATCTAAGGGGTATGTTATTGATGCCATGGAGAAACTCATAATAGATCTAATTTTTCCAACCCTTAAAGCCCACGTGTGAATCCCCTTTCTCTTTTCTAAATCTTCCTCACTCCCCACTTACATCTGTACCCTGTCTTAAAATGTGGTGTCAAAATGCCATCCACAAAGGGAGAACTGTATTCAGTTTTCAGCCAAAAGAATTACATAGAAAAGAACCTCATCGTAAATCAAGAGCCAAAAGCAATTCTTAAAACCAAATTAAGGTCCTGTGCACTCAGCAAGGCCTCTTTAGAAATCAGACCTTCAGGTTTACTCCCCTGCTAGATAAAGGCTACGGGGGAAAAAGAAAAAAAAAAAAGCAACAGTATTAACATTCCAGAAATGCAATCTGAAATAAATAAGCGATATTTTCTGGTCAAGGTAATGCAAGGTTTTCGTTCCCAATGTGATGGAGCTACTTTACATTTTAATAAATGCACATTGAGAAAATAATATTATTGCTCTGATATTGGGAGATTATTTGTGAACATAAAATATTAGAACTTGTCAGGAAGGCATTTATTTTCTTTTTCCTTCTTTCTCTACTGCAATATTCTTTCACCTAATAGAAGATGATTACAAAAATAATTATATCAAACAGTAGCCAACACACACAAAATAAATGGGAAAAAATGAAGGTTATCAGGCATTGGATGACAAACATGAGAAGGAGAAAGCGCGTGTCCAAGCAGGGGAGGTAATTGCACATCAATCAAATGATTGCAGAGCGGGTGGAAAAAATTAAGGCAACTGAATGGCTGCTGAATGTTCTGATCCCAGATGCAAATCAGAACGTGGATCAGAGCTCATTAGCCAAATTATCCATCTCCAATATCCACGTGAAAAAGCCAAAACTGTAGCTGGAGTTCCGTGTTTGAGAAAATCATCTAACCTTCAAATGCTGCCATGTGTGAGCCTGTAATCACAGAACACTGGGATCCATAACCAGTTTCTGATGGCTCTGAGACCCCTGAAATGATGTATATTCACACGTATGCATTTACCTGGAAGGAGAGTCTATGGTTTTTAATACATTTCTAAAGGGGTTCTTTATCAAAAATTAAAATATAAGGGGGTGGACATTAAACTGGCCCACTCCTTTCATTTAAAAAATAAAATAAAAACTCCTCAGAAAGCAGTTTGGCAGTTCTGCAAAAATGAAACATAGGGTTACCATATGACCCAGTGATTCCACTTCTAAGTATCTACCCAAGAGAACTGAAAACATATGTCCACACAAACACTTTACACAGATGTTCATAGCAGCATTATTCACAACAGCCAAAAAGTGGAAACAACCCAAATGCCTGGCAGATGATGACTGGATGGACAAAATGTGCTTACAGCCATGCCGTGGAACATTATTCACCCATACAAAGGAATTGAGTGCTGGAGCATGCAGCAGCACTGATGGAAGCTTGAGAACAGTAAGTGAAAGAAGACGGACCCAAAAGGCCACATGTTGTATGACGCCAATTATTTCAAGTGTCCAGTGCAGGCAAATCCATAAGACAGAAAGTGGGTTAATGGTTACCGACAGGGGGACAGAAGTGGGGGCTGGCTACCGACAGGTATGGGGTGGATTTTGGGGGTGATGAAAATGTTCCAAAATTGGGTCATGGCCATGCCTGCAAAATGCTGTAAATAGACTTAAAAACGACTCAACTGTATATTTTAAAAGGGCAAATTTTATGTTACATGAGCAATATCTCTTTTTTAACGAATGTACTCAAAAAGCCTAGCCCCTAAAACTTTCAAGTTCATGAGACAGTTAGTAGCAGAACCAGATGATAGGAGGTGTAGTGAACACAAGTATGAGGTCAAGGAAACTAATCCAAATTGACACCACATTTATTTATTCACTCAAATACTGAGGGAGCATTTATTATATGCCAGGGTTGTCCATATAATACTGAAATACTGAATGAGTATTTATTATATGCCAGGGGTGTTCATATAATACTGTAGTGAACAAATAGGCATGCTCCTTGCGCTCTTGGAGCTGATATTCCAGTGGGAGGAAGACAGGCCACCAAATACACATCCAACTGTGTAAGTCCATCAGTGACGTGAGTTGTGAAGGAGACGCATGGGCACCATGAGAGTATGTGGTGGCTGATGGGGCTGCGAGGCTTGCTTGAGGAGGTGGGCTCCAAGGGGCAACAAGCATGCATGTTGAAGGAACTGAAGATCCATGTGGACAAAGGCACCAGAGAAGGACAAAAGGCACCAGAGAAGGACAGAGGGCGTCGTCAGGTCCTAGAACCACAGCAGCACCTACAGTTGGTTAAAAATTCGGTGTTCCAGCCTGATGGGTCCAGCTGAGGTGCAATCTCTTCCTGAAGCATCAGCCTGTGGCTCGCAGAGGCAGCATCCACATGCAGACAACCTGTGGAAGGATCCCATGGTCTTGGCAGCCAGAAAAGGGGTCTGCGATCCGTGAAGCTGCAGCCCAGAGAGCAGCCAACTGTGGGGGAGGGCGCAGGAACGCAAACATGGGCAAATGACAAGACAGCCGCCTTTGGATTCTGCAGGCCGTTCCCCTCATGACACCTCAGGATAAAGGGAAAGGTAGGAAACTGAGCAAGTGGAAAATGTGAAGATGGGCTGTTGTCCTCCAGGTCTGATACGAAGGAGGAATATGGCTTCCATGTATGTGTGTGCACACCAAGGACAGCAAGGAGAAAGCAGACTGATGGATAAATCAAGAAGACCACCCTCCGAGTTCGAAAGCAGCCTAGTTCTACAAAAGACATGATCCCTCAAAAAGAGTTAGACACTGAAAATGTCAATAGAATTGAGAAGGAAAGGGATGGGAGAGGGTGCGGTGGTAGGAACAGTAGTAATAGCAGCTAATATTCACCAAGCGCTGTGAGCCAAGAACGTTACACGTATCATCTCATTTCATTTTCCCCACGACCCTTTCCTATGACTATTCCCACCTCCCAGATGAGGTCTTAGTGACTTCAGTTAAGGAACTTTCCCAAAGTCACACAGCTCAGGGGTGGAGCCAGATTTTAATGTGGACAGTCTGTCTCTTGCACCTGTAGTCTGAGCACCTAAGGCAAATGGTCTCTTTTATTCAAGAATCTTCATCACAGGTTGTTCAGAGGCTTTCAGATGTGTCTAGCTTCCTCCTGAAGCTTGGTGATATATGTTGAAAAGTTCCAGTTTCCAAAACCCCCCTAAGCCAAACTGCTAAGGCTAGGAGCATCTTAGTCTAAGCTCCACCTTAGGCTTCTGTGAAAAATGATATACTCAGTTCTCTGAGTGAGAAGCTTCTGCCCCGACCTGCATGATCTTGGGGGACCACTGAGGCAGCTTCAACTGCCTACGAGAAAACTGCTCTAAGAGAGATGGAAAGCCCTCCAAGAGATCCCAGGGAAAGATGGATCTCTCCAGCAAACCCCTGCTCTCCCTCACCATCTGCAGTCCTGGCACCTTCAGGGAAGAGAATACCCACTTCAGACATCCATAGTTGGCTCCTTCTGCCGTTTGATTATACAGCACCAGTGCCTGGCGTTTGCAGAGTGCTCTCTGCACACAGACCTTCAACACAAACATTCTCTCTCATTATCCCACATTCCCTTGAGGTCACAGGCTGGGCCAGGTTAGTCTATCATCCTAAGTATGTCCCTTCTGTCCTTGAGCCTAACATATTCGTTTGTGACTATGAAGCATTGCTTGGGAGACTATTAAAATCCTCTTGCAGGCCGGACAAGGAGGCTCACATCCGTAATCCCAGCACTTTGGGAGGCCAAGGTGGGCAGATCGTTCGAGGTCAGGAGTTTAAGACCAGCCTGACCAACATGGCAAAACCCCATCTCTACTAAAAGTATAAAAATTAGCTAGGTGTCATGGTGCACACCTGTAATCCCAGCTACTTGGGAGGCTGAGGCATGAGAATTGCTTGAACCTGGGAGGTGAAGGTTGCAGTGAGCCAAGATCATGCCACTGCACTCCAGCCTGGATGACAGGGAAAAACTCTGTCTCAAAAAAAAAAAAATCCTCTTACAGATGGGACATTAAAATGCCCCCCACCCTCTCAGCACCATTCTCACATTCTGTTGAAGCGGGATCCAGTGTTGTATAACAGTTAACAACACAGGTTTTTGAGTCAGGTCAGGCCTAACTTTGCAAGTGAATCAGTGTGTCACTTTGGCCTCATTTACTTAACCTCACCTGAGCCTCAGTTTCTTCATCTGTAAAAGGAAGATGATCATTGCCCCTTCCAACAACATCGGGCTGTTCTCAGGATTCGTCGAAGCCACCTACATAAAATTCTTATATCTGTGCCTATCCCATCATCAGTGTTCTATTAATGTTAGCTGCCATTGTTCACAATTAACAGAAAAAAAACTGACACAGTAAGAATGTGCTGGAAGTGAGAGTGGTCCCCAACCTTTGCTGCACATTAAAATATCTGGGGAGCTCCAAAACCTTGTAGCCACACCCCCATAACAATTAAGTTGGAATCTCTGGCTGTCAGTTTTTTTCTGTGAAAAATGACATTCTCAGTTCTCTGAGTGAGAAGCTTCTGCCCCAACCTGCATGATCTTGTGGGGAGACCGCTGAGGCAGCTTCAACCTCTCAGATAATTCCAATATGCAGCCAAAGTTCGGAACCCCAAGAACTGGATGACCCAAGATCCCAGTTCCAGCTGGATGTTATACAAGCAAGCATGCATCAGAGGTCCCCCTAGAAAGGAGCCAAGCTTAGTTCGAAGTGGTCTGGCTTCAGGCACGTTCCCCTGCTCCTCTCTCCCAGCAGGCACCCCCCACATTTAACCTTTCACGAAGCCTCTCAGCCTCACTTCAGGTAGGCTGGGAAGGAGACCTTCCTCTTACATGTCCCAAAGCAGGAATAAGTCTGGTCATTTAGCAATGGTTGTCACACACAGGAGAGACAAGAGGAAATCATAAATAATAGATGCTACATAAACAATGTCCAATTAACCCAGACACCAGCCCCGGGGGGAAGACATGCATTAGCCCTCTCTGCAAGAGGCTAAGCTGAGGTATTAGGGAAGCTGCCTAGAGCTGCACAAGTGTGGCTGGAGAACCTCTCCTTACCCCAGCCCTCTTCCTGGGGTTCGGCCTCAGGGCGGGGGTCACACACCCAAGCCGGGCTGGGCGGTGGTCAGCCCTCACTGCAGCGCTCCTCAATTCAGCACAATTCCATGCAGAGTTGAGTGGGTAGTAACTTTAGCCCTGTCTCCAGGTTCGAGTTTTCCATTCTCCTAGCATACTAATTGCATCACATTTCTCTTCCACAACTAATATCCCTCTGGCCTGATTGTTTCTGCTATCTGCCCTGTACCCTGATCCATAGGAAGTCACTTGTTTATCAGGGCTAACGGCAAGCTCGGCTCCAGAGCCGCTCCCCCAGCCCCTCCCTTCCTCTCCTGAACATTGCTCTCACCAGGATCCCTATTGCCCATCTCCACTCCAGAAGTACACTCCCAGCAGTCAGGCCCCAGGAAATGCAAGTCACATGTGCCAGTTACCAGTTTGCCAGTGGGCCCAATGCTGTGCCTCCGGACAGCCCCCTGCCTGTCTCCAGGAGGAGTCCTCAGCGCCTCCGGGACCACCATCTCTTAGCCAGGGAGGGCTGGGAAGGGGGTTCCTACAGCAGCGACAGGATTTTGTGGATGGATTAGACCAGGGTGATTATTGAGCTCAGAAGAAAGCAGTTTGTGATTAAGGCAGTCGTTTGGGGAGGAGAGAGGAGGGAAGAGGAGGGGAGTTTCTCGAAACACCTGCCTGGGAACGCACTGGAGGAACGCCAGACGCGCACCTCCCACAGACAGAGGAAGGGCACCAGGGGCTAAACGTGGTGGAAAAGCAAGGTTAGTGAATTTAATGAGGTGATCTTAGGCAGCTTAATTCAGCTCGATAGCTTGGGGCTAGAGGAGGAGCCCTGCACAGGAAGTCAGAAGTTGGGCCTGCACTAATTAGATTTCACAAATGCCGCTGTTATTCAGCATGTCATTCCAAACGCCTGCCAGGTGGATAGGAGGCTCCCAGTGGGGGCTTCTGAGACCGCCTCCTTCAGCTGCCTCCTGCCTTTCTCTCCCACATGTCCTGGCCCAGCACCGCCCACCCCCACCCCCAGCTGCGTTTCTGGAATTGGCACCCAGCTCAGACTCCACCTGGACCCACCCTGTCTCGCCCCGTGGGGTGGTCCAAAGGGTGAAGGTGGAGCAGCAGCCACCAGCCCTCCCTCCTGGGTTGGTAAGAGACAGCACGGCAGGCATGTGAGATGGTGAGAAAGGCTCTGGAGAGAGCTGAAGTGCTGGTTCCTCGGGGCCCTGCTGGGATGGCGCTGAGCGGTGGCCCTGGTGCCTGGGTGGGTCCCTTTTCCCCAGCCTTGCAGCTGCAGAGCTGACCCAGTGGTGATACTTGTCTTTGCAGTGGGTGGCAACTCTGTCTTCGTTGCAGGTGCTCAGCGACCCTCTCTATTCGTCTGTGTACCCTGCAGGGCTAAGTTAACTCAGCCCTTTGGCAAATCATTGAGGACTGAGTTTCTCCATCTGTAAAATGGCTAATTGCACAAGGCCACAAAGCAGCAGGGACCCAGATTAAGCTCTTGCAGTAGGGAAGCTTTGTTTTGTCCTTGCTAGAAGCCGCCCTGAGTGTTACAACTCAAAGGGCAGAGGAAACCACTTAATGCTTACATGATAATAACATTGAGCAATTAATAATGGCAATAATGGTCTTTGAAGCGCTGATTCTCTCCAGCGGGAGCCGAGTTCCTGCTCCTGAGGGACAGTCCCACCTGCGGAGAGGCTGCTCCCTCCAGTGGAAGGAGGTGGTCATGGTCACCAAGAGCCAGCTCCGAGCCAGGTGTGGATCTCTTTCCTGACCTCTCCTCCAGCCCATCCTCTCCCAGCCGAGAGTTCTCATATTCACCTTAGAAAGCAGCCCCAGCCATAAAGCCCTTACTGTCTGCCCCAAACCACACCAAATGTGTTATAGCGACTTCCTCGCCTTGCCCCTCTGGCCACAGTTTTTCTTCCTGTACAAGGAGGAGGTGGGCCAACATCGGCTAAGCTACTCCATCATTTCCCTGGCTTTAGGGAGTGGAAGCCCCCCCCCACCCATGCCGATGACCTCCTGGGGAGCCCTGGCTACTCTTAAGCCCCACAACAAGCCCTGTGGTTGGTTCTTGGCTGCCAGAGAGAGCCCCTTGGAATAGAACAACTGCTTAATAAGGTAAACATGTGGCATGCAATTTTAAAACCCTGGAATACCAGGCCGTGTGATAGGCAGGTTAGAAGTTGCTTACTTCAGCCAGAAAGCACTGCCTGGCCACACCAGCCCCTTGCCATCCAGTGTCCTCCCTTGACCCCCCCAAATCTCTTCCCACCTTTGATCAGTCTAAGCTTTTAAAGAAAGAAAAAAAAAGAGTGCAGGAGGCCAGCATGTAGATGTATGGCACTTGGGGACGTTTTAAGTCCTCCGCAGCGTTCAAGGAGAATGGCCCCAGAATGTTAAACATGCTCCCTCCCCTGTGTCCCTCCCCTCACTGCCAACCTTCAAGCAAGCTATGCAGCTTGGAAACTGAGTGGAGTCCTTCAGTTCCCTCCCTGGAAGGCCTAGGGTGTTGGCCTGGCATCAGCTCCTGGGGTGTGTAGGGTCTTCTGGGATATGGTCTGGTGACCACCCTAAGGTGAGGAAATGTAGAAGGCAGTTCCCAGGGAGCCTTGACTTCCCTCCATGGCCTTGTGAAATCAACAACTTAATAATTCTTAACATTTATTGGGTCTGTGTTCCAAAGGATGTACATGTCTTAATTTGTTCAATCCTCACGACTCCATGAGATAGGTATTATTTCCCCGTATTTTACAGACTTGTGAATTGAAACACAGAAAGATTAATTTGTCCAATATGATATAACCAGTAAGTGATACACCCAAAATCCAAACCCAGGAAGTCTGGCTCCAGATCTGCACTCATAAACACCATACTAAACCGTGTCTTCATAAAAATAGTATTTTAAAATTAGTAATATTACTTACACTGATTTGAGTGCTTTAGATGCTGGGCCATGCTAGAGCTTCCCGTGGCTTACGTTGGAATGCGCCAAACAGGCTCTATGAAGCAAATGTGATTATTAGCTCCATTTTACAAATGAAGAAACAGAGGCTCAGGGAGATTGAATAACTGACTTAGTCACAGAGATAATGAGTGGTCAACTGGGATTCCTTCCCAAGATGGCCTGCATCCCTCTGGGCCACATTATGGCTCACTCCTCCCTTCTGAAGGGGCCAGTCTGTGTGTCCCTTCTCTGAGCCGGAGAATGAACAGGAGGAACCTCTGAGGTTCCCTTCCGCCCCTTGTGCCTCTGATTTGATTCCAGAGAAAAGACACAATGAGAGGACTCCCTCTGCTTCACTCCCAAGAGGGCCGGTGTCCCCTGCCCTCCAAATCTCACTCTCTAGCCATGTGTCCCCTGCTTTCCCCATCCCATTCCCACTCCCAGCGTCCCTGCTCAACTCACGCGGGACACACGGCTCCAGGCCCAGAATGATGGATATGTATGGCCAAGAATGGCGATGTATTTATTAAGTGAAACCGACAACTTTCATTAACCCAAGTAGACATTATTAAAACGCGCCGGTTGTCTCTGGGAAATGAAGTGCCCAGCGCAGGCTGTGAGCAGAGCTCCTACTTGCATGCGCCAAGCTGCTGAGTGCGGGCTGCACCTCTCCTGGCATCCTGAGTCTCATCCATCACGTCTCATAAAGTAGGTCCCATCCTGAGCCCCCACACCACTCCCTCACAGCAGTCACCACAGGACTCCTCCCTGTGAGCCTCAAATCCCAGACCTGGGTGGCCTGAGACCTGGAGACTGTGGGTGCTCCGTTGTTCCCACTCCCTGCATCTGAAGATGAAGCTGCCCACTGGGCCCTGATCATTAAGTGCAGCACCTTACACCTGCCTGGAATCATGGCAGACTAAGGAGGCACCAACTGCAGATGAGCCTTGGTAGGATCCCAGGAGTTGGTCCCCAGATAGTTATCCATGGGGCCCCAACCCGCTGCAGATAGAAGAGCAGAGAGTACAAGAGAAAAGCCAAGAGGGTAGGAGGAACCAAGGAGAAACGGAAAGGACCAAGAAAGGCCACTCCCTTGCCATGCTCGATGCGTTGCCTGTGATTATGGGTCTTTGCTGAGGTTCAGGAAGCAGTAATAATAATCTCATCTGCCACTTTGCAATTTACAGTGCACTTTTACATATGCCGTTTCATTTGCTCCTCCAAAATCCTGCTGTGAAGGAGATAGCATCAGCCTGATTTCTCTTTGGCCCCCATGAGGAGAGGAGGCTCCGGGGGTTAAATAATTCCGCTGTGAGGGGCTGTGAACTTAGCAGGTTGCAGCTCTGGGGTGAGTCTAGCATTGCTTCTCTAAGTCACCTTCTTTCGGAGACCTCCTCTTTTAGTATGTCCCAAACACGGACACCTGGCAGAGCCCTGACACGCTTGTTTAGAAGTGGGCCATTCTGTGCAGCCTCAAACCCCGTGCTGTGTGCACCATGGCTCCAGGCAATGTGCTGTGGACACCCACTCGCCCCATGTGGCCCACAGGACACACCTGTAAGGCAACAGATCAGAACCCTCCAGCCGCAGAGGCAACAGAGGCATTAGAGCGGGGCTACAAGGCCTGTGCTCCCACTGACTGTGAACGGCCTGGTCCTCAGTTTCCCTGTCTGGACAGTGAATTTCTCTGGAGGGATGTGGTGAAGATTAAATGAGGTACGGTGTACACATTGTCTTGTGCAAGCCTGGCACAGGATACATGTTCCACAAATGGCAGCTCTTACTGTTCTTACTAAAGGATACTGGACAAGAATGCCATGCAGCCAGGATTTATGGACTACTTGGTTTCATCCTGGCTTAGGAACAAAATGCCTCAGACCTTCAGGGTGGTCGCCATGGCCCTTCCCATGTGTACACTCATCCCTGTCAGCTCTGTGTCCTTGTTTTTGGTTCAGAAATACAGTGGTCATAATACTGGACACCCGAAGGAGACAGTATGAGGACAGGGGCTGTTGCTTATTCATCTTTTGATTTCCACAGCCTAGCATCCAGGCCCATGCGAAGGATTACCAGTAAATATGACTGATGGATAGAAGAGAGGAAGGAAAAAAGAGAGGGAGAGAGGAAAGCAGGAAGGAAGGAAGTCAACTAAATAGTGAGTGGATAATGCGAGTCATGACATTTTTTGGCTGACTGGCCATCTCAAAACAGATCTCTGTTCCCCTTAAAGACGGGACTGTGGGCCGGGCACGGTGGCTCACGCCTGTAATACCAGCACTTTGGGAGGCCTAGACGGGCAGATCAGGAGGTCAAGAGAGCAAGACCATCCTGGCCAACATGGCAAAACCCCGTCTCTACTACAAAATACAAAAATTAGATGGGTGTGGTGGCGCACGCCTGCAGTCCCAGCTACTCGGGAGGCTGAGGCAGGAGAATTGCTTGAATCTGGGAGGCGGAGGTTGCAGTGAGCCGAGATTGCACCACTGCACTCCGGCCTGGTGCCTGGTGTTAGAGCAAGACTCTGTCTCAAAAAAAAAAGATGGGACTGTGATGTTGATCTCTAGTCTCGGGGCCAGTGGGAGGAGGGGGGCCTATTTGGGGAGACATGGGTAAAAGCCTTGTATCAGGGAGCATGAGTTCTCCCTTCACTCCCTGGCCTCTCCCATACATCACTTCCCATCAGAAGCCCTGGTCAACCCAGAGCTGCCAGCATCCCAGGGCCAGACAAAGGGACAGCCCCAGCACACCTGCCCAGGATGTGGCTGCTGCTCGCCAGGCAGAGCCCAGAGAAACATGTGGCCGTGTGCTGCCAGAGAGCAGATGTAGCAGCGCTGGGCACTGCTGCATGGCGCCAGCACAGCGGCTCAGGGGGCCGAGACGCTGGCATGTTCCTCCCAGTTCAGCATGTCGCAGAGTCAGGGTGAGGAAGTGAGGACCAGACAGGGGCCAGCCTCTGAGGTCTCTGTGTCCTCCCTCTCTCCCCTTCTGTGGCCCTCCCCACTGAGTCAAGGCCCCCATATCCTCGGTGCCATCTGCAGCTGCCCCAGTCCGACACTGTCCTGCCCATGATGCCCTCATTCCTGAGGCTCTCTGACAGTCTCTGCCCCCTCATTCATTAGGAAGGAGGGCTCTCCTCACAGGGGAGGGAGGTATTTCTCCCCAAACCAGTTGCTGTGAGATGATGCCAGGAGGGAGCCAAGCCTGGCATGAGCCCCCACTTGCCTGCTCATCAGTATTCAATGGGAATTTACTGTTTTAATCAAAGTACTAAGCTAAACAGGGAGTCCTGGCATCCTCACCCTGGCATGGGGCTCAGCAGCTTCGGGAATCTGTAGGGGAATATCTAAATAACAGCCCACATCATGCACAGTGGATTCTTTTTTGGAATGTGGCAGAGCCCCGTCCTGAAGGGTAATGGTAGGTGGACATGGAGGAGCATGTTCTAAGGTTCTTTGGTCTGAGCTAAGAGAGACAGTGTCTCCTATTGGTCTCTATGCCTCAGTCAGGCCTCATCTCATTACTTCTTAAAACCTCTATAGCCATGGCTGAGCAGGACAGGCCTACCTGCCTCTTGCCCTGCTATGCTCTCCTGAGCTGACCTTACCATGGCCTTAAACTTTGCCAGAGCAGTTTATGAAAACTCCTCCCCTCTTACCTGTCCTACCGACCCCGACAGAACAGCGAGCTCAAGCCCGGGGCAGAAGGGTTTATCTAGGCCGTGGTTCCAAGGTCCCAGTGAGGATCATAAATTGGAAGCCTGGCTCAAGTGACGTGGATCCACAGCTGGGCAGGGGTCCCACCACGGGGCTACACGCCTGCCTTTCTGTGATCGGACTATGACGGACGGAAGAGATCAGGGGCGTTCAATCAAAGGGTCCCAATTATGTCACTTCTAAGCTGTGTGACCTCAGGCAGAGCACTTGACCTCTCTGGGCCTCTCCCTCATCTGTCAGGTGAGGATAACACCATGGGATGGTTGTGGGGACCAAGTGAGATAAAGTATGTAGACCTGCATCAACCATGAGGCACCGGACAAAGGCAGGCTGCTATTACCACAGCCTCTGGGGCCCAGGTGGAAAGGGCAGAAGGCCAGAGGCCAGAGGCCAGACCTCTGGGAGAAGAGCTGGAAAGCTCAGTCCCTGTAGATAACCCCCGCACACCACAGGCTCCATAACCCCAAGACCCAGAAAGCTCCAAGGGCTGTGGCCTCCCTGCTGGAGCCACCTCTGACAGTGAGCACACAACGAGCTCCCTTCTTCACAGCAGCCAGAATAGGCATTCATCAAAAGGCAAACAGAAATGCTGCCGGGGCTGACCTCTTTGCCACCGCTCCTGGGGAAAGACTTTGTTTTGTGAGGAAGGAGGGAGCTATTCCTCCTCTCAGTAAACAAACTCAGCCATTCAATTAGCTCCTACGAGGTGTTGATCATGCCACGGGAAAAGGCCGCAGCCCCTGCCTCGCAGCCTTCCACTTCTGTGACTCTGCCAGGGAAATCAAAGAGGCCGCCTCAGGTGACCTTGTTTCATCTGAAACACACACAGGATCCCTTGTCTTCTAAAACTCACGCTGTCCCATAGGCACCGCTCTCAAGCCAAGACCTCCGCCTTTAGTCCAGTCCTTAAAGAGGGGGGATGGCACAAGGGAACGGAACTCCTAGAAAATGGGCACAGCAGGGGATGGAATTCAGGGGAATGAAACTCCAAATAGATGTCCAGGAATGTAGGTGGGGAGGGCGATGGCATCGCAGGATGCTCTAGAAGAATGGGTGGGGGCGGCACAGAGGGCAGAGGGGGCCGGGACACTGGGAGGCTTCCTTTCTCTTGTTCTCTCAGGTGCTGTAAAGGAGAAAACCTGGCTCAGTGCTGAGGTAAAAGGCTTCTGTTTACAGCCATCTATCTCCCATAATTAGCCATTTAGGAAGAAAATAGCCTTCAAATTCAAAGGTAAATTGACTTACATTGGGATAATAACGTTTGATTGAGCATGGGAAGTTCATCTTTAGAGTATGAGAGCAAACAAATTGCTTTTCTTCCCCGGTGCTTGGAAAGAAACAAGATGAGATTGCAGGTGCTCCCGGAGCTGTGTTCCCATCGCTTCGGGGCATTAGCAGGCCCAGGGCCGAGCTGCAAATCCGAAGGTGCCCACGGCTGCCGCTCAGTCTCTCTGCCAGTTGTTTTCTGATCCTTGTTCTGGAGGGTTTTAAAATTATATTGCATCACATTGATGCAGCAATCAGTTATTATTGTCAACAAGAGCATGAAGAGACATAAATTCTCTCCCTTAGATAGAGGCTGGTTCATAAATACATTTCTTTATTGCTTCCTAGATTGGAAAGATTGCTCTGTGCTTTGGCTTCCTGGAACATCGGGGGGCTGGGGAGGAGAGAGGATAAAGGGTTTTAAATTTCACTTCTGACTAAGGGTGTGAAATCCTGGGTGATTTCCTGAAGAAGTCACTGGATGCTGACCTTCCTGGGGTAAGGGATCCACGGGAGAGAGAAGGGAACGTGCAAATAATTAAAATAGAAGGCTCTGATATGACAAAACTGATGGGTGACTGGGAGAGGGAACAGTAACCCTTACTGGGGAAATCAGGGGCTTTTTTCCCAGAGGAGGAAAGTTAAAGCCAAGCTTTGAAAGATGAGTCATGGAAGTGAATTATCAGAGGTGTATAAGGAGCCCTTCCTTGCATACCCTGGATTCTGGCAAAAATTCACATTTTACTTATATTCCTAGTGGAAACCAGGAATCATCTACTGGAGCTCTATTTCAGCTATGACTTTCTTCAATTTTTTCTGATCGTGTATGTTTGGAGTAAAAGTGAAGGGACTTGCACAGCCCGTAGATTGAGTGCTGGAGTGGGGGGTGCGGGCACATCACCACCCAAGTGGCTAGCTCGTGGTTATGAAAGGCTTAAGGACCTAGAGTTTAAATACAGAGGAACAAGGCAAAGAAACACATTTCTTCTTAGCTAACAAGGACCTATGTTAGTTATCTCTTGCTGTATTAAAATTAGCAGTTTAAGACAATAGACATATTATCTCTAAATATATGTGGGTCAAGAATCTGTGCATAGCTTAGATGGGTCTCTGCTTCAAGGTCTCTCCCGAGGCTGCAATCACGGTGTAAGCCAGGGCTTTACCATCTCAAGGCTTACTTGGGGTCAGGGTTTGCCTCCAAGCTCACTCACATGCTTGTCAGTTGGATTCAGTTCCTTGTAGGCTATTGGATTGAAAGCCTCAGTTGCCCACTGGATATTGGCTAAAGGCCACACTCAGTTCTTGCCATGCAGGCAGCTTTCTTCATCAAAGCAAGCAGCTGAGAAAGAGAGACAGAGAGAAAAAGAGAGCCAACAGGACAGAAGACGCAAACCAATCTTTTATAACTTAACCACTGAGGTGATAGCCCATCACTCTCGCTATGTTCTATTGGTTAGATGCAAGTCACCAGGTCCAGCCGATACTCAAGGGAAGGCAGCATGCAGGGGTCTGAAAACCAGGGGGCAGGAGTCATTGGCAAGCTGCCCACCACAGGACCTTAGCTGTCAAGTCAAGTCCCCTGCTGAAATGGAATTCCCCTAAGAAAATGGAAACCAGCTGGGGTCAAGCCAGGAACAGAGCCCTGGTCTTCTGGCTCTTTCTCCAGGGCCCTTCAACAACAGTGAAGGTGACACATCCGAGGGTCATTAGTGTATAGACCAGAGACAGGGTTCCTGAAGAATCATGCTCAGAGCTTCTATATGCAGGAGCTGAAGCAGGTCCTTTTCAGAGGCTTGTGGGGATACCAGGTATCTTGGCTAGGCATGAGGCATGACAGACCCCTAGGGGCTTCCATTTGATGGAAAAGGCAAGTGGGACCCTATTTTCTATGCGGGTCTCTAGGTCCCTGACTCAGATGCAGTCACACACCAGAAGAGAAATGGGGTGAAGTAGCGGCACAGGGGAGCTAGAGGAATAAACAGCCCGGGAAGAGCTGGTCATCTTTTCATTTTAAGAGTTAAAAAGAACAGAGAAGAAGAAGAAAAGAGTCAGGCAATGGAATAGCAGGTGCAGCCGAAAGCGTGCCTACCTCAGAGAGAGTCCGTTAGGGGCCAAGACACGGAGCCGGGACAATGTGGCTGAGACAATGGAAGCAGCTGAAAAGCCCTGGAAATTGGGTGCGCAGACTCCCGCTTCTGGGATGTCTTAACAGATTAATAAGGCTTTTGAGGATTTCCAGAAACATTTATATATGAGTCAGAGCCCTAAGAGGGGCCCATGTGGGGGCTCTTTGAAGCTTCCCTTTTAGTGGCTTGAAACAGCAGATGTCTCTGTGCCCAGCAAGGAGGGGTGAGGCCTGGGCAAGCCAGGGAAAAGCTATTGTGTCTCCAGAAAATGGGAACCCACAAGGGGACTTTACAACAGCCATTGAAGTGGGAAGGCAGGCACATTCCTTAGTTGGGGAACAATTATCTGGCCAAACAATGGGAAGGAGGCAGCCACTCCTCAGGCACAAAAACCACGTGATCTTCAGACTGGGGTTGAGAACGTTTTAGGAAGTCAAAGAGTGAGCCCTAGAGGTCTAATGCTTGCAAGGCAAAGCCAGAATTATTATTCCCACTGCAGAGGTAAGGAAACTGAAGTTCAGAGAAATTAAGTGACTTGCCCAAAGTCCCCCAGGAGTAAATGACAGAGTGGGCAATCAATGAGTATAAGTTTGGCATTCAACTGCATGTAGCAGAGATCCAAAGTAGCAGTGGCGTAAGCACAAACAAATTTGGGATTTGCTTTTCTCTCACATAGAGACTAGAACCATACGGGGCCCTATCCTGCTTCTCCTGCTGCTTTAAAGATTCTGGGAACGGGTAGATGGATGTGCAAGCACTGGCTTCCATTCTTGGGTCATACCTCATGGTCATAAAATGGCTGCTGAAGCTCCAGTCATCAGCTCCACATTTCAGGCAGGAAGAAGAAAGAAGAGGAAAGGACAAAAGAGGTGTACCTCCCAGGTGAATCAGCCATCTTTAAAGAAGCCTACCAGTGATCTCTGATTATTTCTCACTAACCACCTCTAGCTTCTTAAGGGAGGCTAAGAAATCCGTATTTTGTTAACTTGGGTAACTTGCCACACCAGCAATGAAAGTATTGTAATGATAAAAAAAAAAAAAATGGGAGAATGTTTATTAGGTAGGCAAATGCACTCTTTGCCCCAAGACCCAAATTTCCTGAAAGTATACTTCCTATATGGCCTATTGCAACCATGAACAAAATGTGACACAGATACTGACGACTTCCAAAGCCTCCGATCCTAGCAAAGTCACTGAACGGTTCACCATTCAGAAAGTCCTGCTGCCCAGGCACTGGCGTCAGCCAAGAACTCCAGGAAAATACTCTTGCACCTGCTCATTAGCTATTGGCTGGTCCAAATCTCTCCTCTGGAGAGCCTCCTCTGCTCAAATTGCCTCAAGTCTCTACTTCTCTTAGGGATATAGACAAAGCACAGGCCTTTGCCCTCATAGGATGTTGTGGGCTACTTAAGTGGCTTCTGTGCTCTGCTTTAGACAGAGCTGTATTTCCAAATGTTACAGTATTGGTCAAGGTAGGTAGAAAAGTGAACACAGGAATGGATGTAGAAGGATTGTGACTAATTGCCTACATTTTTGTTAACTCCCCAGCAATCAGGGTAAGCTGCCACTCTCTGCCCCATTGCGATCAACTTTTATTCCATGTCAGGGCCCACAAGGGCCCCATTTTTCATTGGCACAGCAAACAAGAGCCTCCACAATCCTCTGCTGGGGAAGGCACTCCAGAGGACCTTGGGACCACCTGCCCTTTGAGACTGAAATAGTTTGGAGCTCTGAGTGGGAACTGTGAAGCTGACGGCAAAACAATGTGACAGGGCTGTCCTTCCCACCAGCTTCCTCTTCCCCCATTTCCGAATTTCTTCCTGTGACATTTCAAGTTACAAGGCTCCCATTTCAGAACTTTGACTTTGAATGTCTGTTCATATTGGCCTTAAAGAAGATGGTGTCGTCAGTGACCTTTTTAAAAGACCACGGGGACTTAATTAAAAACTAAACTTGGCCACTTAATTCAGATGGTCCTGACGACTCCTCGCACCGATGTGAATTCATCCTTGTCAGCTTGCAGCCGGCTGCTGGCACTGCCCTCTGGTGTCCCGACATGGCGGAACTGCAGAATGACAGGCGGGCTCTGGCCCAGGCTTCAGGACCAGCGAGGTTGCTCTTGGCGAGAGAGGGCCCCCTGCCACAGAGAGCCAAGGGCTCTGACCAGGTGGGTAGTTCTTGGTCACTCGTGCCAGGAACGGCCCTCAAAAGGGAGAGAACGGAGGCACAGGGGTTTTGGTGAGGGCTAGTGTAGATCAAGGGAATTTCTCAGGGCTCTATCGGGCTACCCTGCCCGAGAATTCTCCTAGGTCCCTGCTCTCCTCTGAGTGACTTTATAAAGAGGCTAGAACCCGTATAATGTCTATCCTGCTTCCTCCTGCTGCTTTAAAGATTCTAGGAACGGGCAGATGGATGAGCAGACACGCATCCTCTAGGCCAGGAAACTGCAGCCCGGGTTCTGACTCTCTTGCCCGGGACCAGAGACCATCAGATTCATCTGAAAGACCAGGCTGGATGGTTGATTCTGTTCTTATCGCCTTATTAATAGTGACTTTCATTCCCCCTTCCTGGGCTAAGTTGAGCAGGTGAGCAGTGATGAGCTTTGTGCTCATAAGACAGAATGTAGAGTCCTCCCAGAGACACCTCCTGCCCACTCTTGCGTGCCTGACAGAAGTCAGGGAGCAGAGTCACTTCCCAGAGAAAAACAATCTCTTCTTTACCCAGCCACATCAGATCACTGTCAACTCGATGCAGCTAAGAAACATGGCGAGAACAGATCTTGGCGCTGAGGCCAAGGTCATCACATTCCTACCTTCCCCCTTCAGAAGGGAGAGAGTATAGTGAAAGGAGACCTCGAGTCTGGCACTTCCCCCACTAACTGGCTGTGTGACATTGGGCATGTTACTTTACCTCTCTGGGCCTCACTGCCACCTCTAAAAATAGGGCTAATAATTTGTGGCTTATCTGCAGATGATGATCTTGTAGGTTTCCTTTCACTTACGTTTGTTTGACAACGTACTCAGCATCTACCATATGCCAGGTGCTGCATTAGGTCTGAAGACGAGGCAATGAGCAGAGCATTCTTGTTGATTGCTCCATGGGCATGAACACCGGATGTCAGAGCTCCTGGGACTTCATGGCAGGTGACTCTCAAGATTGGTGAACAGCCTATGGAGAAGGGAGCTCAGCCACTAGCCAGGCTTGTGGGGCTTTTGGTGAGGTTCACCAGAGTCTAGAACAGAGAGTTTTATTCTGGGAGACTTTCCTGTCTTCCTAGGGGCCAAGGGCTCCCCACCTGCTGGGAGACCTCAACTGCTTTCCTCTGCTCCTAAAGGACGAAACACAGCACCAGCCTATAATTCTGATCCTTAATCATCATTTATTACAATTCTTTATGACCACAGACACACCAAAGAAAGCCTTTGAAAACCAGATGCTGCTTATGCCTGCAGAACTAGAGGAGGTTCTGGAAAGGATGTCCTGGCTGGCTTCTGTCATCGTAGGTCACCTGGAGACTTTGTATGCCATCAGGGCTTGTCAGTTCTTGCTGTCCCTCATCACTCCTAAGGGGGCAGTGTGACCCGGCTGCAGGTGCCTAGTAGCCACTGGCTCTCCCTGGAAGAAAAGAACCTCATTCTAGTCCTGTCTCTGCCACTGACTAGCTGAGTGGTCCTAGGCAAAGGGCACAGTCTCTGAGTCCCAGCAGCTGAGTCCTCAGTAAGATGGTGCTCACAATGCATCCCTTACTGGTTGTGGTGAAATTAAATGAGATGACTCAGGCAAACACTTGGTAAACTGAAGAGGCTCAAATCAAGGCCAAGTTTAGGATGAGGAAGACCTTGAGAAGGGAGAAATAGGCCAAGACCTGAGTCAATAGCTAAGACAGGGGCCACACAGGGCCCCCAGTTCTGGGCGACAAACCTCCTGAGACAACCAGCCTGCTGGGCTCTTTGCTGAGGGCCTGGCAGCTCCCACACTGCCCAAGTTCCGGATTTCCGGAGCCAGGCTAGAGAGGAGGCTGACTGCAGCTCCTTTGTCTGCCCAAAGTGGACACTCACCCTCTTGAGCCCCCCACCCTCCACCCCCTCCACAAGTGGGTTAAGAGCCTTGGAAAGAGAAGAGAATGTCGATGAAGTGGCTCTCGAGTGCTCTCAGCTGCGCTGACAGCCTACGGGCCTTGTCACCATCCCACAGCTGCATGGAAACACTGCCATGGCAGCTGGGGGAGTTCTGTGCCCATCTTCAGGGCATGCTTAGGAAGGGGTGCCCCACACCTCATAACCCAGAAGGCCCCTGAGGATCTGAGGGCCCTGGGCAGCTGCAAGGTGACTTTTACCAAGAGACCCCACTCCCCCTCTTAGGGGCCAAAGACTCACTGGGGCAAAGCACTAAGAAGCACGTGGCAGAAACGCTAGCAGAAAACATTGAGCAGCTCCCAAATACAGGTTCTGCCACTGAGGCTTCAGAATTTTATATGAGCTTTAGGACAACGACCCCTCCTATGTTCTATTCAAAGTCTCTGCTTTTCTACAAGGACCTGTGGCTAGACAGAGGAGAGCTGGCCAGGAGTATGGCTTGGAGAATTTAAGAGCTGGCCTTGGACATAGCTTCTGCTGTGGCTTCATTGCACCCTTAAAGGCACCACTCATGAGGCCTCTGAGGCCCGGCGAGGATAAATGACCGCCCAGACCCTCCAGCAGTTGAAGACCTCGTGCTGTGTGGAAAGAAAGAAAGAAAAATGAATCCAAGGGAATTCTAAAGTTACACAGCTAAAAAAGTGGGAGGAGCTGAGATTTGACAGTTTCCAGGGATTCCAAACTCACTCTCTTTCTCCTACACCCTGTAGCTTCTCCAAGAATATTGGAGTCTAAAGAGGGCAGAGTTTTCTCGAGGAGCTTCTGGTCCAATGAGGGAGATGGAGCACATCTGGATGGAAAGGACATGATAAAAATGAAAAAACACAGTACGTCATGAGTCCTGTGGCTCCCACCCAGCCCCAGCCCCACCCTTCACCTTACTCCTAGTTTCACCAACTCCTCCGTCCTTCCCTGCCTTCCTCTTCTGCCCACCTGCTTCTCCAGGTAGAGGAGTCCCACCACTTACTTCAGATCTCAGGGCAGGACCTGTGACCAGGAGGGAGGGAGGAAGTTTACTTTACTTTTCCGCAGTAAAGCAGAAAGCGAAAGGCAGGAGTTTCTGCAATTGTCGTCTCTTTGTTCTCTCTTTATGATTTGTCAGTCTGTAAGCATTCACTTGCCTCCACCACTGAGCAGAGAACAGACCTGGCCTTGCCCTGTGGGGGGAGGGGGACAGTTGTATTGTACCACCGGATCCCCTGAGTGATGGCAACGGATGGGCTAATCTGAGCAGCTTCCTGAAGAGGTGATCTGAGAACCATGACTCAGAATCTGGCTTCCCAGCTTCCTAGGGCTCTCAAATCCTCTTGAGAATCTCCTAAAAGCTATGAATGTTCGCTCTCCCTAAGGCTTATATGCACATTCACTCAGAAGTGAGGAATTACACAAGTTCTGCAAATCATTCCACTTGGTGCAGGCCAGGCCCTCATGGGTGACCCCCGTTCCAGATTGTCTCGTGCAGATAGGGCAACGTGGCTATGGAGAAATGACCAGCAGGCAAGACAGAGGCCACAGGGCCAGCGGAGTGTTCATTGCCTGTCTGTTCCCAGAGGTTGGGAGGTACTGGCCTGCCTACTGCATCCGCTTAGCACAAGGCCTCCTCCCTGGTCCCCACAGTGAGCAAGAAGGGGCTGTGGCTTGTAGCTGGGGACAGTGTGACGAGGCTGCTTGCTGCCATCAGCCTGAGAGAGCTGGTGGTGTGGAAATGCTGGTGCCCCTGCAGCATCCCGATAACGGTGCTGAATAAAGGTAATTTTCAAGTCACCAGTTAACAATGGCCAAGCGCGCAAGCCTTGACCGATGAGTCAGTCAATTACCGGGCAAGCCATGGGGGAACTGCTCTGAAGAGCCTCCTGGCCCATGGTCTATGTCCACACAAGGGTGACCTGCAGACGACAGCATCCTGGCTCCACGGAAGCCAAGTCCACAGCATTTGTTACTCCAAAGCCCTGGCATTTTTCCTACTGGAGAACCATTCAGATAAGCTGCAAGTCTGCGGAAAGGATGGGAGCCCTTTGTGCAAGCCTCCTAACATGGCTGGGCCATGGGCCTGCTCCCCTCAGCCCTCCCACCCCAGCTAGCTCCTAATCCCCTCACAGGAAAGAAAGGCATGCCAGGCCCAGCCCTCTGCTGTGGGTGGTAGCCTGCATCTCTTCTCTCAGCAGGCCTTTTCTGCCTGAGCTGAGGGTGTCTTGCTCCCAGCCCTTCCCTGCTCTGACCGCACCCAGCTCAATACCTCGGCTTTCTCATCCTGGAGCACACAGAAAACGGCCTTAGCTGGGAATGGTGCCAAACTCTCGTTTTTCCCAAGAACCCCCCTGACATCCCTCCTGGGCTCTCCACCCTGCCTCCCTCCACCCTTCCCTCTGGCCCCAGGTGCACTGCTCCCTGCACAGCAGCCACGCAGGGTGTACTGTGTGGTTCTTTTGCCTTGGTCCTTTCCATCGTGATGTGTTCTGTCTCCCTCATTGGACCAGAAGCTCCTCGAGAAAACTCTGCCCCTTTAGACCCCAATATTCTTGGAGAAGCTACAGGGGATAGGGGAAAGAGCATGAGTTTGGAATCCCTGGAAACTGTCAAATCTCAGCTCCTTCCACCTTCTTAGCTATGTGACTTTAGATTTCCCTTGCCCTTGTTTTTCTCATCCATGTAAAGGGAACAATGATACTTTTACAGGATTGTGTTGTTATAAGGACACAGTGTTGTATAGTAAGACGTAGTATCATAAGGATTCAGACAGTATTTCTTACCTGTATAAAGGGAACAATGCTACCTTTATAGTATTGTGCTGTTGTAAGGATTAAGCTATAGTGCTGTTAGGAGGTTTAAGACAATAACTATTTGGAAAATACCTAGAACAAGGCCTGAGACATCGTAGGCACCCAATACATGCAAGTGCCCCCATCCCAGGGGCTCGAAAAAAGGTCCTGGAATTTTATGTCATGTTCCATGTAGGGCTGTGAGCAAGCCCTCAGCTGTCCCAGGGACTCCTCTCTAGAGAGTCCAAAGACAAGCGGCCCCAGCCCTGGCATTGCACCCTGAAGGATGTGATGGGGGTGGGCACTGTTGGCCCCACGAGAAGACTGTGCTACTCGGGCTCCAGGGCTGGTGAGAGGGCCCAGCTGCTGACTCAGGGCTACCTTTTCCCCTGCTAGGACTTCCTACCTAGTGGCCAAGTGTAAGTCACTTAAACTTTCGAACCTCAGTTTCCTCACTGGTAAAACAGAGCATGTTCATATATATAACAACTCGATATGAGCCATAAAGAGCCTGACTTAGTATCTAGGACATAGCAAGTGATGAAGAAATTGTAGCGATGTTTAGCATTCTCCTGCCCCTCAGCCACTTCAGGCTTGCAGGACAGAGAGCTTTCTCTGAACTGCCAGATCCTTCTAGAAGCACTACCACCCTGATGGGGCCCCCTAGAGCTGACCTGAGGTCCAGGTGCAAGGCAGAGGTGGCCGGGATGCATGAGGCTGGACAGCAAGAGCATGTCTGAGATCTTGGGCAAGATGTAAAACCCTCTGAGCTGCCATTCCCTCTTCACTGGGAAGCGCCAATTGCATGTGCAGTCACGCCCTCACTGTTATAATCAGCTGGGGCCAACCCTGCACAAACTTCCCAGCAGAACACACAGGATTTCACTCTAAGGGTTATATGCCTTTAAGTTAAGTGATTCTCCTGGCGAAGGACTGTTACCCATGGAACACAGCTGGTTACAAGCATCCGCCAATTGTTAGACGTTAACACCTTAGTACAGCATTCAAATCAGATCACTTTTGGGGTGGCGGTGTGGGGGAGACAGGCTATTCCTCTGTTACCCACGCTGGAGTGCAGTGGTGCAATCACAGCTCACTGCAATCTTTGCCTCCCGGGCTCAAGCGATTCTCCTCCCTCAGACTCCCAAGTAGCTGGGACGACAGGAGCACACCACCGTGTCCAGCTAATTTTTGTATTTTCAGTAGAGATGGAACTTCACCGTGCAGCTCAAGCTGGTCTTAAATTCCTGGGCTCAGGTGCTCCACCCACCTCGGCAGCATCCCAAAGTGCTGGGATTACAGGTGTGAGCCACCGCACCCAGCCCAATCACTTTCTAATAAGGCAAATCCTCAAGACAATGGGTGAAGTGAGATGTATTAGGACAAATCTGATGAGAGAAGGAGTGGGGAGAACAGGGATGGAAGACCTGGGTAGGGAGGCCGGTGAGGGAGTGGTCCCGAGAAGGGCGGCCCCCGCCACCAAGGTATGTAGAAGGACAGAGACTACGGGCTGTGTCCCCAGCCTCCTTGAGCCTGGTGCAGCAGCCCCCGCAGGCACAGCTCAGGCCCTAATTACACCCTCCGTCACTTTCCCACTGAGGCTGAAATGGGGACAGTCACTCACCGTGCAGTGGCAATGACCTTCACAGACCATTTCTCCTCCTTCCAGCCTCCCACTTACCTGAGACCATGATCTCTTTTGTCTGTTGCATTCACGATGAGCCACAGCAGGGCCAAGTGCAGCCATGGCAGACACAGCTCTTCAGGTGGGGACAGCTGGGGTGCCGCAGGCCTCAGCCACACAAAAGGTTTCCCACAGAAGCTAATTTCTGGAAGACTTAGGGATTTAAGGCTGAGCCCCGCAGACAGGGCTGGCTGAAGAGCCCCATAGGAGTTGACTCTGGGAGCTGGGGACCCAGGAAAGTGGGTATAATCTTGGACTGCATTAATGCAAAGCAATGTTTAAAACAGAGGAAGGTCATGTTCTTCTGGACTTTGCTTGGTCAGGCTACATCTGGAATTTTGGGTTCAGTTCTAGAAACCAGTTTGAAAAGGGATATTAACAAAACAGAATAACCAAGATAGTTAAGGTCAAAAGACCATGTCAAATGAGGAAGAGGCAGGCCTGTGTGATGGTGAAGTATGCAGACCTCAGAGTCAGGCTCCTGGGTTTACATTTGAGCTCAAGAAATGCTCAACAATGCAAGCGAGAGTGAGTATCCACACTCATGTTGAGATCAGCTTCCAAAGGACTGTGGCAGCTCCGCTGCAGTAGCCCTGGCCAGTATTCAGAGGGAGTCCCTGCTCCTAAGGATGAGGCACAGCAGAAAGAGGAGCATTCAGGAGTAGCCGAGCAGAGCCTCAGCCAGCAGCTGGGGCACTAGGAAAGGTCCAGCCCCAGCCCCAGGAGGCAGGGATGAAACGCCAGCAAGCTCAGGTGAGGTGGCAGGATAAAGTGGGTTGAGTCACTGGCACCCCTCCCAAGCTTCAATGACTGGTGCACTAGTCGGGAAACTGAAGCTGGGAGGTAAAGGGCTGAACTCATGCCCTATAGGGAGTGTCTGTGACACGGATGACTCAGTGCCGGAGAAACAGGATGTGCTTTGGGTGCAGAAGCATGGGAGTGCTTATCCCAGCACTGCTGTGTGATGAACTATGTTACTATGCACTAGTGACTCAACCTCTCTGAGTTTCCGTTTCCTCCTTTGAACACAAGAGTACCTACAGGGTTAAGGCCAAGGGAAAAAAACTTAACAAGACAACTGACATGCGTAGCTCTCTCTCACTTTCCCAAGCACATGGGACCTTGAATTCGTGCCTGCTGGTGGGCAGACAAAGGACGGCTGTCACAGCCCAGCCTGCCTTGACCAGGAGCAGCACAGTTCCTGGCCAAAGCTAGCCATAGTGCCTCCATCCAGGAGGAGTCAGAGGGCATCCCCACACCCCACGCAGGCTGCAGCTTCTATTCCCCTGCACGCAGACACTGCTGACAGCCCAGACTCCTTCAGCTCTGGAGGGCTTGGAGAGCCCTTCATCTGCCATTGTGTTATTTGTTGTCCCTGTTGTCGTGATGAACAGAAGAGAAATATTGTCTTCAGCCAGAGCCGCAGGAGGCAGACACCTCATGAGGCGGTGGCTCCAGGGCAGTAATTGCTCTGATTGGAAGGCATTTCCTCAGGTTGCTGGAAAGGACTGGGAGAGGCAGCTAGTGTGGGTGCCCTGGGTTCCAGAAAAATCCTGGGGGCTTGCAGCTCCCTTGAAGAATGAGCGCAAGGCTCCACAGCCCAAATTGCTGTTCTCTCTTTCTCCCTGCAGCAAGCTCCCTGCTGGAGTGACTGATGCCCTCGGTCTCCCCTAGCCGCCCCCCACCCACCACCACTTCTTCCCAACCTCAGCTCACTTGTTCTCAGGAGACAGAATTCCAGCCCCGCTCATAAATCCATTCATTTGATGTATATTTCCTGAGCACACGTGCTAATTGCCAAGCTGTGCTCTAGGTTCTTGGGATTTATCAGGGAATAAAACAGCTCCCTGCCCTTGTAGGCCTTACCTTTGAACCAGGGAGACAGACTCTAAACAAAGCATAATAAATTGGTAAATTATATAGAATGTTACAGCGTGTTCAATGCTATGGGGAAAATAGAGCAGGGGTTGAGGAGGATTGGAGTACCCGAGACAGTTGCAAGCCTTAGGAATCAAAAGGGAAATTTTGGCAAGGACTCCTCCTCTCCTTCCCCTCCCTGCCTCAGGGCCCCCAGCAAGGCTCCACCCAAGCTCCTCCAGGTTGCTATTCTAGGGAAGGGGAGTCCCCAGATTCTGGGTTGGAGTCCCCAATTTCTATTGCCGCCCCTACCAGCCAGCATGGCCCTCCCAGGTAACTTGCATTTTGCAAAGCACTTTTAACGTGCAAAAAATCCCATCTAAGCCTCTCTTCAAGGATCCTCATGGCCAAGGGCACTTATTTCCATTTTGTGGATTAGGAAACTGGGGCTTTAAGATGCTGAGTAACAAAGGGCAAGGGCACACAGCTGTAATAAGTGGTAGAGCCAGACCTTAATCTGGACCTTCACCCCCCATCTGAGCCAGACCTTGATCAGGACCTTAACTCCCACTCTGAGCCAGACCTTGATCAGAACTTTGACTCCCCAGCTGAGCTCTTAGCTAGTGTTGCTCTCACATCCCTGATCTCATTGCATCCCACAATGATTCCATGAGCAATAAACATGAACAGTAAAGCCCATTTTGCTGATGGGAAACTAAAGAGTTTAAGTAACTTGCCCGAGGTCACACAGCTAGCAAACACGCAGATATAGGACTTGTCCCCAATCTACCTCATGGCCCAATGCTTTCCCCATGAGCCCTAGATCAAAGTCTTCCAGTCCACCTCTCCCTTCTTCCTAAAGCCCTCCAAAGACAGACCTCCGGCCCTCCCTGAACCAGGGCCCAGCTCTCCTTGGAGTCATTCATTCCTTGCATTCAATCACTCCCACAGAAACTAAAAAGAAGAGAAAAGATAGATGGCAGTAAGAATTGTGTTCAACTATTTTACTTAAGTCATAATCATTCCTAATCTAAATTTGCTGGAATGTATTACACAACCTAATCATTCTCATATATTGTACTGCGGTTTCAATTTAGTGAAAAGTAAAAGCCATTCAGAGGCAGAAATATGTTAAATGAACATCTCCCCGATCACAGTCCTTCAGCGAGATACAGCGCAGCCAGATTTTTCGGATTCCAGGATTGGTGCTGCCTGCTCCGCTTTTGGTTTAGGTGCATTTCTGGCTCCTCTCCCACACACAATGGAAGGCTGAGTGGAGAGCACTATGAGGGCTGCAGGCTACAGGGATGGGGCGAGGGGAGGGCTGTGGGTTTGGGACTCACTGCTCCTGATTGGAAAGCTGCCCAGCCAGGGTCCGCAAAGTGCTCCTGGCTTACCTCCCTGCCTCATGCCTCACAGCTCCCCTGCAGCTCTGCTCCAGGCCAGACCAAACATGCCATCACTGGAGCAGAGCGTGTTCTTTCTGACCTCCCAGCCTTTGCACGTGCTGCCTCCACAGCCTGGAGCGCTCTGCGAGCCCTGGCCTTCATCTCCCTGCGTCCTATTTGTCCCTCAGGTTTCAGCTTGGATGTCATGCCCCCAGGGGACATTTTCCAAAAACTGGTGTATCTGGGGAGTGGCTCTCCCTACCCATCATCACAGGGCTCTGGGCTTTTCCACTGGAGCGTCCATCACACTGCATTGTCTTTGTCTGTTGATTCATCTTTCCCACTGACTCCAAGGTCCCTGAGGCAGGGTCTCCAGCTGGTTTACAGTTGTACAGTTGTGCCCACCATGCTTAGATGTGTATTGGCTGAATCCACCACCCCTAGCCTTCCAACAGTGACTTGCCCTTCTCCTGGTACTTTCCTGCCCCTTGCCGCAGGCCTGCCCCAAGATCTCCCTGCGAGCTGGGCCAGGTATTATCCTCATCTGGATGGTTAGCTACCAAGGAGCCCCCAGCAGACCGGTCCCCAAGTGATGCGAAGCCACCTCCCAGCTCCTGACCCAGTGCCTTCACGATGCCACCTTGTATCCACTACTTCAACAGGGACAAGTGGCAGCTCCCAAGTCCTCACAGGCCAGAGAAAGTGGTGAGGCTTGATGTGGCATTGTAAACATTGAATTTGAAGCCGAAAGACCCAAGTTCAACTCTGACTTCTGCTAGGTATGATTTACAGTCCTGAGTGAGTTACCTAATTAATCTCACTGAGCCTCAGGTTAAAAAAATGTAAAATAAAAATACCTGAGACCTCTAAGTGTTGTTATTCAGCAACTAATGACAAGCAGAAAGAGGGCGGGGTTATGTGCTTAAAGGCAGCAGAGCTCCTGTGAGTAGAGAGGCCACAGGACCCTTCCATCGGCTCACGTTCAGTGAGAGGGTCTCAGCAAGACAGCTTTGTACTTGATGGTAACTATCCCATCCGAGTTGGATTACCCAGTTACCTACTTACTCCATGGTGATTTAAACCAGGGAAATGGCAGCGCTAAACAATGTCACTTTTATTGATTTTAGCTCCATGTTCCTCGTGAACAAGGACACATGAAGAGTGGCCACTCTAATTCAAGGTCCTCAGGTGCCTTTTCTGGGCCAAACATCTTGCTGTGTTTTCCCTAATGTGCGCTGTAATCTGAGCTCATCTCTCACCTCCCATCACCCGAACGCTGCCGCGTCCAGGGAAGGATCCTGTGGCTGAGTAATGCTCTCCAATAGAGAGTTTGTTTTTAAAGAAAGGAGGTAAAGAATAATGTTCCTGTTCCAAGTTGCTGAGGGAATTAGGAAGGCAGACGGCCATTACTCAGGCTGGAATTGTGCCAGGGCTTATGATATCATATTTATTTGCCAAGAAAAACATCTCCCTCCTATCTCTCAGGCAGCACAGGGAAGCTGAAGGCCAACTCCAATCAAGTTCCATGCGGTAAGTTTAAGACACACAGATGGAACTTAACGAGAGCGACAGTCATTTACATTGATGGAGTACCTTTTAGCTAGATGCCCCCCCAGAGTGTGACAAGCATTCTGGACAGAGGAACAGAAAGGCGTGGAGTTTAAGCACTGCATCCTTTCATTCCCACGTTCCACAGAGGTGCTTCCCCTGGGGTCTCTTTGCCACTTGGCATGAGGGTGGAACTCTAAGCTGTCTTCCTATCCAGTCCACTTCTTCCAAACTCTGTTAAGAAAGCAATGGGAGCACATCCCGTTGATAAAACTTCACAAGGTATCTTCATAAGGGTTAGTTCCTGGCCTGTAATTCCAGCACTTTAGGAGGCTGAGGCGGGCAGATCACTTGAGCTCAGGAGTTTGAGAGCAGCCTGGCCGACGTGTTGAAAATCCGTTGCTACTAAAAATACAAAAATTAGTCAGGTGTGGTAGCGGACGCCTGTAATCCCAGCTACTGGGGAGGCTGAGGCAGAATAATCACTTGAATCTGGGAGGGGGAGGTTGCAGTGAGCCGAGATCGCACCATTGCACTCCAGCCTGGCTAACAGAGCGAAACTGCATCTCAAAAAAAAAAAAAAAAGAAAAGGAAAAAAGGTTACTTCCTTTATGATGCACTCCAGAGAGCGCTACAGATGAAGCCACTGTGGTCTGATATCTGTATTATTGAGTTAAATGCCCATTACTGGGGTTGTGGCCTGTTGACAATGACCCATGTGTGGTAATGACGTCTGGCCTGCAGCTTCAAGGGTGTCACAGTGGGGAAGCTCTGCCCCAGATCTAAATGACATCCCTTCTGCTTCAGCTTCAGTCCAGTTACATGCTGGAGAAGAGCTGGTAGTGTCATCGGTAGTGTTATTCTGAGCGCCCTGGTACAGGAGGAGAGTTAAGCCTACATGGGACACTGAGAAAGGCCACCTTTGTTCCCCTCCGCCTGCCTCTCAGCCAGGCTCTGCCATACCCACAGGCCTGGGCCGAGCTGAGGAGCATGGACAAAATGAGTTTTCAGACTACTTGGGGCTTCGTATGGGAAAGGAAGGGGCCCATCCTAGAGTCCGGGAGAATGAGGATCTGCAATCAGAGGGTGAACCTTGAGAAGTTTCAGGGGCAGGCAGAAGAGTGCATCCACAGGCGCTGGCCAGACAGTGTAGAGGGGTTGGAATAAGCTGTATAGTATCTAGATCTGGCAGAAAGAGATGGGAATGCCAATGCCCTAATTCCAGGGTGCCAACCGTCCACACTGCTTACAGACCATGCCCCCAGCTATGTTGATTGTCTGTTTTCCTTGCTCAAGCACGTAGCTCAAGCCTGCAGAATTTGTCGGGTGACCTGGCTGCCGCCACTGCTCAAATTTTGCTCACGAGGATGGCTTAGTGACGGATACATCATCTCAATTTCCTGGAAGTCCTGAGGGGCAGCCACCAGATTGTGCACACTGAATGTCAGCTACATTAAGCTAACACATTCACATCATTGAAAAACCCTATTTACACATAATAAACATGGGGATAGTTGCCACGGAGGAAATAATATAGTATTGATTAAAACAATGGCCTGTAATGCTTTCTGAAAGCCCGCAGCCACCAGCCGCCTCAGCAGCGGGCTGCACACAGGCAGCCTCCCTACCTGGCCGCCTCGGGCCTGCCACCAACTGTCAGTTTCTGAATGGAGAAGACAGGCATTTCCCCAGGCCAGGGTCTTGACAGGAGGAGCCTCCATTTAGGAAGCCCTCGCTGGGTGCCAGGCACTGTACTGAGGGCTTGTTCTTGTTTATCCCCATAGCAGCTCCTTGAAGTGGTCGGATCATTCTTCGCATTTTACAAAGTTGGGAGCAGACTCACAGAGGAGTTAAATGTCTTGCCCAGGGTTGCACAATTAATAAGTGATGATGGTGGGATTCGAACCTGGGTCTCTCTAACTCCACAGCGCATCCTGTCCTCCTCATGCTAGCCTCCTTTGTGTATTCATTTTCTATCTTGATATGTAAATATATGAAGAGAAGCTCTGGGTGCACATGCTGAGGCCCCTGACAGGGTATCACTGGTTCAGTGGGGGCGGTCTGTGACCATCTCAACCTCGGTCATAATCCCAGCTAACCCAAGCTGGAGAGAAGACCTGCGATTTGGCAGAACTGGAGATTTCAGAGTCCCCGAAATAGGAAATCTCATTTTAGAAAGGCGGCTTATTGCCCTGGAGCCGCTAGCAGGCCTAGAGTGGGGGCATACTTTCCCTGGTAACCACACAGTACCCTTGGCTCAGAAGGAGTTCACCCACAGTGAGCTGAGGATAGCAGGAAGGTCCAGGACCACATCTGCCATGGTGTGTAGACAGAGGAGACTCCAGGAGCACACGTGAGGTATGGGGCCCGGCGAGCCAGCTGCCCACGTCCAGGACCACATTTTTCCATGATGGTGGGTAACTGGCACGGGGAGAGATGGGAGCATCTGAGTAGTAAGAACAGATAGCAGTGCCCCTCTGTTAGCAATGAGCAGCTCTGCCGTGCTCTGCCATTTACTGACTGTGTGGCTTTGGGCAAGTCACTTAGGCTATCTAAGCCTCATGCCAAAAGTAAGGATAATACTTCTTCGGTACATCAGATAATTAAGGAAAATACTACAGTATGTCAGTGTTGCAAAGGCTTGAAAGAAAAATGTGTGGCCGCGTGAAACATGTGCCTTCAATAGTCAGCACTCAGTTGAGGTCAATCCTGATCTTTCAACATTTTTGCAAATACTTGGTGACCTTCCCCTCCCATCTTCATGGGCCTTCAGACCTGCAGATGCCCCAGTCTTCTGCATTCAGTTCTCACCCCTTCCCTACCTGACCTGTAGCTAAGGCCAACCATCTGCCTGCTTCTCAGCTGTCCCTGCCATGTAGTCCAGATTGGGAAGGTAAATGGGCAGATTTTGTGTCTGCTGAAATCCTTGCTTCACTGGGTTTCACTTTCTTCTGTAACGGAGGATTTCCACTAAACCCCCGAACCATGTCTGGATTATTGCTTCCGGCAGCATCAGGGGAATGCGTTCTGATACCAAACACCAGAGGCAGAAACACAGACCAGGGCTTAGCAAGGCAGGTGAAGGTGCCATTGTGTTGCTGCTGGTGAAACTCGGGCCGCTAGCAAACAGCACGACCTTGCAGCGCACAGTGGCAGGAGCCGGTCCTGGTCTGGCCTGAGGGGGAGGACAGGCCATGCAGAGCATGCTCAGTTGAGAGCACAACCCTCGCTTGAGAGATGAGAAGATAGAAGCCCTGAGAGCCTCCACAATTGGCTCAATGTCACCCAGTAAGGCCAGAGGAATCACACAGGAATCCAGGGCCAGACGGCAGAAAGGAGCCTGGCTTTGTGGTGGGAAGATCTAGGTTCCAGTCCTTCTGTCACACAGCCACGTGACCTTGGGCAGGTTGCTTAAGCCCCAGGAGTCTCTGTTTTCCCATCTGTGGAATGGAACGATGAATACCAGCCCTTATGTAACCAGGGATCCATGAGGCGGGGTATGGTCTCTTTCCTGTGCTCAGTTCATAGCCAGCCCCTTTCCAGCACCTTCCCTTCCCTTCCCTGCCACGTCAGGACAGCAAAGCCTCTTGTGTGAGGTGCTTCACCTCCTACTCTGGGTCTGAGACATGACCCTGGTTCAAAAGGAGACTCCTCATTGAAGGACATGGTGATTATAGTTAATAACAATGTATCGTATAATTGGAAATTGCTCAGAGAGTAGGTTTTAAATGTTCTCACCATATCCACAAAAAAATGATACATATGTGCGGTAATGAATATGTTAATTAATTGATGTATTCATTCCACAATGTATGCTTTTATCAAAACGTCATTTTATATACCATAAATAGATCTATAACTTTTAGTTTTAATTTTAAAAATCAATGAAAGTTTTAAAATTGAATATAGGCCGGGCACAGTGGCTCATGCCTGTAATCCCAGCACTTTGGGAGCTGTGGAGGGCACATCACCTGAGGTCAGGAATTCAAGACCAGCCTGGTCAACATGGTGAAACCTTGTCTCTATAAAAACACAAAAATTAGCCAGGTATGATGGCAGGTGCCTGTGATCCCAGGTACTCGGGAGGCTGAGACGGGAGAATCGCCTGAACCCGGGCGGCGGAAGTTGCAGTGAGCTGAGATTGTGCTGGGTGGCAGAGCAAGACTCTGTCTCCAAAAAAAAAAAAAAAATTAATATAATGTGACCAGCTGTAAACCCCCAAACTGTAGCAAAATTATATTTGATAATCTAATCAATGAGGGGAGGCCCCGAAGCCCTGGAGCCCTGACTTTATCCGCCACCCTTCATTCCTCAACTGCTGCCCTGCCTCCATGCTCTGTAAACTGGCACTGCGGGCAGGGTCTGAGAAGAGCTGTCTAACCCTTCCAGAGCTAGGACCTGGCATTCACATGAGCACCTACTTCACCGTAGGCCGTGGATCTGCACAGAAGATTCACTTATTTATGAAGCACATGCAGAGACTGGAAGGGGATGCCATTGAGGTTCCAGTGCAACTCGGAGACTGTAATGTCGAGGAAGTAGGAGGAAAAAAACAAAAGACAGGGACCTCCTGGAACAGGTAGGGCCAGGTAGGGTGGGGAGGGGAGGCTGCCTTAGACAGGAAGAGTCCAGGGCAAGTTCTTCCTTCCTGAATCAGAGGGGAAGGCAGAGCGAAGCAGTCCTGGACCACACGTGGCCCGGCTTGTCCAGGGTACACAGAAACTGCCAGGCCCCCTCCTGCAGGAGGGCAGTGAATAAATGTACCTGACAGCACATGGGGCTGGGCCAGGGTGAACTAGAGGCTCCATCGCAGGAGAAGCAATTCCAGGCCCTACTCTCTGCACTCAAAGTCCTCCACAGTGCGCCTCCACCGACCTTTCTAGACTTCCCTGCCCAGATCCTGCCTTCCTGACACACTCAGGGACCCCCTTGCCCATTGCTGCCTGAACCCTTGGCTCAAGCCATTTCTCCTCCAAGCACATCCTCCTGCTCTCTTGCTGACCAGTCCCCAGCATTCTAGATGGCCCAGTCTAGTCCCGCCTCCTCCACGAAGACCTTCCTGGCCAGCCCAGCCATGGTGGCTTCGGATGTCCTTTGCATACACACCCTGCCTCTCCCACTGCGGTCCTCTGGGGGCTGACATTGAGTCTAGTGCATCTTTATGCTTTCAGCTGTGCTCTGTAACTGGGCCCCCCAGCAAGTATGTATTAAATTCTTACTGTGGACCTGACACAGTGACAGTGCCAGCTGTTAAAAGATGACGTGGCTCCCTCTTTTAAGGACCTCACAATTCAAGGAGACAGACAGACATGTGAACAGATAAATGTCGCACAGAGGTGGAGAGAGGCAGCAGGTCGTGAGAGCAGAGAGGGCATTTGGACGTGTTGCTTACCAGCAGTGGTAACCTATAAGCATTGTCCAGATCCAGGTGCAACTCCAGATAAAAATGCCATCATCCCCCTCAGTGCTCCCCACTCTAAAGCCACTCTAAAGGTTCATTTGCCTCCTTTATACCCCATCCTGTTTTTTCTGCCCCTCTTCTCACTGTCTCCCCAGTTCTCTTCCACTGGCTTCCTACATGAACCCAGCCCCGCTTATTCATGAGAGAAGTTATTGGTTAAATTAGAGAGTGGTTCCCAGGGACACTGAGCACTCTGCAGAGGAAAGGCGCAGTAGAAATCTAATAAGTAAATCAGAGAGATAAAAGCTCAGACAATAACCAGGAGGATTTAAGAAATGAGGAGCTGCAGTCTCAGGTACCCGAGGAAGTCATAACTGACAGAGCAGCTTGCACCCCCTGGCCCTGGATGCAATTTAAGAAATTGGATTTTATACTCACCTGCATTTGGGAGCTAACCACCCTCCCACAGGATAAATCCTACGGGCACTTGGTGGAACTCCCTGGGGCCTGCACCACTGTCATTTGTTCTAGATGACCCCGTTCATCCTCCAGGACCGTTGATGGCTGGCAGGAAGGGAGGGCCTCTCCAAGACACTGGTGAACTCTGGTGCAAAGGCTTTTCTTGGTCATGGCTTCTTGGAGGCAGGACACAGACAGAGCATGGACTTTGGGTTTGATCCAGATCTGGTTCTGCTGCTGTGTGGCCTCAGACAGATGTCTCACCTTGCTGGTCCTCGATGTCTTCATGAGTCACATGTAAAATCCTGTCTCTAGGCATGGTGAGGATAAGCGAGAGAGTGTGTGAAAAGCATTTTGCAGGGTAGACACTTGCTCACAGATGGTCAATATGTGGTGTCTCGTTTCCATCTTGGAATCAGTAAGTCCAGACTGGGTGTGATAGGAGAACCTGGAACTTTTACATCTCCAGGGACAGGGGACAGTCGTTGAGACAGAAGGAGCAGGACTGGTGCTGAGTCAGCAGTCCAGAAGCCTGTTGGTCAGGAATAGTTTTCCATACCCACTGGGAGAGCTCTCCATGGGTGTGAGGCAGATTCTGAATCTATCCCCCTGGACCTGAGCAGGCAGCATGTATACATGCATACACACTCACCCACGTGCTCCACATGCTCTCACACATTCATGATACTCGCTGTTCACAATGTGTCCACCCACAGGAACACGTCACACCCCAAATTCTCACCCCATCCCCACCTGTGTGCACGTACACACGCCCACTCATATTAGCACGTAGGCACCGAGTCACCCTCATGTGGAAGTTCATCCCTTTTCTTTCCTAGTATGTGATCCAAGGCTCTCTTCCAGTGAAATTCCATTTTGCCCTCCTCTTTCTTTGCAAGGTACCATGGAAGGACCAGGGAATGAAGCCAGAGTCTTGAATTTGCAGAAAAGCCAGGGTGGGGGCGGGGAGGGAGCATTTCCTGGGCTGCAAGCATCCCAGGACCCAAATGTCCTAAGGGTTGTTTCTTTTGGAAAAGAAAAGATTGTCTGTTAAACTTCGCAGTAGTTGGGTGAAAGAGGGATTAGTCTCATTCTGTGTTGCCTCACAGTGCAGATTTGGAAGTAATGAGGCAAAGTTGCAAGGCAGGAGGGAATATTTAAGCTCAACATAGAACTCTAAGATTATTTAAACTCTCCAAAAATGAAAAGCACAGCTTGCAAAGTAATGCGCTCCCTGTCTTTAGAACCATCCAAGGGAAAGCCATGTGACGACTTCTCCAAGGCGATAAAGAGGGAATCCTTTAGCACTGGGTTTGAGGGTGGCACTGATTAAACTCAAAGGCCCTTTTTGTTCAAAGAATCTAGAACTGGACGGTCATCACTCAGCTTCTCACTCAGCTATTCTCCCTGAAGGCAAGGATGATGTCTAGAACAGAGGAAGGACCGTTAGTTTCTTTCTTTCTTTCTTTCTTTCTTTCTTTCTTTCTTTCTTTCTTTCTTTCTTTATTGAAACAAAGCCTTATTCTTTCGCCTAGGCTGGAGTGCAGTGGCACAATCACAGCTCACTACGACCTCTGCTTCCCAGGTTCAAGTCATTCTTCTGCCTCAGCTTCCTGAGTAACTGAGATTACAGGCACCTGCCACCACACCCGGCTAATTTTTTTTTAGTTTTGTATTTTTAGTAGAGACAGGGTTTCGCCACATTGGCCAGGCTGGTCTCGATCTCCTGACCTCAGGTGATCCACCTGCCTCGGCCTCCCAGTGTTGAGATTACAAGTGTAAGCCACTGCGCCCAGTTAGTTTTTAGGGTGCTGGTTGCCAGCTAGGACCCCCTCCCCACTCTGAGTTATCAGACCCAAATTTGTCTAACAGCTGCCCTGGACCTTATTCCCAGAGACCTGGCTTTTTTCTCTGGGTTTTGTCCCTGCCCCTGCCATCGACCTGACCTGAGCACAGAAGTCCTGATACTAAATTTGTTTCAGGTGACACTTTGATGAATTCAGACCCAAACTCACTCAGCTTATTGATCCTAAAGAAAATGTTCATCCTTTAAAGATCACCAAATTGCATATTTAATCCATGTGCCACACACCGGGTCGATATGAAACGCTGCCAAGACAAACATTTTGCTGAGCCCTTTATTGAAAGAGAGCTCTGTGACATTCTATTTCTCTCTTCCCTTCCACATGGACTGAGCCCCCCCAGAGGTTGAGTGGCCATCAGCAGGAAAGGCTCAGGTCCTCAGCTACGGGAGCCTTTGAACCTCTCTGAGCCTCAGTCTTCTCATCTGAGAAGTACGGGAAGCAGCAGCTCCCTCCCCAGTTACAGTGTGGACTAAATGGCGTAACTGCGTGTGTCTAACGTGCCCCAAAGATAGCAGCATCTCAGTAAAGGCTCATCTCCTGTCCTTCCTTTTGCATTCCAGTAGGGAGAGCTTCATTTGCAGCTCAGAAATCCCTTGCTCCTCAGCTGATTAAAAAGGACTCTCTCAATGTGCATCAAAAATCTAAGTGCCAGAGAAGGAAGGAAGCAAATGAATGAACTCATATATGCATGTATGCCCACACTCAAACCAACTGGTGGTACCGAGCACCAGCCACATGCAAGGCCAAGCCGTGGTGGGTGGCACACTGCCAGCTTGAGATAGGGTTTGGTGAGAGCATTTTGAAGACAGGGATGCTGAGGTCCTGGGACATTTAATAATTTGCCCAAGCCCACAGGCGACTTCCTACCACTAAGTTATGTGTAAGGGAAAGGAACTAAATAGATGCTGTCTAAAGTGGAAGCTCAGGGAGGCAAAAATTCTTGTCTACCTCGTTCATCACGATATTCATAGCAACCAGAACTGACACAGAGTGAGCTCTCCTTGAATGAATGAATGAGTGAGTGAATGAATGAATGAAATTAGGACAAACTCAAAGATGAAAACCTGAATGACTGGAAGGTTAGCTACATAAGGCTGACATACCTTAGCTACATACCTGAGGCTGACTTATAACTCTGTAAAAGGAGGGACAAACGGAGGAAGGGGCACAGCTGGAGCCCTGCTCAGAGTCCTGTTCTCAAACCAGCAGAGAAGATCTCAGACCTCAGCCTTCACCTTGGCCCCCAGAATTTGGAAGGGACGCACGGTGCTAAATCAAATATTAATCTGTTGAATATTAAAGTAGATCATTCCTGCCGTGGAGTCACTCACCACATAGACGTATGCACTGAGTGCCTACTATGTGCCAGGCTCTGTGCCAGGTACTAGAGATTAATAGAGATGGTTCACACCTCACAGTCTGGAAGAAACCATGGTCACATCTATAGGGAGTCTCATAGCAAAGGTATGAATGAATGAAGAGGTATGAATGAGGCGATTGGGGCTGCCCAGAGGAGGGGGTGCCTATCTAGAAGGCCACACACAGAGGGAGTTTCTTGGTGGGCTCTTGAAATTTGAATGGAATGTGATACAAGAGAGGGGTGTGAGAATCCCTGATAGAAGGAACAGTGGCCCCAGTAGGACAACCACCAGGCACCCCCTTTCCCTGAGAGCTGAGCACAGCTGTTCCCTGAGCTGCTGTGGGTATGAATGCCAACAGCATAGCAGTCTCTATTCAAGCTACAGAACTGGAATCCTCAGGCTAATCTTAGAGTATTTTCTTATTTTCCTGACCTCTGGCATACCCCTGTACTTTCTAATGATATATTATGTTATTTTTACAACTAAGTACCATTTCTAGTGACTTACAATGTGTCCAGCCTTGGTTCTGTACATTTAGACAGGGCTTAGGAACACACCTTTCTTTACTCTTATCTCCCAGTATTTTACATTCATTATCTCCAGTCCTCATTGCAGCCCAAGACCCCTCTATTGTACACACTGAGGAAACTGGTGGTGGGCATCTCTGTTCAAGAGCCAAGAGGCAGTTGGGACGCCCACACTACTGTGTGAGAAGGCCCCAGGGCTGTGGGGTCAATGGTCCAACCTTCCTAGGCTGGCTTCTCTTGGCCTCAGGAGCCAGGAGAGAACCTGCCCCTACTGTCCAAAGCTTTAAGCCAGGATAGCATAGAACTTCCTACTCCCTGGACTTCTCAGCTTGAAGAGCCCTCTTTCTCTTAAACCAGGCTCCTTCACTATGTCCTCTGGCCAGGGAACTTTCTCCAGATTAAGAAGAAGTATAAATTCTCCTGCAGTTCAGGCCCTCGGTCACCAGCCTCCTCCGCATTGCCATGACCACCCTCCAGAGACTGACAGAGCCTGAGTCAAGAACCCCAGTGGTTCATGTGGGTAAACAGATCCCAGAGGCACACTGATCCCCATCTCCAATGTGCACTGAAAACCTCGTGAGCATGACTGTTCCTGAATAGACCCAGGAATTGCCAGCGTGGACCCAGGTATTTTCTGATACCATTCATTTCTATTCCCAGAAATATTAAGCAGCTCATGAATAACCAAATGAATGGGTTGGTGGGAGTAGGTAAGCAAGGGTGAAAGGGGTGCAGAAACAGCATTTTCTCTTCAAGGGAGATTTCTGTCTAAGGAGCCATCTCCTGGAATTCCTTCCCATTCTCCGAATGCATGCACACATGTAAGCACACACTATCCCACCCACCCTTGTCCTTTGTTCTGATGGGGCTGCTAGGTTGGATAACCCCAAATGAGGTCTGCTCTCTGGGGCGCAGCTATTGATGTGTGGGGTCTGTGCAGTCCCTGGCATTCCTATTAGCAATCAGACTCCCACTGGGCTGGCCTTGTGATAAATAAACTTTCATGTTCTTATTGAGTGATGGCTGGTGGCTCAGAACCGCTCCCCTGGATCTGTTTGAGGTTGATTCCGTACTCAAAGCCATCATGCTCTCCTTTGCCCCCTCACTGCTGAAAGGTTATCATTAAAGAGAAGAAAGGAGCTTTGATTTTTGTTGCTGGGCTACCAGCTTGGATCTGGGACTCTGAGGGAGGTGGGGGAGTTTGGTTTTACCCCAAGCGTTGTGGTCAAATCCCAGCTCTGCCATTAGCAGCGGGGTGATTTTGAGCAAGAGAGACTGTGGAACCTCTCTGATCCTCAATGTCCTCCGTGAATGTGGAGGGTTAAAGAAGAACATGTATCTGCTTCTTCACCTGCAAAGCTCTGCAGGTGTGGTAGTTGCCGATAATACTCAGTTAACCTGGTTTCCACATTCTGTGATCCATACTCTAATCCCTCAGAATGAAGCCCCTTGTCTGGGGCCTGTAAAGGGGCTTCCATGGAGCTTTCTGGAATGTGTGGAGCTTCCACAAAGTATCTTTGACAAGAACAGAATGGGTAGAATCAGGAGCAGGACCCAGGCCAAGCAGACAAAGCTTCCCATGCAATCTTGACCTTAACCCTGTCCCAGAGATATCCCCCCAGCAAGAGAGGGGATCCACTGTCACCTGTGGTCCCTGTATTCCTCTCCTCTCTCCACCGAAAGTGGCAGAGACTATATTTGAGATTTCTCGTTTTTGAAGACAAAAGAAACAGTAGGCTAGGGCCTCCATCCAACTGTCTGGGTAGCTAGATAAATAATTACTAAATAAATAAATAAATGAAAATAAACAAAGAAAGCCTCCAATGGGCTTGAATTGCTGCCGTGCTGAGAGGTAACTGGCAGAATCAATTTAATTATAAGATACAGTGTCGTAATGGGGTGTGTGAGGCTTAAGGAGGATTTCAGTAATGGGAGGACAGCGGGGTTCCCTGCCTTTTCCGCTGGGTCCTCTCCTAACCCACCGCCTACTTTCCCTCCTGCTGTGTGGGCTGGGGTGGATCAGGGAAGCAGGCAGCTGCCTGGGCTTGACTCCACTGAGGGGAAGGAGATCTCACCAGTTCCTGGCCCTCTGCTCCTCACCGGCCTTAGCTCCCAATGCCCTAGAGGACAGCCCTCGCTCTGGAAATGTGTGAGGGAGGAGAGACAGCAGGAAGAGCCAGAGAAACCTCCCTCCTTCCACCCCAGTAAAGGTGCGCAGCATTCCTGGATGAACAGGACCCACCCTTGGAGGCAAGGCATGCCCACTGGAGTGTGAACCAGGCAGCTGTGACTGTGTCTTGGCTGGGAGCAAGGACATGCTGTCCCCCGGCCTCCCTCCTGTGCTGCTTTTCTACCCAGAAAGTAGAGGGGCATTCCCAGCCCACTGGACCTTAGCCCACCCCCTCCACCCCTAAAACCCACAGTCCCCACTGCAGGAGATTTTGGCTTTCTCTCTGCCCTCTTCCCTTGTGCCAGGTGAGAGCAGACATCTCCCCCCACCCCTACTCATTCAGCAGGACGTAAGGGGTTGAGGGGAAGGGCTGGACATTCCTGCCTGACTCCAGCGATCAATTTTTTCAAGTCGGCATGTGGCCCTATGGGACCCTCTCAGTTAATCCTCGGTGTTCCAAGTTTTATGTGGGCCGTAAATAGGTGACAAAAACGTTTGTAAGTATATCACTAAATAGCATCCCCGCCCTGCTGCCCGCACGCCCTGAGCAGGCAGGCATTCTCCACACTTCCCTGCCTCACCCCACCTCCCTGCTTCTCCAGCCCCTGAGAAATGGGCTCTCCAGGGGCCTCACTCCCACAAGGGCTTCTCAGTACTCCTGACCACCTAGCAGTGATTCCCATGACTCGATCGCAGCACCTACTGGGAGGGGGGTCCCCTCTTCCCACTGGGGTCTCTGCTGGTCAGCTGGGCTGTGTACACAACACTGGGACTGCATCCTGGAAGAAGGGCACAGCAGGCCTGGGCTCTGGCACCAAATGGGCCTGGGTTCTAAGCCTGGGTCCTCCATTTCCCAGTTGTGTGACTTTAGGAAAATTGCTCAACTTCCCAGAGCCTCACCTGTACACCAAAGCTATACATTCACTCATCTGTGCAAAGACTAATTACACAAATCAATCTTGTATGCATAACCTCTTTTTGGGCCTCTGGCTTTGCAAAGATTTTGGCCTCAAGAGAACTGTAGGGGCTGGGGAAAGGGATACTTGGAGGCAGGCTGGGATTTTGCCTGCCTCCTTATTGCCTTCAGTCTTAGTCTTTGGGGACTCTTGGTCCTTCTAGAAACAAGGAAAAAAGAGATGCTTTTTCCTGCCTGGCCTCTCAGCCATGACGGACTGAATGGACAAGGCTGAGCCTCCGCAGGGATAGGACACACAGCTGTCAAGCATCTGGCCCATTCAAACAGTAGTCACGACTTCCAACTTTCTCTTAGGAAAAGTCTAACAGCCCTCAGGCATATGGCCTTTGGTAGCCCCTGTTCCTCACAGGGTGAGTGGAAGGCAGGCAGGAGGACAGGAATGGCCTTCATGACCCTGTGTTTCTCTGTTCTCCTACCGAGCAAGTAACTCAATGGGCATAGACACCCTAAATCAGAGATGGGCCAAGGCATCCTTGTACATGGGATAAAACTGTTTTCCATAAAATTCTTCAATTAACATTATTTAACTTCCCCCCGACCCGACCCCTCTCACAAACGGATTATACTAGAAGTCCAAAGAATCTCATTCATGATTGGCTTTACCAACCTCAGCACTTACTAGCTGTATAACCCTGGGAAAGTTATGTAACCTTTTGGATCCTTGGCTCCCTTCTGTCAAATAGGAATAATAGCAGCGCTTACCCTATAGAGTTTTGATGAGGAATAAAGAAGGTGAGGCATGCAAAGTGCTTAGCCCAGAGACTGATGAAGCATAAGCAATCAGGACACAGCTATTTTAATTGTGATGTTCAACTACGTGAACTTGTCCCAGGTGGGCAGACCCTGGGTGACACTGGCCAAGGGAGAGGGACAAGGCTGGGCTGCATGCAGCCCCAAAAGGGAGTAACCATTGTCCCAGTTTCAGTGTACCAAGTAGCGAGGTGGCCTCTGCCAACTTTGGGTTCCAGGTTGATGGCCAGGTACCCCCAGAGAAAGCTAGTGACTATGTCAGAAATCCAGGCAGTTCATCAGTTGAGAGAAAGATCCCAGGCAGTGTCTAAGGGTGGAGGAGGAACCCAGCCCTCCAAGGAGAAAAAGATGACAAGAGCTAGGCAAGGTGTTGGAAAGCCAGCGCAAAGGACTGAGACTCAATTGGTAAGGAGTTGAATCTCACAGAGAATAGAGGCAGAGCATGGCACAATTCACCAATAAGCACCAACATGGGGACAGGTGTACGACAAGCCTCAGCACTCCCCAGCTGCTGGACTCAGGACAAATTCCTCACCCCTCGAAAATGTCAGTCTCTCTCTAAATAACAAAGAGGAGAATAACACTGTGATCACAAGGGTGTTGTGAGGGTGAAACGAGATGAGAAAAGTTAAATTCCCGTTGCAGCTCAGCAAATGTCTGATGTCTTTTTTTCCCACCTGAGATGTACAGACTTAAGCCAGTGAGCAGAGATTTGGAGAAGCCACAGGATAGATGGCCACGTGGTCATGTAGATTTCCTGCAAGCACACGGGCTCTGAGACACAGCAGCACAGATAATTCTAGACCCCACAGCTGGTGGCAAGGAGTTGCTGATAATGCCTGCCTTGGCCACATGGGGGATAGAGCTATGCAGGCCAAATAGTGGCATGGCTGGAGCAGGCTAGAGGAAGCAGGGCTGGCAAAGGTTACCCCAGTGTTAGGCACCACCACTGCATACCAAGCTGTAAGGTGCTGATTGGCAGGTGATCAAAGGTGCGTGAGGGGCCTTGCTGCCTGTAGGAGCTAGTGAGATGGGCTGTAGGGTCACAGAAACTTTTTGGGATTATCACAAATGATTGTCAACTCTTCCTAACTGACAATAACTTGACATAAAATGTTATGGAATTCATTATTTCAAAAACTTAATTTAAGACCACAGCTGTTTCAGATTTCTCTTATAAGAATTTAATTGGTATGTAATAGCATAGTTAATTAAATACAAATCAATAGTTTAAAATAACTAATTGATATTTAATATGAATGGGGAAAAACTTAGTTCTAGCATAATTAACTCATATTAAATAAGCAATGAAATAGCAATTATCTCTTTGCAACAACGTAAAGTTTATAGTTATTTAATAAACTTAGAAAGCAATGAGATCCAAAAATTATAAAACAGGTATTATTGGGCTATTAAACATTTATCACTTGTCCTACAGGGCCAGGGCCAGGCACTAGTCAGGATTCATATACCTTTGCTACTCCACTCTTCAGGCCCCGTTATGATAGAAGTTGATCAGACAATTGTGATCTTTGCGTGATTTATGGACATCATTATTGCCTGGGATATGAGTAATTATGCTGAAAATAGGAGTAGACAGGACCAATGCAGAAAGCAATTTAGCAGAATCAAGGTGAAAGCTTTCCAAACAGGAGACCCCAGCATTCTGCAATCAGCGTGGCATCACAGGGCAGAATGGCTACTGGTGGCTATTGATAGACAGCAACCGATGAGAGAGACCATTGGTACAGACACCCAACAAAGATGAAACTAGGGACAATTTTCTCCAGCCTTCGAGGCTGTTTGCAAGGGCCTCCCTCACCACCCCACAGCCTGTAGCTCTCTTTTCCTCTTTGGGACTCCTGCAATAAGAATTGCAGGCAATAAGGATTGCCTTGTATAGCCAACTGGATTATAATATCTTTGGGCTAGGAAGTTGGCCTACTGTTTTTTTCTCTTGCACATAGTGCCTAGTACTTAGTGGCCTCTCTATGAGTGTCTGCGCATTGGACTTTATACCAGTCACATTTATTAATATGTCCTGGTTGCAGAGGGGTAGGGTTAATGCTTGTAGCAGAGTCTTCCCACAGGATCCGACTGCTGTTTCCCCAAGAAAATGTTTGCCCTCTGAGGTCAATGCAGCTGGTTAAAAATATTTCTTCAGCCTGGAACTCCTTCTCACATGATCATCCAAGACCTTTTTACTTTAGAACCTTGTCACCTTGAACACAGGAAGTCCAGAAATGTACCATAATCACCTGTGACTTAATGAGCTTCCTTTGTCATCACCCCACTCTGACACAGGCATTGCTCTTTGTCCAATATGTTCAACAAAAGTCACGGGGTCATCCTTGCCCTTTTCCTCTGCTTGACCCACTCTGTCACTTAGCACCACTGTCTCTTCCTGGAATGTCTCGGATATATCATTTCCTCTCCATTCCCAAGCCCTCTGGTCCCTTGGCCTCTCCCACAACAGCCACCTGGCTGGTCTTCCTGACTGGCCTCACATTTCCAGTCCATGTTACTGTGGCTACATGCTACCTAATAGTTCATTATATCACCCTGGAGAACTCACTCCACCTCTGTGCATCTCCACCTTCATATCTGAAAAAGAAAAAAAAGGAGGGGGTAGAATTTGATGATCTCTAAACCACACTTTGGTATTTGTTTCTATTCACTGAACTTACCCTTATTAGGTACCTCATTCTGGGCACTTTTGCCCATGTGTCAGCTCATTTGCCTTTTATATGACTCCTGTGAGGAGGGTCTTACTATTAGAATCTACGTTTATAAATGAGGAAACTAAAGCTCAGAAAAGCCTGAGAGTTGCTCACCGGCAAGTGCTGGAGTGCAGCTCCTGCCAGCTCTGTTAGTTCTGAAGCCTCCCCTGCTCCACGTGGCCTCCCTGTGATTCCAAACAGGTCAAGCTGGTGTCTCCTCCAGATGGTCTCAGGCACTGTCTGGGAAATGGGAGCTATTTTCTCAGCCCCTCCCCTACTCTCGATGTCAAGGTGGCAGAGATGAATGTCAGGATAAAACTCAGGGTCCTTCCCTTGCTTTTTGATCTCCGGTCGTCTTCAGAGAGCAGGAAGAAGCAACAGATGCAAGCCCACCGTCTCCCACCTGGACAGTGGCAGCGGTCTCCCAGCTGGCCTCCCTTCTATGAGCTTACCTCCTCCCATCCATCATCTGCACCAGTGCTGAAGGGATCTTTATGAAATGCAAGCCTTGCCTGTCTTTCCCCTGCCTAGCATTCTGCGTGGCTTACTACCTCCTTTCAGGCTCCTGGGTGAAGCTCAGGGCTGCTCCAGGATCTGGTCCCTAGCTGCTGCTTCTGCCTTATCTTTTTTCTTCTGCTACAGCCACATCAAACTGCCCGCCAATAATATTCTGTTTCCTGTTTGATAGGCTTCCAGGGACATGCTTGAGTCTACTTCTAGCTTCAGGTAGAAAGAGGTTAGTCTTCAGCAAGCACACCTGAACTGTTGTGACGAGGCAGCAGTTGTGACTTGTAGGAGGCCTTCCTGTCCTGTCCCCAAGTCATAACTGAACTGTTGTGCAGCCATCCAGATGCACTTGGTGGCCTCAGAAATGGTGAGGTAGTAGAGGCCAGTGCCTGTCCATTGTCAACAGCTCTATCTGCAGTTACTTGAGGGCACATTAGTGTCTGAATAGGGCAACTGGGCAACTAGCAAGTGCTATCCTGGCCAATACAGCCCTCATTCTGGAAGCAGGAATGCTAATAGCATTGCAGCTTGCCACTGGGTGCTGGGCATGCAGACATGTGACCAGCCTTCTCTCCCCACCTTCCCTCTTTCCCACTGTCTCTTGTGGCCGCCACCCCCATCATGTCTTAGCCATCCCAGTAGCCACTCCCCAGTCACCTGGGGCCTCCTTAGGAGGGTGAGATGCTGGTCCCTGCAGGCAGCTCTGTGCCCTGGGGGGTGGGCTCCAGAGAACCATGACCAGTGGAAATTGCCAGGCCTCAGAGAAGACCCACTTCTCCCTGTCCTGTGTGTATATTTGCTGGGGCCGCTGTTATAGAGCACTACCAGTTTCAGGGCTTAAACAACAGAATAATATTCATCCACAGTTCTGGAGGCTGGAGGTCCAAAGTCAGTAGAGTTGGGAGGGAAGCATTAGTCCCAGGCACCCTCTTTGGCTTGTAGATGTCTGTCTTCAGGTTTATACGGCTTCTTCCTGTATGTTTGTCTATCCCAAGATTCCCCTCTTCTTCAGGACACCAGACATATTGGATAAAGGTCCATCCTAATGACTTCATTATAATATGATCACCTCTGCAAAGTTCTTATCTCCAAATTAGGTCACACCCTGAGGGACCAGAATTAGAACTTCAGTGTATGAATTTGATGTGGGAGGGGAACACAATTCGCCCCACAGCAGCATCCCAGCCCACACCACTGATCTCTGCTCTAGTCTCCGGTCTGTCTTGATTTGCAGCATCTGCAGCCCTGCAACCCCGTACTTTATCCTAAGAACCAAGCCAGAAATCAGCCCTGGGTTCCAGCGTGGGCACTATCGCCAGCTAGTGTGTTGGCCTTGACTTGTCACTTTACTTCTGAGCCTTGGTTTCTGTCGCCAAAACGGAAGAAATAATTTCTGACTTGTCTGTGTCACAGAACTACTTACTGTGAGCATCTAATGAGACAGGGAATATGACAGGATCATTAAAAAATAAGTATCCCACAAATGTGAAATAATACCACTGTATCACTATGTTACTAGTAAGAATGAAGGAATGCTAAGGCTAGAAAACATCACATCTGCACCCTCTGAAATGGAAGAAAACCCATCCCATTTATAAAACCATTCCTTTCATTTCTCCCAGGAGGAAATCCCACTACGTTCTCTAGACTTCTATTTCAATGAGTTACAAGTTTCATTCACTCTACAACCATCCTCTGCTAACCTAAACCCATTGTGCTACAGTGAAGCCTGCTTATTTGCCTTCTGACCTGAGCCAGAGGGAACCCTTCACTGCCCCATATTTTTAGCCACTCTTTCATTAAGTCAGAAGACTTTTCCTGAGCACTTGCCATGTGTCAGGCACTGTGCTTGGTCCTACGGGCTCAGAGCAGGAGAAGCCACAGTCCTGACACTTCTGTTGTTCAAAGTCCAGAGCCCAAGAGTTCCCAAGGGTACAACCTTCTCTTCTCCCCAAAAACATACCCTGCTCCAATCCATTTTTCCTTGCATAGGCAGTATTCCTAAACCTTCCTTGTTCCGGGACAGTGCCCTCCTCTGCCCCATCTGCAGGTGACCCTGGACTTGTTTGCTATGAACTTTCCTGTTAAGCCGGGACTAACTCCTTTCATGGTAATTATTTTTCCACGGCCACCTTTAGAGTATCTGGTTGGTTCTGCTACCGATAAAGCCAAAGACAGCACCCCCAAAGCCTACTTGGAGAAGACCCCATCATCTTGCTGTTCCAAAATGGGCATCTGTGGTCTGACTCTGCCATTCATCTCTGTGCTATGGGACAAGGAAGGTGACAGTCTGGTGGTAGCTGGTCTACCTCACAAGGAGACAGATTCCTGTTCTGTCATGTGCTATCATCTCTCTCCTAATAACCTAGTTAGTCTGGCTTGGTGGAGTCTCCCAAGACAAAGCGATTGCCTTTTGCTTCCTCTTCGTTCTCTCTATGGTCAGCACCTCTGTCAACATTCACCTCCCCACTTGGGTTTCCAGCCTCTCTCCTCCCTTCCCCGACTTCACTCCCTGCTGGCATGCTTTGTCATGTGGACCCAAGGACCTCTAATTTAGCTCTGCAAATCTCTCCAAAGAACATCCCAAATTTTCATATACGGACAGCCAGCTAATTCTCACTTCACTCATCCTCCAACCCACTCATTCTTGCAGAGATCCCAGTAGCTCCTCCCCACTTCTCTGCAAAGGCTCAGTCAGAGAGCCTTTGCACTTAATAAATTTCTGCAGTGTACTTATTAGCGCCTTGTAATGTAGCCGCCTAAATAATTAAGACTAACCCACACGCGTCAAATTAAATGAGCCAAATACATTGAGAAATTGCCTCATTCTCAATTTCTTCTATTAATCAGGTTTTTTAAAACTTCTTTTCCTGCTCATTTGCAAAAATCCAACATGGTCAGTGGGACTCCTAGTTATTATATCCAAACCGTGTGCCACACAGCCTCAAGCCATCGCCCTGGGGGCTGTCCTAATATGTGGCACGGGAGAGGTTGAGTTGGTTGAGTTTTGTACCCAACTAAGATAATCCAGATTCAACAGATTGTTCACACTCTCTAAATCTGTAGGAGAATTGTTTGCCTTTCCGTTTGCTTGAGCGTTCAGTGACCGTCCAGAAGCCCAGCTGGAACATTGGCCTAAATCCATTCAGCATCTTCTGCCCTTCCTACTCAGTGTTCCCCTGGCTCTCTCCCAGGCTTCTGGATTGAGTTTAGGCTCAGTCCAGGAGCCCAAACTCCCTTTCTCATTAGAAGCCGCTGCTGATGTGCTTTAGATGGGCAAAAGGAGTCAATGGCAAATATAATAGGAATCGTCAGCAATTGTATCATTCTGATGGTGAACAATGCATTTGCAATTGTCATGGGCTGGTTAACTCTGCCTGTCGTCAGCGTGTTGAGGTTTCAATGCAGTCCTCCTGGAGAGGCTATTATTCCAGGGAGCTCAGCACCTCCTTGCAGCTTGTACTTCCGCTGGCCCCCTCCTGGCAGGCTGCATTCCTGCCTCTTGAAGGTGGTTGTTAGAAAGAATCCACAAATATAGTAAGTAAACATCAAAGGGGCTTTGATCCAAGAGGCCCTCGACAGAGCAGGAGCCCCTGAAGAAAGGGCCAAGTCCTTGAATGAGGGAACTTAACACCGTCAATTTGGGTGCCCGAGATGTAAGACCGTTTGAAGTGAGGGCGGTTTGGCTGAGCCTTAAGACGCCAGTGTGGAGGGGAAGGAAGAGAAGTGAGTGCCTTTGGAAACAGCACCCTCAGATCTGCTTCTCTGCTCTTTACTGATAGTCAATAAACCCCTTTAAAGAATCAGGAGATCAAAGCCAACGACCTCCCTGGGCCATGGCATTCTGCCACCGCCTGCCATGGCTTGTTTTTCTCTAGGGCGAGAGCCCCCAAGCTTGACTTATCTGTGTCTTGTGGGCCCTGTGCTCCCTTTCATCCTGCTAGGCTTGGCAGGTGGACCTGGGCTGCAGACAGTGGATGGAGAGGGAGAAAGGAATGACCCGCTCTGTCTATCCTCTCAAGCCTGGGCACTCACTGGCTGGGTTCAGAGAGACACTCGGTGTCGTGGAGAAGATGCTGCGAGCCTCACTCAGTGGGATTCTCTTTCTCTGAGAAACCAAGGGAAGGAGCAGCCAGGAGCCCAGAAATTTTGGCAAGGGCTGGGAAGAGATGCAGTCACACTCCCTCTTCCAGAAATCGAACTCCTTACCTATTTACCAGGTTTATGGCAGCTATCACATTTATATGACTTCCATGCAACAAGGTGGGGTGGGGGTCTAAAACAATCATGGGAAGTCATTTAACATGGTCGAATCTCAATTTTTCCATCGGCATAATGTCAGTTGCAGTGGCCCTTCTGCCCACCTCAGGGGGCTGTTTGGGGTTAGAGGAGGTCAAAAAGTTTAGTGTGGCATTGCTTCAGAACCCATAAAGTGCTTAAGACAAATCAGGATTAAAGCACAAATACCACTGAGGAAAGCTTGCCTTCTTGTGAGGCAGATGAACTCCAATTTATGCTCACACACAATGGGCACCGATTTACAAAATGCTGTGAAAAAGAAAAAAAAGTTGTCTCTTGCACTTCCTACCTGGAATTGTTATTCCATCTTGATTTTCCAATTGGGTTAAAGCCCTGTGGAGTCTATGTCTCTCACCTATCTCAACCCCTGTGCTCTAAGTCCACACTTTATAAGTGCTTGATGATGGTGCTAAATTGGGCCTTGATATAGAAAGGTACAGGAATCCCTAGCACCAGAAATTCACCCTCTCCAAAAGGTAGAGAGAGTTCTGCTTATATCTTAAGCTCTGTGTCACCCTGCTGTCCTAAACTCACACAATCACTTCTTCATCCTCCTGAGTCGCCCACTGTGTCTGGTTGCACTGTTCCATCCTAGACACCAATGGATAAATTTGGCATTTTCCTGGCAGGTCTGGCCATGGTCCCAAGTTGATCTGAGCATAGCCCTGAGATACAAAGGGCCTCAATAACCCAGAGTTATGGTTATGAGCATGGACTCCGGAGCCAGACTGCCTAGGTTCAAAGCTCTGGCTTCACCACCTGCTATCTCGTTCATCCAATGCCACTAACTTAATACATCTGTAAATGGGGATAATAGAAAATGAGGAAAATATCCTTCACAGGATTGTTATGAGAATCAAAATGAAGGATTACAGGCTTAAAATTATGCCCGGAATATAATAAGCTGCATATAAATGTTGACTAAACAAAATGTATCTCTGTTCATAAGAGCAAGAAGCTCCACAACCCCCTGCAGAGGGGCCGCCTCCCCTAATGCCTGACCTTTTCCCATTCCCAACTCACCCACCCATGCTTTTCTTCCAGAGCTGGGCCTCCAGAAGAGAGGATGCTGTCTGGTGCTGGGCTACATGGCCAAGGACAAGTTTCGGAGAATGAATGAAGGTGAGTGAGAACCTCTCCATCATGTCAGGGGTAATCTGAAGGGAGGAAGCTGTGACCTATAGCCACAAGACAGAGGAACCAGGAATGAGAACCTGGGACCTCTCAGAAGGGGATAGTGGGAAGACTAGTTTGGTTTTCATGAAGCCATTTGCACAATAATGTGGGGAAGTAGTAGTGAATGCCTGAAACACAGGATGCTGATTCAGGAGCGTTTTTTATATGCAATCTTCCCTTCTCCCTTTGTGTCCCCCACTTCTCTTCCTCTCTCTTCCTTACCATTTCTTCCCCACCCCACCCCACAGCCAGCCCAATTAAATCTGCTCCTATTCTCATTTCTGATCCAGACCTCTCTACCTGCCTCCTTCATCACTCATGTTTCTTGAATGCCTGTTGAATAAACAGCACTGTACAGGGTCTTAGGAGAATACTAAAGAAGAATAAGGCAATGTCTTTATTCCCAAAGAACCTACCCTTGGAAACCTGCCCCCTGTCCTAACTCCACTGACCCTACCTCTCCCTCCTACTCACAGGCCCTTGTGCTTTCCTCTTGCACAGGCTTCATTGGGTCACTGAAGGCTTGAGAAGTGTATTGACATTGGCATGGAGGCTGGGAGAAGGAGTGCTGTCACTTATGGGTCTGCTGTAATAAAGAACCAGTCCTCTCCATCCCCAGCCATCTGTCTCCATGCAGCTAACAACCCTCTCCATCAGATGCCACAGACTGTTTGTCAGGATTCAAAAGCAGATAAACAATGGCTGGGGATGCCATTTATTCATTAAAGTCAGACAAATGAAGCCTTGGCTCCCACCAGACACGCTTGCTACTAGCTGGACCCCTCCCCTTCCAGGGCCCAGGGCCCATTTGGCCTCATTCTCATTCCAGCAAGGAGGCAGCTCCCTCCTTCTACCATCTCTATCCCCACGGTGTGACCATAGCATGGTCTCAGTGCCCTCTTCCCAAGGTCCCCAGCTGGCTCTCCTCCCAGCTCCTACCACGACACCCACATCTCCACGTGCTCCCCATGCCTGAGGTTTTGCAAGCTGTGGGCCTGTTGCCAGCAGCCATCATGGTGACAATCTGACAAGAGTTAGGCCAGCACAATTAAGCACAGGAAGTGATCACCTCCCCCATTTGCCGCCTGTCCGAAAGAAGCCAACAGCATCAATAAGTTACTTCCCGTTTGTAGGAACCCCATGGCTGAGTACAGCCAGAGTTGGGGGCTGCGTTTTCTGTGTCCTGCCAGTCAGTTGCCTTTACTGACTTTTCTCTTTCTTAGCTTTCCTTTCCCTCTCCAACACCACCGCCTTGACAAGATTGCTAGGTAGTAACTCCTAATTTGTGGGAACTGACAGTGTGCCTCTGTCCGTGGTGCTGGAAAGACATGTTCTCTTGCTGGCAATGCTCATTAGAGAGGCTCAAAAGAGGTTTGTAGGGATTGGGGAAGCCAAAAAGTCAGGAGCTGGGCTGAATTTGAAATCCAAAGCTCCAGGTGTCTGACCTCAGCTTCTGGGTGGTTGAGGAGATAAGGGGATGGAATGCAAGCTGAGCCAACATGTGTGATGAGTTAGAAATCTCAACTAACGACTCAGAGACAGGGGAGGAGGAGGGTGAGCCAGTGAGGCAGAAGAAAGACACACAGGTGGGTCAGCTTTGGCTCTAGAGGGCTGAAGGCAGAGGTGAATGAGAGGGAGGGCCCTGGGAGGAGGAGGCTTCTCTGCTTACACTCCAGCCTGCCTTGCTGCCCTAAGTACCACATTATACATTTCTCTCTCTCTAAAGCTCATGCGCCCAAACTCCAACACATCTGCAGATAAGAAAGGGCATCAGCAAGCATGTGGAGCTGTTTTATATTTATAATTACCTCATACCAATACTCAAAATAATTATGATTCCCGCATAGTCATAATTAAAATGGAATAGCAGCCATGACACAGATCAAGAAATAGAAATCTCAAGAACAGAAAACCAAACACCACATGTTCTCACTCATAGGTGGGTGTTGAACAATGAGAACACATGGACACAGGGAGGGGGACATCACACACTGGGGTCTGTTGCGGGATGGGGGGCTAACAGAGGGCTTACATTGGGAGAAATGCCTGATGTAGGTGATGGAGGGGATGGAGGCAGCAAACCACCATGGCATGTGTGTACCTATGCAACAATCCTGCAAGATCTGCACATGTACCCCAGAACTTAAAGTATGATGTAAAAAAAAAATAGAAATCTCTGTCCATGCTACACAACACACCTTGGTATAAGTTGAACAATTGGAAAAATAGTGAAAAACAATGATTTTTCTCCCAGCTGCTGGGATTAGTGAGATATTAGAACAATTATCTACTTCTTCCCTTAAAGATAAGTTGGTGATCATTATATTTCCCAATTAGAATAAATATAAAAGTCCTACTTGTGCTGTATTAAAGCGTATTTGTTCTGTTTAACAGTATCTAATAGGGTGCCTGTCACCCAGGGAGAAGTGCTTCCCTATTTTATTTGTTTTCTTGTTAATTTGGTGTCCTTTTATTTTCTTCTCTCGCCACTCCTCCCTCCTCACTACATTCCAAAAAATAACAGCTTGAGAAGGAGCAAGAGGAAAATAATGAATGAACAGGAGCTTTATAGATCTGGGGTTTATCATAACTTAGAGTAATCGCCATTGGTACCGTTAAACTACACAAAGCAATAAAAAGAAAATGCTATTCAAAGATCATTTAAGGAGGCATGTGATAGTCAATGAAAGGTTTGCTCTATTTGGGAGTGCTTAATAGCTTCGTGGATAGAATCTGCAGTCTTTGCAGGAATGGAGGCGGTTGGTAATATATAGAGAGTGTATGTGTGTGAGCGTGTATGTTCCCTTCTGTGTGGGCTCAACACAACTGAGCCATCAAAAGGAGATATGAGCAAAAATCAACAAAGAGCAGGCAAGAAAGGAGGAAGTAAAGACAGACTAGCCATAAAAATATCATGTTTGTTTGAGCTTATTGTCTTCCTGTGATTAAGTACATGTGCTTTATATAGAACTGCTGGTGAGCAATCATTCAGTTATTCATCAAACATTCATTGAATACCATAAAAATAATACCAATTTCTCACAAGTGCCAGACATTGTTCTAAGCACTGGAGTTATAAAGTAAGACACTAGCCAGGCGCAATGGCTCATGCCTGTAATCCCAGCACTTTGGGAGGCCAAGGTGGGCAGATCACTTGATGTCAGAAGTCAGGAGTTCAAGACCACCCTGGCCAACATGGCAGAACCCCATCTCTACTAAAAATGCAAAACAAAAATCAGCTGGGAGTGGTGGCACGTACCTATAGTCCCAGCTACTCAGGAATTTGAGGCAGGAGAATCACTTGAACACAGGAGGCAGAGGCTGCAGTGAGCTGAGATCCTGCCACTGCACCCCAGCCTGGGTGACAGAGTGAGACTCCATCTAAAAAAAAAAAAAAAAAGTACAATAAGACACATTCCCTGCCCTCAATGAGCTCACAGTAAAAATATACAGGCACATCTCAGTGTACGTGTCACCTCCATAAAGAGATCCCGCCTCACCACCTACCTAAACTACACAGACACTCCTTTCCTTGCCCCTGTGTTCATAATGGTAGCTGGTGTGTGTATTGGTGGTGCCTATAATGATACGTGATTATTTGTCAGACTGCTTCCTCATGTGCTGTCAGTCCCACCTAGAGAATCAGCCACAAGAAGGCAGACTCCTGTTCCTTCCTCTCCTCTCCCTGGGCCTTTGCCCAGTGTCTTGCACATAGGGAGTAGTCGCTCAACTTTCATTTCGGCAATTAACTAGGCTCCTGCTTGACAATAGAGGAATATACAAAGTCCCCCCCAGGTGTCAGGTGGGTCTTGAAAAGGAGCTCCTCGGTCAGAGCAGACGGATGTGGAAGGGTCCACAAAACAGACTCCCTGCTCTGGGTGATTCCTGGAGTCTCCTTTGTGCTGACTCTTGGGCTTTCTTCCAGTTCCAGTGCTACAGCCCCTTACTGGGAGTCAGGGTCCAGGCAAGCCGAGGAAGGAGGGCTGAGTGGGGAGGCCTTCCCCAGGGCTACTTTCCCTTCTTTCCATGCCAGCTCTCCTTCCTCACCGCACCTACTGCCAGACCATGCTCTCAAGACATCTTTAAGCAGATCCAGTCTGCTCTCACTGGTTCCTGAGCCACATCTCTAACACACACATGAGCATGCACACACACACACACACACACACCCCTCCATGCACATGCATACATGTACACACATGCACACATGTATACACACGCACTCATACACCCACGTATGCGCACACACGCACACACCCTCCACCTCCCCTTCCCAGCCCTCTCACTTTATGAACTCTCTCTCCTGGAGATCCAGAATCACTCACCTTCTCAAAGCACATGGCTTCCCCAGACCTGATCCTATTCCCAGGCAGAGGAGAAAGTGGTCACATGTGTCAGGGGAGGGGCACTGCCTGCCTCAGAGAGCTCAGGCTTCCTCTATGTTACACCTGTCAACAACCCTAGAGATTATAGTGCAACCCAGTAACTCAGCATGGCCCAAGAGCATGGAACAACTTGCCTGGGGCCCATGGGAAGTGGCTGGAAGAGCCAGGACTACAGCCTAGGGCTCCAGAAACCCAGGGCTCTTGGAATTCTGGAAGAGAAGGCTGAGACCATGAGCAAAGGGGAAGCCTCTAACACTTCAGCTTGATTTTGTTTTTCAGGGTGGCTGGAAAGACAGAGAAAGTGGCAAGGCAGGGAGAAGAGAGGGCAGAATGCAGGGAAAACTCGAGTTGATGTGGAGAAAATCAGGGAGGACCTGGAGAGAGGGACACAGACCAGAGAAGACCATTCCTAGGGAACCAGAAAAGCTGGGAGGCCACAGGACTCTTGAGAAGGGGAAATGAGGGAGACGATGTTTAAAGGAGGGAAGAAGCAGAGGCACCCAAGCTCTGACCTCCCCTTCAGCCATCCCCTTGGGGCTGAGGGGGACCAACACAGGCAGGTACTCCTCCCTCACACTGGTGCCCTCTCCAGCCACCCATCAGGGTGGGTGTCGGTTTCCCTGGAGTTTCAGCATTGCAGTGATGACTGCTTTGAGAGAGCAAGGGAGAGCAGAAATGCCTCTGGGTGCTGTCCCTTTCATCTTTCAGTACAAAACACTTGTGAGTGATTAGTAAAGTCAGCTTCTTCTGGCTGGAGACCTCTAGCCCTCCATGGGAAGAGCTGGAGCACCCAAAAGGGGAAAGCTGGTTCCATAGATAGCCAGCAGCCTCTTACATGGCCCACAGCCCCTGAACAGCACCATGGTCCCAGTTCAGGCACCTTTCCTGCAGCACTGTGCTCACCTCCCTCTTACAGGGGAGTCAGAGCCTTGAGTGGTTGGGAATCTGGCTTCTTCGACAGCTCTAAAGTTCTTTACGATGGTGTGAAGGCTGTTCTTTCTGCACCTTTGTACACTAATTTAAAAAGTGCGTCTAAAGCATCTGCTGTTTCCTGCCTATCCCCTAACAGAGTTGATAAGAAAGAGACGTGCCCCACAGCTAGGGTGCGTAGTGGGAGGGGCACCTAAGAGTGAGGAGCTGGCTGTGTGACACCCAGATCTCAACCTTCTCATGTATGAAATGCAATCATGTTGCATAAGATGACCTGTATGTCTCTAAAATGCGATGATTCAAAAATCTATCTTGGCTCTCAACACCCTGCCTACACCCTGTTCTCACAGCCCATTCCATAATTTTAAATGTCTTGGTCACCAAAAGAACCAATACAAAAAAGTCAATGGACTGGCTTTTCTTGGAAGCCTCTGAAGGTGGATCCGTGTTTCTTTCTCCCGTCTCTCCTTACGGGTGAACTCAGGCCATATCAGCTGTACGCGGGGTGGCAGGGAAAGAGTCGGGCAGGCCTGCAGGATGAGCTGTGCTTTTTCAGGGCAGAGGGGAAGCAGGGGGCCAGGGTGCTTCGCCTGGGGACCTGACCCAGGGATGAGCGGGCCTCCCTGGTGCCAGCAGCACCTCTCACTCTGTTGCAGCCGCACAGTCTGGCGCACGCTAAGGGTCACAGTCATTTTCCTGAGCCCATTCCTCCACTGCCTGCCAAGCCCCCAGGATGTTAGCTAATACCGTCATTTTGCTAGTTGGGGCTTTGGGGTGTGTTTTTCTAACTTCATTTTTCTTACTGATGTGTTTTCTTCCACTGGGGCTGCAAAGCCCGTTATCTGTATAACGTTCCTGTTTATTATTTATGGCAAGACTCAGATTTCCAGGGCACTTTATGATTGTTATTTAATTCGCTCAGTGTCTTGGAACAAGAGACCTGCCGTTTCCACTCTCCAGACGGGATCTGAGGAAACATTCCAAAGCTTTTTCTCAGCCCATTCCCTCAGCCACCTTTCCTACCAGGAGCCCTTCCTCAGTTAGATTATGGACCCCTATACTGCAGACCCTGCCAAGTTCCTATTTTGTTTTTACTGAAACAAGGTTTCATTCTGCTAGAGTGCAGTGGTATGATTATGACTCACTATAGCCTCAAATTCCTGGGCTCAAGCAATCCTCCACCCCAGCCTCCCAAGTAGCTAGAAGAACAAGCATGCGCCACCGTGCCCAACTAATTTTTTAAATTTCTATAGAGACGGTGTCTCGCTATGTTGCCAAGACTGGTCTGAAACTCCTGGCCTCAAGCAATCCTCCCACCTGGGCCTCCCAAAGTGCTGGGATTACAGATATGAGCCACGGCACCCAGCCAAAGTTCCTTTTTAAACTTCCCTTTCCCTCACACTCATCCAATCTTCACCATGCCCTAGGAACATTATCTCCTGAGCGCCTCCTGTACCCACCCTCCTCTCTCCGTCTCATGCCACCACCCTCGTCCCTGTCCCAGTCTGTGTCACCATATTGCAGCAGGGCTCTCCTAACAGGTTCCCTGTGTCCATCATGCCCAATCCCCACGCCCTCGGTGAGGAAGTGGCTCTCGGTGGAATGAGGAGTTGGAAAGGGGATGGTGCAGGAAGATGGTTATCTTTCCCTGAAGCTGCACTGTCTGAAGTTAGCCTCGTCTATCCGTAGTCTCCGATGCTCAGTTGCTGCTCTGCTCACCACTAAGCTGCTTGAATCCCCGATGCTCAGCCACTTGTGTTATTCTGCCCACTGAAGTCTTTTTATGGGCACAGGATAGGGATGTGACAGGCCAAAGGTCATTTTCCACACTTCAGCCAGAGCGGTGTTTCAAAATGCGAATTTGAACATGTCACGTTCCTCTTGAAAATATTTCAATGGTTTTTTAAAAATACTCAAATTGTTAGCATGTTGTACAAGGTGCCTTGTGATCTGGTTCCCACCTACCTCTGAGCTCGTTCTACCCCCTAAACACCCTGCATTCTTGTCACGTGGGCCTTCCTGCTGCTCCTCAAGCAATGCCCTTGTCACAGGGCCTGCGTCTACCCTGCTCCCTGCTCATGGGGTGCTTGTCACACTCACCTCATCCCCAAACTTTACGTGGTAATGCCCGCTCATCCTTCAAATCACAGTTCAAGCCTCTGCTCCAGAGAAGCCTGTTCCGACCCCTACCCTCCTCAGTCTGGATCCAGTTCGTGCGTTACATGCTCCTGTGGAACCAGATCCTTTCTTTCAGAGCTCTGAGCTCAGTTTGTACACATATATTCATATTGCAATTATTTACTAATTCCCTTGACCTTGGCCCGCTTTGTGGGTGGGAATTCCTTTCATTCAGCCTGCTGCTGGCCACTCCTTGAGAAAAGGAGCATGTCAGCAAGCGAGTGCAGTTACCAGAGTGAATGAATGCCAGAACGGGCTGGTCGCTCCTCTCTGGCAGGCTCTGTGTGACACACAGCAATGTCTAAGCCCCTTCCCTCTCAGCACCCAGGTTCTTGTCCAGTGTCCAGGAAGAATAAGGTCACATGAACGGATTAAGGGTAGTGTATACGAAGGATTTTACTGGGCGATGGAAGTGGCTCTCAGTGGGATGAGGAGTTGGAAAGGGGATGATGCAGGAAGATGGTTATCTTTCCCTGAAGCTGCACTGGCTGAAGTTAGCCTCGTCTATCCGTAGTCTCCGATGCTCAGTTGCTGCTCTGCTCACCACTAAGCTGCTTGAATCCCCGATGCTCAGCCACTTGTGTTATTCTGCCCACTGAAGTCTTTTTATGGGCACAGGATAGGGATGTGACAGGCCAAAAATGCAACATTTGGGAGAAAAATAGGGTCACCTGTTTTTTCTTAGAGCTGCAGTTCCAGGCTTAAGGGTAGGGTTTAGCTGGGAGCCCAGTTGTTCTGTATTAGTAACCGCTGTCTCCCCTACTGGTCAGTTGGTTCTGTTTGGTCTCTATTAGATCCCAGGAGCCCAGCACAGTGTTTGCATAGAGTAGACATTGACAGCAAAGTGAGGACAGTGACCTTCTCTGCCCCTAGTCAGTAGCTCCACGATGCTGAGACTGGTTAATTTGACAATCATTGACTTTTAAAAGAAACATTGGCAGTCACCTGAAGAGGAGGAAATCAAGAATCAGGAAAGGGATGTGATTCATCCAGAGTAACACAGGCAATGTGCAATTGTCTTGGTCCCCAGAAGATTTACCTCCACTTGGGGAGGTTCAATATATTTCTGTGGAGCATTTCCTGGGGCTTGTGGCAAAAGCATCTGAGCACCTTCCAGCAACAACTGCCAGGACTTCAGACTAGAGAACCTCCGCTTGAGGGCATTCACTGCCTTGCTATGCGACGTTACCTGTCTTGGAAGGTGGGTGCGCAGGACCCACCTGAAATACCTGTGCTGTCTTCAGTGATGTCAGAGAAACATTCTAATGCGAACAGCAGTCCTCAGAAGAGTTCATAAAATGGAAATGGTTTATAGAGGATCATGCTGTCTACAGAATGCAAGGACAAGACACTGTCAAGCATGGAGTTTCTATTCCCCTAGAACTGACTCTGGAGCTGTGAGGGGTGCTGCTGGATTTGATCGACACCTGGGCAGTGCATTAGGAACAGCTCTTGATTGACCAAGGAGCTGTTTGATTAACAGATAGCAGTTTCAGTGTGAATGGACACCAACCTGTTTCGAAGGTTACTACTTGGATCAAAGAAGGTAAAAACCAGGTCTGCACATAGGCTGAATTGCATGTTGTTTTTCTAATAGTGATGGAAGAAAATAACAATGGCAGAAGCCCTAGTGTTTGGGTTTTACAGACTCATGGGCAGTGACCAATGGCCTGACCATGTGACCAGGAAAAAGGGCAATGGAAACATGGCATATTAAGGAGGTGCCCATGTGGAGCACAGCCCTATGGAAACTTGAGGGGTGCAATAAAGCAGAACAAGTCAGTCCCCATCAGAAGCACTCCCTTCCAGGTTCAGAAGGTGGCTGGAATTGACACACAGATAGCCCCATGTGCTCCCTTGAGGTGGCCACCTGGGCTCATTAAATGGGTAGATGTGGGGGCACCGCAGCAGTGTAGAGATGGGCTGAAAATAGACACGTTCCCTTAGTACCCTTTTGGGCACATAATGCCAGTGAGAGCTATTCTGTCTGCCAGCAAGAGAGACAGAGGCTACCAGTGACTATGAGGGAGATTCCTTGCTGGGAAGGTCTAAACACAGCTGGCAAATGAGACTGATGCCGGGGGTCTACAAATGGGTCTTGACTAGACACTGACTCTGGAGTCAGCTTTTCTTACTCAGTAGAAGATAGAAGTGCTCAGAGTGCTGTTAAAAAAAAAAAAAAAAAAAAAAAAAAAAAAAAAACAGAAAAGAAGATATTGTATGCATTTGGACAGATGACCATCATTTCTTCAGACCAAGGGACACACTGTAAGCCCATAACGTCCAGCAATGGGAGAGAGATCTTCTCCTTAGAGTAAGCATTTGACAGAGAAATAGAACAGGCAATTGAAACATTGGCTGTCTAAAATGGGGAGATAAAAGCATGAAGGGCTGGCTTGCATACCTTCACGAGTGTGTGCTCACACTCACTGTGAGTGGTGCTAATGTCCCCACTAGATTTTCCTCTGTTTTTCTGGCTGATCTGGGGAAGCGGGGGTGGGAAGGATGCAAGGTAGCTATGCAATTCTTGCCAAGGAAGGAGTACACTGGTATAATGACTTTTTTCTTTCCCAACTCATCTAAAGAAAAACCTTTTCTTCCTCCCATACCTGATGCAGTGATCCTGGGACCAGAGCTGCAATTACAAGTGCTGGAAGCAGAAATAATTTCTAAGCAAAAAACTCTCACTATGTTTTTAAACCTTATGTCAGAATTCCCAGGTCCCTGATGGGGGTGGGAGGTGCCTTCACCCCGTCTAGCAAAATTGGGGCTAAGAATAAACATAACTAGGATGTCTGGTGGTAAAATAGTCCACTAGTTTGGAACCTACATAACCTTCCCAGATATGAATGGGAACGGACTGAGGGGGGCACTGGTTGGGCTATATCTGCCAGCAGCCATCTGGACCACACGGTGGCCAAACCCGATGTCCCTTCCAAAGGTGGAAAAGTGCAGGTAAAAATAAGTGGCTAGTGGAGAAAATGAGGAAACATACCTGAGGGTAAAGAAATGCATAATGGGTTATAAAATGAAGGAAATTCAATATTACATTAACAATTGGAAAGAGTCTCAAACCGAAAAAGGACATTGTCTCTTAGCTTGGCATCCCCAAATGCCTGGAAGAGGGAAGCTGTATTTCCTGGGACCACTCCTTGTTTTGGAATCTTTTCTTCAAATCTAAAGAAATCCTGCAGGCCAGACACAGTGGCTCATGCCTATAATCCCAGCACTTTGGGAGGCCAAGGCGGGTGGATCACCTGAGGTCAGGAGTTCGAGACCAGTCTGGCCAACATGGAGAAACCCCGTCTCTACTAAAAATACAAAAATTAGCCAGGTGTGGTGGTGCACACCTGTAGTTCCAGCTATTTGAAAGGCCGAGGCAGGAGAATCACTTGAACCCAGGAGGCGGAGTTTGCAGTGAGCCAAGGTCGTGCCATTGCACTCCATCCTGGGCAACAGAACGAGACTCCGTCTCAAACAAAAATGAAACCCTGCATACCTGACTGGCCTCACCCTGTGAGACATTCATGCCATACAGTGCACTGGACTAATTGTGAAATGATCATGTGTATTCTTTTGATGTAAGGGATCAGTGGTCAAAAACCAGGGCATGGCCTCCAGTGTTATGATGTATCTAGACATGTTTCTATATAGAGCAGCATGGGCTGGGGGAATTTCATCCATGGTACCTGGCTCATTACTCCCATAGCTCTTGCTACAGTCTTTTGTCATAATGTTGGGTGTGTTAGGCTTTCAAATGCAGGCCTTAGGAAACAGGTTCTCTCTCGGGCCCTCCTTACCCTTGCCCCAATGCAGGACTCTCATCTTTCACCACCTTTCTGATTGTGGGTCTTAAGAGTCTCCTCTGAGAGAGTCCCGCCTCATACCCTGGGGGACGGAATGCTTCCATAAAAACCCAAGAGGACTGAGTTTCTGGAGCTTCTGGTAGCTAAACATGTGCAGGTTCCTGGAGAGTGACCCACCCAGGGAGGGCATGAAAGCTCCAACCTCTGTATTCTTTGTAATATCCTTTAGAATAAACTGTAAACATAAGTGTTTCCCTGAGCTCTCTGAGCCACTCTAGCAAATTAATCAAACCCAAACAGGAGGTCATGGGAACCCCCAACTTGAAGCAGGTCTGTCAGAAGTTCCAGAAGCCTGAACTTGCAACAGGTGCCAGGGTGCGGGGGAAGTCCTGGGGATGGGGACTGAGCCCCCAGTCTGTGGGATCTGACACTATCTCCAGGTAGACAGTGTCAGAATTGAATTGGAGGACACCCAGCTGTTGTCCGCTGCACAGTGTGGGGAAAGCCTCCCGCCCCTTTACTCACAGAAGTCTCCTGTGCTGACTGTTGTGGTGTGAGTGCTGAGGAAGAATGCAGTTGAAGGGAGTTTTTCCCAACATTTCACCCTGCTGTTTTTGTGGCTGTTTTAGTTCTAGTTTTCCGTTTAGCATTGTGACTAATATTCTTTTCGTTGAGTTGGAGTGTCGCTTTGTCACCAGGCTGGAGTGTAGTGGTGCAATCTTGGCTCACTGCAACTCCACCTCCCGGGTTCAAACGATTCTCCCACCTCAACCTCCCAAGTAGCTGGGACTACAGGCATGTGCCACCATGCCTGGCTAATTTTGGTTCTTTTAGTAGAGATGCGGTTTCACCATGTTGGCCAGGATGGTCTTGGTCTCCTGACCTCGTGATCTGCCCTCCTTGACTTCCCAAAGTGCTAGAATTACAGGCATGAGCCACTGTGCCCAGCCCCAACTAATATTCTTAATGTACATCCTGTGGCTTAGGAGTAGGAGAAATCTAGATTCCAATCCCAGGTGTAGTCAAGGCAGGCTTTGACCCCTGTCATTATAGATTCTCCAAGCCAGAAGGGACCAAAGGTCATCTGGTCCACACCCTCCCCTGATGGTTCCATATCCCTACCAAGTACCAATGTGTGTAAAGACTCTGAACACGGCTGTATTGCGTGCTCATTTATTCACCAACCATGCATCCAGTGCCCACTCTGTGCCTGGTGCTGTGCAGATAAAACCACAGTCCCTGCCCCCCAAGGATACCACAGTCCTCAGGGGAGAGACAAACACGTCAGCAACTACAATACGATGCTGCAGTTGCAGTAACCGGGTATGAATAAGTAGCTATGGAAACAGAGAAGGAGAATCCAATCACACTGTAGGCCAGAAGAGGAGTGTCCAGCATGGACTCTGGAGAAAGTGGTATGCTGAGCCCTGTGAGATGTTTTATTATAAGAGGCTGTTGCAACCTATGCTTGAATCCCTCCAAAGACAAGGAACTTGCAACCTGCCAAGACCGTGGGCAGCTCCTCAGCCAGGCTCTCCAAACACCACACCCCTTCCACCCCAAGAGGCAGCAGTTTTCATATTCTAGCTTTATTGATGACAAGGGGACCCAGTGACTTGGATGGCAGCCACTGGCAAGATCATGGAATCTCCACTATGCCAACTGCACCAGGGAGGCCTCCTTTCTTCTCTCTGCTTCTTCCTTCCATCCCCAGCCAGCCTCAAAGTCTTCATCACAGAATTCTTTGAGGGCTGAGACCCTCCCCCAGCCCTCTCCCCAAGGTCTGAAGGAAGGCCCAGAGGAGTTGGAATAAATGAAGCTGCTTAATGGCTTGCGGTGCCATAAAGTTTTTAAAGCTGTGCGCTGGAATGAGCAGATTCAGGCTGAGATGAATCATCCAGGGCTTTTATCAAAGGGAGTCAATAAAAACCTGAAGGAGCTTGCCCCACCTCCATGGAGCGCTCATGTCACAGTGCTGGGCCCGGCGCTCTGGAAGTAGGAACCGGGGGGCCGCATTTCCCCCACAACTCCATCTGCTTTCTTCCCCTTGCCTTCCCTTCTGAAATGTATTTGTTTCTATGGAAACTGTGTTGTTACTGGTATGGGAGGAGTTTAATGACATTCAGAAGTGCCAAATCAAGTCCATTTATATAATGGTTTGAAATACACATAATGGCCTATGGAATATAGGACACAGTGACAGTTTCAGTAACCGTGTACCAAGTGTGGGATAAATTTAGCAATGGAATAGTCCCCACCTCTGAGTCAAATGCACTAGGAGTAACCACTATTCTTAGTACTAAAGAGCATCACTTCTCCACCATTATTCATGAAAGGATCTCAAAACACAACAACAACACGCTCTCAGCTCATAGAGAAAGGACCCTAGACTTCAACTTCTCTGTGCCTGTCAAGGTTTGACCAAACATCAGTGGGGGAAGGTACAGAGGTGAGAGTGTGGCAGTGGATACTTCCAGATGTGGAAGGGAGCAGGTATTCTATATCGAGGCTCCCAGGGCCCACCCGCTTGGTGAGTCCACTGACGTCATTGCCTTGATTGATAGTCACTCCTATGCTGTTCCTACAGCTTGTTTCCACTGGATTCAGAGATTCATCAACACCCACTGTGTACACAGAGATGAATGATACATGGAGGATGTCCTTATCTTAGTTCAGGTTCCCCTGGAAGCAGACCCTAAGCAAGAGCTTGAGTGTAGTCATTCCTCATGAAGGTGCAGAGGTGCCAGCAGGAGGGCTGGGAATTGACACAGGGAAGGAGGCACCCGGCACGGGGGGACCCCAAGCCTGCTACCACTGTGGGCAGCCAGAGCCCAGTCCCAGTGAGAAACTCTGAGAAGTGCTATTGAACACCACCTTGCAGCTAGGGCACCCAAGGGGTGGGCTATTTATGTACCAGCTCCTGTGGGGCATCATGGGTGGAGGGCTGCTGGGTGGGGGTGTTGCCTCCTGGCAGGTCTGGCCTGCTCTGTGTGAGGACACAGTGGCCTTTGCAGTTAAAGAGAAAGCCCTCAAAAGAAGGGTGCAGACGTCGGGAATGCGAGGTTGGCCTGAAGACTCGAGATGGTCAAGTGGGCACTGACAGAGTTGGCGACAGCCTGCAGAGAACTTCAGGTCCAGTGGGGAGATAGGCATATAATAAAATGGCAGAAGGCAGGCCGGTGGCATAACTAAAGGGAGTTACGGATGACAGGCTCATGGAGCACTGGAGGTGGAAAGCTATTTGCTCTGACTGAGGCGCTCCAAAAAATCAGGAGAAGAGAGACGGAGCTGACACACAAAGACAAGGGCCGAGGGGGGCACTTTCGCACACTTGCTCCATCTCATCCTCACCACGCCACAAGGTGGTCGGTGTCATCCTCATTCTCAGGAGGAAGAAACCGAGGCTCAGGCAGATTGACCCATAACCTAAAGGCACACAGTTGTTAGAGTAAACTCGCTGAGCACCACAGCCCGGCCTTCTTACTTCCACCCTGCCTCGGGAGCTTTGTGTCTGGGCAATGAGGATGGGGTGACTTCCCATCTCATCCAAGACAGACATGACTGAGCCCCCATTGTGTGTCCCTGTTGATTTTTCCCCATGTCCAAAGACTGCTGTCCCTGAATCTCCTGCCATGCACTGACCACAGACCTCCGCTCAGCCACTCAGGCGGCCCCTCTGATCCTGCCCCAGATATGGGCTGGGCTGACTATGCCTAATATTGAGTGAATTTTCTGCATTGCCCGGAGGGAAAGAGAGGACACAGCCTGAGTGGGGGAACTTCAGCTCTGGTAGTCCCCAGCAGTGGGCCCCCTACCCCGTCCTCACCCGTGCAGGCTCCTCTCCCAGCCTCACTCTAAGCCTCAATGCCTCCAAAAACACAGGGGAGGAGGGATCCCACGCACACACAGGCGGCATTTCTGTAGCATGTTAACAGGTTTTCCGTCAAATGCAGCCTTCATGATTAGACACAGTGGGGAGAAGCTACATGAGACCTAACAAAATGAGAATCTCTCCTGCAGAACTTCCCAGAGACGCTAATACACCAAAGACCATGGTGAGCCGCCCGAAGCAGATATGGTTCACAGAGTTCCCAAACTCAATCAACCACAAAACGTTTTTCCTGTAGCGTGTGTCAGGACTAGTGTTCCCTGGAATCCACTTTGGGAGATAGTGTTTTAGAGCCCAGATCTGCCAGTTACTGGTTGTGTGAGCTTTGACAAACAAGAGTAAATCATACCTGCTTTGTGAGGACCTGCTAAGTATCATGGATGAACACTCTTTATAAACTTATAAAATAAGATACAGATTATTAATTTGTGTGAAGCAAACACACTGTGTCCCAGAGAACATTTCACTGGAGGTCAAACAAACAAATAGTGATAACATTTTTTAAAAATGAGTTCTGTTCCTGTCTTATAATATGACTTTGACCTTGATCTCTCTTGACCTACATTCTCTCATCTGCAAAATGGGCACACTCATGATGCTAGCCCTCTTTCCTCCATGCATTTATTGTAAGGAGAAAGTATATATCACAACTGTGTGATGCTTTGAAAGAAAAAGTATAAAGTACCACAAGATGCAAGGCATTATTATCAGAGATACAGGTTAATACCCCAGTTTTGTCCCATTTGTACTGAGAGCAAGACAAAAGATGTGTTGAGGTGGGGAGGGGTTAGTGGAATAAATAAAAATGACTAATAATCTTCATCCATATTTATGATGTTAGGAGCCTTGTACGAGCATGTCACTGAGGAGAAAAAATGAATATTTTATGAGTGAATGCTGAATGTTGTATTAAGAGGAAATGGACAGAAAGTGGCCCACTTGCCCCTGCCTCCAGGTTGTGCTGGGGAGGTCAGCACAGGCTCTGTGCCTGGTCTCCAAGGAGCAAGGCAGCTCATCAGAAGGATGAGCTCAGCCTCCCAGCACAGATTGGGAGCTGTCCAGTGTTGACTGGTGCCAGCAACCTTGCCCTGGGAGGTAGGAGAACTAAGACCCACTCCATCTACTAGCTGGGTAGCCTTGGGCAAGTTACCATAACCTCACTGGGCCTCCATTTCCACGCTGTAAAATGAGGAGATCAACCCTGAACGATTGTGAGGTCTAAATCCAAGCTCAGCTGTTTAGAAGAGGACTTTGTTATGCACGCAAGTGGAAAGAGTCATTATTTATTTATATATACATTCGCCATTTATTGAACATCTACTATGTGCCAATCACTGCCACAGCCACTTATTTATTATATATCCTGTGTGCCAAACACCACGGTCATCACTGTATACACATCATTGCATTTAATCACCACCAGAATCTTGAGAGGTATCTATTATCACTCCCATTTTCCACATAAAGAAATAAAACTTAGGAAAGAGAAATAACTTGCCCAAAGCCACACAGCTAGGAAATGGCAGAGTCCAGGACCGTAGGAAGCCAACATCCTGGGTTCTACGTTAAACGGCCCATTTTTATCCCAGGGACTTCTGCCAGTGGGTGCTCTGCCCTGCAACCCTTGACAGCTCTTCCCTATCCTGCTCGTGTTCCGTGCTTCCTACCACCAGTGCCCCTCCGGAACCAGGAAAGAAAGCCTTGCCACCTTCTTTCTGGGCCCTGAAAATACCTCCCTTTATTCTCCAACCCTGCTGTCTTCCAAGCCTCTCCCTGAAGGCCTGTTCTCCATAATGCAGTCATCCAGAAGTTCTTTATTGTATTTGTTTTAATTGAGATGGGGTCTCACCATGTTGTCCAGGCTGATCTCAAACTCCGGGGTTCAAGCAATCCTCCCTCAGTGGCCTCCCAAAGTACTGGGATTACAGGTGTGAGCCCCCGTACCCCACCTGGGGGCTCTAATTTCCATCCCTATTCATCTCTTATGCCAGGCAGGCATCAGGCTGTGTAAAGATTGAACACCTCCCACCCCTAAAAGCAGCAAAGACAGATGAGGCAGTGCAGGGTGAAGTTCAGCCATGTCTGCCTGCTCCAGATAGATGTCTCTGGAGGCAAAGACAGCTCCACTTGGTGCCAGCTTGAAGCTCCTGGCTCACTACTGTCCACCACACAGCACAAGGACACACCATCTCTGCAAATCTCTTCCCTATAGGGCAGTTTCATGTTATCTTGGCTCATTCCTTCTCCCGAGATGAAGAGATTGTTTTAAACCTGCCACCCCACCAGCTCTGCTCCTGGCTTCCAATGACATTAAGTTTCATTATAACAAATAAACACCACGATGACATTTATAAGTTACCACCGAGCACAGAAGCACAAATATGAAGCAGATAAACTGCATTTGATCCAAATAATTACTGCAGGCAATATTGGGCTTAGTCTGAGCTGGCAGCCAGGTACCAAGTAATTTATTAGATTGCGTTAAGGCAATGTTGCACGTTGAGTTTTTCATTATTGTCTTTTCCCCTCCCTGTGGCCTAAATAGGTTAGAGGAGTTTAGACAGTGCACGGCCAAACAAAGACAGACTCTGCTCAAGCAGATTAAGGCCAGGAATGTCGGCCAAGTGTCCAGGAATGGCCGCTTCCCAAGCAACACCAGACTTGCAGGAGAAGAAAGGGCTTAGGCGATTATCTTGCTGCTGCCAACCAAGGACAGCTCCCTGCACTCCCCACCCACTGGCCCAGATACAAAAAGCAGCCCTGTGGAGGGAGTAAATGACAGGGCCCATTTACTGTCCTGGATGGAGCCCCCAGGACCCGAGCCTGGGTTCCTGCTGCAGACTCTCAGCCAAAGACCCTCTATAGAAAGTCCCTTCCATATCCCCAGGTAGCCCCAGGCAGTCTCACCCCCAGTCCCAGACCTATCATCCTGCAATAAATCAAGGGAAGGAAGCAGTCTACCAGCCAACTCTGCAAAACAAAGCAAAGAGAGCTGGCTGCAAGCAGCTGCCTCCCTGCCAAACCCAAACTCATAAAGTTTGATTCAAGGGGTTACAATACCTCCCATTCAGAATCCCTCCTGCCCCATGCTTCCAGCCTTAGTAAATTACCCAATAAGCAGCAAGGACCTGTAGTTATTGTGCAGTTAAATGGTATTTGCCCCGTAAATTCTGAGCAGAGTACTAACAGTGATATACAGTAACTAATTACAGACATGAATTCTCTCCCCAAGATGCCAAGTGTTACCGAATATTGTTGCGTTTAGGGGAGGGGGTTTGAAAGCTGCTGTCTTCTCTCCATGAAGCTATGAGTAACTCTCTTATTAGAGGCACTGTCGCCATCTCCAGGGGCACTCCAGGACGGAAAATAGAGCTGTTCTGGGGAACAGACAGGAATGGGACCACGTGCCCATGTGTTGCCCCCGACCCCGTGCTCATGTGCTGCCCCCTGACCCTGTGCCCTTGTGCTGCCCCCTGACCCTGTGCCCGTGTGCTGCCCCCTGACCCTGTGTCCGTGTGCTGCCCCCTGACCCTTTGCCCCAGCAGAAGGGACTAGCAGGCACCAGCTGGTCCTCCTTGGGTCATCCACAATGACTAAGTGGCTCAGCACCATGGTGGCAGTGGCGAAGGCCCAAGGCTCCAGCAGGGCAGTGAATGGAAGTCGTTATTGATCTAGCCCAGGGCTGAGCAGAGAGAGCTGTGGCCAGGGATTGGCCTTTGCAAAGGGCTTCTGCATAGGGCCACGGAAGGTTAGGGTTAAACGAGGTGCAGGACAACTTGTGCCCTGAAGTGTTGTTGACAGAGCTGATCTCAGCACCAAGGGCACCATGGGAGAGGTTTCCCTGGTCTTCAGGTAGGGCAGGGGCTGCCCTATCAGCTTCCCATCAGCTTTAAAGCCGTTTTTGGAGCTCAGCCAGGGGCAGGTAGGGGGCACAGCAGTCAGTCTCTGCTTTCAGAAAAGGAAGCCACACAGATCAAACACCGTCTGCTGACCCGCTACTGTTGGGAAAGCAAGAGCCAGCCCTGGACTCAAATGGCTCCAACCCTAGCTCTACCACACCCCGTGACCCTGGATGAGTTACTTAACCTCTCTGAGTGTCCTTGTCCATAAAATGGGAAAGATTCTCTATCTCTCAGGATGGTGGATGTGAGTCAAGGCTACACCTGCTTCTAAGGAACTCTGTCCTGCTGGAAAAGTGGAAAATCCCCCCTCCCAGGCTGGGTGCCCCGGCGGTCCACACACTGCCTCTCCCTCCTCTCGAGGGCCTTCCAGAACAAAACCTCTTCTTGACAAACATCTCCACCTCCAACAATCAGGGAGACTGGGGCAGTAATGGCAAGTTAGTTTTGCTTTGTTCTCTTTGGTTGATGCAGATCTGCTGAGGCTTTACAGGTCCCCTGTTTGGTGGGTGACAGGAGAGGCAGGGCAAGGCAGAAGAGGAATTGGGAGGGCACATTCACAGGGGACATCAGGCTTGGAGCTATGATATTCGAGTCTCTACATGGGGGCTGATAATGGGACCTACTCCATGGGGTGCTATGAGGGTGGATTAGGTATGATAATGAATGTGAAGTGCTTTGTATAGAGTTAGTTGTGGTTAATACCCCAAACCCACCAGAAGACAGCCCACAATCCCAGGGCAGTGAGAAGAAGAATCACTTTTTTAATTAGGACACATATATAGTCAGTGCTCAATTATCTGTTGGCAAATTGTCCCCATTCCTGGCAAATGCTATCACCAAGTTTGCTTAATGAAGTCCTCTGCTAACATTTCACAGCTTCTTATTTTGCTCTTATTTGCATGAGGTCCAAAGGGAATAAAAGTCCTTTAAAAGCAAAATCTGTTAATATCCCCATCTCCTCCTAGATAAGGTGCAAGCCATAAAGACAGGAGATGGGGAAGGTGGGGGTACACCTGACTCTAGCTCTGGGCCGGTCCCAGAGGTGAAGTTCCCCACCCAGCTCAGTAGGAGGCAGAGAGGGAGCCTCATTCCTGGGCTGAGGTTTTTTTTTTAAGTATTAAAAATTCCTAGAACATCAAACATATCCATATTCAAATATGAATATCAAAATGCATTCCAAAGTTGAAAATGAATGTTACTTACGATTATTCATTATTTTGGATTGTCCATCATTTTAGATTATTCACACCCTTGATCCTCTTCATTAACAAAGATAATTAAGAGTTGATTGTATTTGGTCTCCAAGAGGGGAAAAAACCAGGACATTGCACCAAGATGGCCTGAGTCCAATTGGGAATTACTCCAGCAGCCATGAGAAGACTCCTCTGTATGCACCAGGTCTGAGCCGTGACTCTCCACGCAGGCTCAGTGAGCAAGACCAAGGTGCCTTGTGCTTCAGCCACGCAGTGCACACCTGGTGGGCCTGCTTTCACACTGTCAGTGGGATGCAGCCACATTGCCCTTCGTAGGACACCTGAAGAGCATCAAAACTGCACAGGGCCTCTGGCATCCTTCAGCATCTCACAAACTCCATCTCTCCAGTGTTCCCTCAGCTTTGACTCCGCCATTTTATACATTGGGGTTCCCTGTGATAATTCACTGACAAAAAGGGTTGCGTGGACTTTAAAAAGGTGTGAAAATGCCTTCGCTGTGCAGTGGGAACACCAATGCATGCTCCGAGAGAGAGAGAGCCACTTGATCAAGGCCACCCAATGACAGACTCGGAACTAGAAATAACCCAGACCCACAAGCCTGTGCTGTGGGCACACAACAGTGCCCTTCAGATGTGGCCCAGAAACTGCCTGCAGAAGGATGATCTGGAAGCTATTAAAATGCAGATTCCTCGGCCCAGCTCAGACCCACTATCCCAGAATCTCTGAGTTGGAGCTCAGGAAACTATTATTTTTAGCCAGTTCCCCAGGTGATCCTCACACACGTGGAAGTTTTAGAACCATGTCTGACTGACAAGGCTACAGCAGCATAAATAATGATTTTGTTTACTTTTTTAAACGTTTAGAATAAAGATCTGACCCCTAAAAGTCCAAATGTCCTTGAGAGACTTGCTTTGACTTCCTTGCACCTTGGTTTTATTATTTTTAATCTTAGGATGCCCCCAAAATAAGACTTTGGATAAATTAGAACATCAAGCATTAGGGCTGGGAGGAAGGAGCTTAAACCCTGCATTTTACAGATGAGGCATCTGACCCTTGGACAAGCGAAGAGTCAGGCCGAAGGGCACACAGCTAAGAGGTAGCAGAGGCAGCATCAACTGGCACCTTCTGGGCCTGGGAGCTCAGGGCAAGGGCAAAGCTTCATTTGTCTGTATGGTACCCTGTAGACACAGGAGCAGGAGGTGCTGGGTATCTTGGAGTCAGCCAATCCATGGCCTGGCCTCCTGCCTCTCCTAGTGGAGCCCACACTGATGCTCTCCAAGAGGGGTCGATGTGCACTATCTCTGCCCATAGCCGAGCCTGCAGCTCCCTCTTGGGCTAATGACATAGTTCCATCCCTGTCCCTTAGTGCCACTCTCTTCCATGCTGCTCCGACATCCCCAGGTGCTGGCTCAGTGAGGGCATGTTCCAATCAGGAGACACAAGAGCCTGAGACTCAGAAAAGGGACTCCAGGGTCCCACGGCTGACCAGCAACAGGCTTGAGACCACAGCCAGGGTTTCTGTTTCACATGCTGTTGAGTGTCTCCGGTCTCCACGCCGCCACCACAAACGCACTCTGCTCTGCCCTTCCCAGTCTCATTTAGACCTCCAGGTGACCTCAGGCAGGGATGGATGGACTCCGTCACGGGCACTGAAGAGCCCGTATTTCCAGCAGCACTTATCAGTGTCTTCCTGGCATCCAGGCCTTGGCTGGATCGATGGAAGAATCCCTCTCCCTGCCACTAATGAGCACAGTGCAGGCTCCGGCAGGGGCCGCCAGCCTGATCATCAGTAAGCAAAGGATTTATAGTGACTTTGGACTCACTCTGCCTCTGCCAGCCCGATTGCTCTTCATTAAAGATCCTCACTGTCCAGGACAACCTTGGTGGATTTTGTGTCCTGGGGACAAAGTGAGAGGCGGGGAGAATCACAGGCTGCCCACACTGGCCCAGCCTGGGTGAGGAACGAGCATAGGGGAAAGTGGTGTCGGACTTTCCACCCCTTCATCCGGCCCTGGGAAGAGTAGTCAGCCTCTTTTTTGTAAGTCCAAGTAAAAATTCTAGTGCAATTTCTGGAATATTCATGAGACTAGCAAGCTTCTCCTTATGTGTATATCAAAATCAAGATACCAATGGCGCAAATGGCAATGCTGAGATAGAAAGTGTTTCTTTGTCTCTCTCCCAGTAGAAATCTAGGAGAAACAGACGATAGAGAAAAGGCCCTGTCGTCCCCCTCCGCCTCGTTCTTCTGGCTTCTCTGTTTATATTTCCAATCCAGTCTACAAGGAGCTTAGGCTAGATGACCTCTTGCCATCCCGATTGGGTTCAAAATCTGTGCAAACCTCAACAAGAGTTAGATGTTTCACCCAAGACAGCTACTTTCAACACTCCCAGACTGGAGTAACCTTGTCCCTCTTAGATAGTCACATCTGTAACTTTCCATTCTGGAGGTGAATTCTCAGGTCAACACCAAGCGAAAGAACACCTGAAAATACTTTTCCTACTGCCTACCCTATGGGGGTTTCTCAGTCCGTGTGAGTTACTCACACCACCTTCCCAGCTCCAGACCCACGGGCTCAGCTATCTGGGACAGCACCACCTGAGGGAGTCTGGACCCCTCTCCATGAACACATTTATAACTGAACTCACTGCCTTCCCCAAGCCTGCTTCTCCTCCTGAGCAGCAAATGGCTCCTCCATCATCCATTCACCCTGGTCCTGCAAGCCAGGAACTGGGGCCTTTACCCTTCATCATCGCCCCACTGAACTCTAGCCTGGGCAACAGAGTGAGACTCAGTCTCAAAAAAAAAAAAAAAGAAAGAGGGGATGGGTGAGGAGCATTCTTCTGACAATAACTTACATCCATGGCTCAAGAGCTGTGTTCTGAGGGGCTCTTGAACCCAAAGGAGAGATCTGTCAGATGGTTGAAAAAAAAGTGGGTTCCATCCCTCCATCTCCACCTTCATCCACAGCGCCTCAACTTTTATCCACTCTAGATACTCAGTTTAAGATCCATTTGAAAAAAAAAAAAAAAAAAAACCTCATTGGTTTAAAATAGAAAAGAAATTTTAGTGACTTAAATATAATATGCAAAAATTAAAATTAGACGGAAAAGGGAAATTGTCAATTAGAGTACTGTCTCCCATCCCCAAAAATAATAATTTATAAGCCATGTCCTTTGGGTGGATTTGTTTTTTTGAGACTATCCTGTGTACTCATCTCCCCCAGAAACAGTCTTTCCACAGGAAAGCCAAGTAGATCCAAGCAGACAGAATGGGAGAGCCCTCTAGGAAGATCTTTTCTTTTTTTTTTTTTTTGAGACCAAGTCTCACTCTGTCACCCAGGCTGGAGTGCAGTGGGGATCTTGGCTCACTGCAACCTATGGGATTCTGCACCTCCAAGCATGCTCTGACGGCATTGGGAGATGCTCCTCCTCCTCGAAAGGCCCTCTCCTTCTCGGCCCCATCCCATCAGGCTCCTTTCCTGCAAACCCCGGGTGTTATTCCAGGGATCTCATGCCTGCTGCCACCCCTGGCTCTGAGACACCCACCAAAAGAGCCTGTGGCCACTCAGAGTCCATCTCCATGGCCTGCTTCAAGTGGGCCCCCCTCCCAGCGCTGCCTTCCTCCAGAGCCCGGTTTCCATGGTGATAGCCCCCTCCTCTCCCTGGGGGCTCCAACCAGTCCACAACTTACCCTGGGCCCTCAGATGCTTCCTGAGCCCCACCTTCCCAGGAGCCCTCACCCAGGAGCCCTCATCCCGCACCTTCCTCCAGGAGGACGCAGGATGGGGAGAGCCCGGGACCATCACCCACTGCGGGTGCTTCCTAACCGTGGACATCTCAGAGGGCTCAGGCACTGCTCCATTTAAGGTATTCTCACTATAATCCCCTCCGCGTCCAGCTGAGAACCTGATAATTCTCTCTGATAGCACAATCTTTGGCAGTTACTGCGGCTGCCTTGACTCTGTCCTTCTTGCAAGAAAGATTTTGAGATAAAAGGATGAGCTGTGAAATCATCATTAGAGTACAGAGAAAGGAGCCTAGAGGAGTCCTTTCTGCCCACCCGTCCCGCCCCATGCTGCCCCCTCACCCTCCTCCCCTGCTTCCTCCTCTTCCTCTCCCTCTCCTTTTCTCTCCCACTTCCTCACTTCACTCCTCCACACTCTCTCCAGTCCCTTCCTCCTCTCCCCTTCTCCTCTCTCATCTCTTCCCTCGTTTTCTATCCTGTTTGGGTGCCAGAAACAGTCTAATTACGACAGAGAACTTGAAGAGACAGAGAGAAAAAAAAAAACCCTACCATACATAGCTGATTAAAATGTCCTATGAAATCCAATTTGTAAAGCTCAAATCAGAATAAAAAGTGTTACTCCCACAATTCAAGGCCAATCTGATTTTTAATGAGATTCCTCGGAGACCCTGCCAAGATCTCGTCAGGTCCTGAACTCAGCCACCTTCCTGCCTGCCTTCATCTCTCCACTGTGAATCTGTACCCCTCCTTCTGGGTAGTCTCCACCCCAAGCTCTGCTGCTATCCCAGCTCCCCTGGGTTAATATATACCAAGTGTCCCCCCACCTTGGGGTCATCTGTTGCTGAGAGCTCAGTCCTAGGTGTGACCCAGGCCTGGGGCTTTTTGTCCCCAAAATGGGCAGGAGCCAGTGTCCAGGACCTCTGTGGCTGCCTGTGACTTTCCCAGATTGGGAAGAGAGGCCACAGCAGCAGCAGCTGGCACGCCAGGTCCAGCTCTGCCTCAGTTAGGCCTGGATCTGTAAAGCAGGGGGTGGGAAAAATGGAGGGCTTGGAATGCAGATGGACACCGGCACAAACCCTAGCTCTACCACTCACTGGCTGTGTGACCTTGGGCAGGTTACTATGCCTCTCTGATCCTGGTTTCTTTGTTGTAAAATGGGACTATCTCTGCCCTAAAGTATAATTAAATGGATTACAGGAGAAGAGGTTGTATGAAGCACTGGTCATCCTGAGGGCCAGATGCTCAGTGAATGTCAATGTCCCATTGTCCATTCAACTGTGGTCTCCCAGGAGACACAGATCATGTTGCCCCTCCTCATCAGCAACTCTCTCCAGGACCAGGCTTGGGGACCTGCACATAGCATAGCTTAGTAGAGAAGAGCATGGTCTTCAGAGCCAGAAAGACTTGGATTCACAGCACCTCCTGCCCTAGCTCTCACTGCACAGTTCTCCGGGCGATTTAGTTAATCCTGAGCCTCCATTTCCCACAGCCCTGTAAAACGGGGTTAACAGCGTTGCCACGCTGACAGCTAGAGTCAGGGCATGCACTGTGCTTGGTGAGTAATTCACAAGCACAGCTCACGTTACTATTGTTCACCTCCCGGTGCCTCATTTCCCCATCTGGAAAATGGGGATAAAAATGGTGCTTACTATTTTTAGGTTGTTATGAGGATGAGAATATTAATAAACTGATATTTTAAAACCTCAAAACAGAGTGTGGCATCTTGCAAGCATTGTGGGTGGGTTCGTTTAATAAAATACTGTCAATTGACTTGCTTCGATGGTTCTGTGCCATCTCATTTTGAGGTCACATGGGGTCCATAATGATTTGTTCCCAAGTGATTGTGAGGCTGGAGTAAGGCCTGCTGCAGAAAAGAAAAGGGCAGGGAGGACGTGGTGGGACAGGACTGCCTGCTCCCTCTAGCACGCCTCCTGCCACACTGCACCACTACCCACCCCTCTGAACTTGGCCCTCAGCCCACCCCAGGAGCCACTGAAACAGCAAAATGATTTCCTGAATTCTCAGGTTTAACCAAAGGCGCACTGCTTTCCATCACCCCCCTTCTTTTTTTTTTTTTTTTTCTTTTTTTTTTGAGACGGAGTTTCGCTCTTGTTACCCAGGCTGGAGTGCAATGGCGCAATCTCGGCTCACCGCAACCTCCGCCTCCCGGGTTCAGGCAATTCTCCTGCCCCAGCCTCCTGAGTCGCTGGGATTACAGGCACATGCCACCATGCCCAGCTAATGTTTTGTATTTTTAGTAGAGACGGGGTTTCACCATGTTGACCAGGATGGTCTCGATCTCTTGACCTCGTGATCCACCCGTCTCGGCCTCCCACAGTGCTGGGATTACAGGCTTGAGCCACCGCGCCTGGCCACCCCACTTCTTAACACACAGCCACCACAGAACGCTTCTTACTGGAGGTCTCTGTCCTGTTTCTGCCCTGGTGTGGAAGTGCGTGCCCAAGCATGTGGCATTAAGTAGGAGCTCAGCAATGCATGGGAAGTGGCATGTCCCAAGGGTGGAGGGAGATGGCCCATGGGGAGCTGGGGTGTGGCTAGACCAGTCTGTGTGTTAGGGACTGGTGGGTGGAAGGGCTGGAGTTGGGAGCCAGCCCCACACAGGAAGGAATAGAGCTGGGGCTGAGACCAGTTGGGAAACTCTACTGGACCCCCCAGCAAGAAGCAAGGTACTTTGAGAGGCTCAGTCTCCTGGGCCAGCCCTGCTCTGCTTCCATAGCTGGAGGGGAGCCTTCTTGCCCTTGCATGGCAGGTAACTGACTGTTGTGTTTGTCTCCTTTCCAGGGCAAGTCTATTCCTTCAGCCAGCAGCCCCAGGACCAGGTGGTGGTGTCAGGACAGCCAGTGACGCTGCTGTGTGCCATCCCAGAATACGATGGCTTCGTTCTATGGATCAAGGATGGCTTGGCTCTGGGTGTGGGCAGGGACCTCTCAAGTGAGTACCTCCAGACTTCCCGGGGCAGGCCTGAAGCTGTCACTTCCTTACTCACCCATCCACCCTGCTAGGGAGCACGCATCTTCACAGATGTCTGGGAATCGAATCTCTAGCTTTCACTGCAATTCCCCAGGAAAGGTCAGGCTAGGCAAGCACTGCCCCCAGCATCCCTAGACTTTGAGGCCCTAGTGTGCATAATTAACCATAAGCAAACGCTCCACCTCTCGGCAGGTCCTAGCCTAACTCAACATTGCCCTCGAGCATCTACTCCAAAGTCAAACATGATTCACGTAAAGTCCAGTCTCCAGAAATCAAGTGTTCCTGTGTCTTGGCCTGAGATGTAGCTCCCATTTATTAAGGCATGATTGTTAAGGAAATACAAGTCACAACCTGGTTCTTCTAGGCTTCTCACACATTAAAGGGAACCAAGTAAACTGAAAACTCACCAAGACACCTGGTTGATCTTAGGGGGCATCATGAGATGGGAAGAAAAGACAGCAAATATTAAAAATAAATTTCAAACTATGTCCAGCCTGGGCAGGCTGGTGTTCAGCAAAGCCACTCTGGGGTGGACAGTGAGGGTTCCCGTGGTTGTTGGTGGCGGACACGGGAACTCACCGGCCAGTGCCGACCACAGATCATTTGTTAACTATTGTGAATAGCAACCCGGTAAGACCAAACAGATGCTTTTGCAATCCATCCTCTTCCCTGAAGAAAAAAAAGAAAGAATGGCTCATCCCCTTGATCGCACACCCCTCAGCCATCATTATTTTGTCCTGCGGGTAGGCAGTGGTTGTTTGCTAGGCTTGGCATGAACAGTAAAATTCAGAAGAAGGGACCCTTGGGTGTCATTCCCCTGTGATTTGCAAAAAGTTGAGGGTGGAGGAGGAGAGAAAAATATTATTCAACTGAAAAGTTACTTTGCCTCTCGCGTGGTGTACAGCTGCAGGAAAATAAAAATCGAAGTGCACTCAGGAACATGATGGCTGGGAAATTAATATTTTAAAATGTGAGTTATGTCTTGCCAAAAATGTATATTGAAACATTATAGCAATGGTCAATAGCAGGCACGTATTTGAATACTGCAGCCCAGCTGAGCACAGATAAAATACACAAAAATCCCTCCAAAATATCCTGTGCTGCCATAAAGTTTAACTGTTATGGGAACCAGCCAATTTCAGAGACTCCGACTGCCTTTACCCTAGAGGAACTGGGGAATACAACCTTCCCAAACTTGAGTAGTTCATGCACTGGATGGCTCCGAGCTGGGAGGAGCGCTGCCGCTAGCTAAGGAGGTTGTCTGGGGTCCTGGTCAGTGGGTTTCTGCCTTCCATCAGGGACTGGGGGCTTGTTGGGTCCGTGGCTGAGAGGAGGCTCAGGTCAGCAGGGAAGGGGCATAGGGTGGTCATCCCAGCACAGATAACCGACCCTCTGGCATCCAGTGCCATTAATGCCTTTCTGGGATCCAGAACCAGGACCTGCTCAGGGCTGCAAGACAATGGCCTCTGACAAACGGGGCCTGCGTCCTCTCCAGCTTGACTCGGTTGGCCTCTCCAAACAGAGCCAATGACCTCAAACTCCTGATGAAATACTTGCCCTGTATTTTGTCACTTGTCCCAAAAATAGCATCATGGCAATCATGATAGATACTTACATGCTCAATTAACCCTGCTCGCTTGCCTGATGTAGAAGCCGGCATGGCAGCCCTCAACTCAATTCAGCAAGTACTTGTAGAGCACTTAACACCACAAAAGCTCTCCTACAGGGAAACTGAGGCCCGGTGTTATGGGATTTCAGCCTGCCGCATCCCTGCCCTCTCCCACTGTAACTGTGTGGGCCCACTGAATCTACCAGGAATGATACCCTCCCTGAAGACCTAAATGTTTTTCTAGTCACCAAAGCTGGAAAAACCAGTCAAAGAAAATGATTTATAAATGCACTTGCTCATATTGATAGAACATTTTTCTCCTAAGAAGCTCAAATACTTCGCAGACATCATCTCATAAATCTAAGTGATCCGGAGGGAAAAAAGAAGGATTTTCCCCTTTGTTTGTCAGGTAAACAAAGTCACAACCGAGAAAGAAATTGACTCAACTATGTAACCAATCCCAGGGCATGAGGCCTGCCTGTTAATCTCAAAGGGCCCAGATACTGTCTGCTCTCCGTTCTAAAGATGAAGACCTCTTTGGCCACCTGACCTTATGACTTACCTTTGTCTTTGTTTAAATGAGCATTCATAGACTACGTACAGCGTGCCAGGCCCTTTACATAGATTATCCTATTTAACCTTCACCACAACCTTATGAGGCACTGGCATGGTCCCTATGTAACGGGGACTGGCACATAGTAAGTAGTCTATGAGGCACAAAGAAGCTAAAGTGAGTCATCCAGGACAGCAGAGCTAGGAAGTGATCCAGCTGCCGTTAGAACCCAAGCAATTCGACAGAAGAACCCAGACTCTAAATAATTTTGCCTCCTTTGGGAGTAGCGAGAGGGAGAAATGATACTGTGGAAGGAGCTAGAGCTCTCTCAGAATCCATGCTTCTGAGTCTGTGTTTCAAAGATGATCCCAGTCCTTGGGATAGCATCACAGCTCGCTGCCCAATTAGGCAAACACAAACAAACCCATCACCGATGTTTTCAGCAGCTCATGAGAGCAAAATCCTGCTGCTGATAGCTTGCAAGAGAACAAAAACAGAGGCTCCAGCCAAGATGTCTGCAGGAGACCAGGGACTAATCACAGGATAGCGGGATCCAGAGGCTGGGCTGGAGGGGCTGGGGGTGCCCAGCCAGCTACAACAAAAACAGCAGCAGCAGGAAGAGGATTGGACGAGAACCCATTTCCAGCGCCTCTCCTGGCACTGGCAGGGAGACAGCTTAACTTACCTGGGCTCCTTCTTCCCAGCAGAAGACAGGAAGAGTGGGCAGGAGGAGAGGCAGTGCTCTCAGGGTGCAGCTGATGGCCTTGTGAGCTTTTCTGGCCAGGCCTGCACAGCTCAGGAGGATAGGGCCATTTTATTACATGATGAGGATGGTGGCCATGAAGACAGGTAACTGAAGGGCCCAGCTGCACAGGAAGCACCCCAGAGCATGACGGGAAGGCTGGCAGAGGATCATCACAGCTACCTCCCCTGACCAGGAACAAGTCCCCAGCCCACCTCCAGGGAGGCCTGCCCCACCTCCAGAAGACACTTCACTTACGGTGTTGAGAGGCGCCTACAAGCTGATCTAGTCTGATCTTTCAACCTGTGTAGAAATCACCTCTGCAACACCCCTGAGAGGCGATCATCCAACCTCTGCTTGAATACAGCCAGTGATGGGAACCTCACTATCACCTCTGGCAGCCCAGATCCTTGTTGGATACCTCAAATGGTTGAGAATATTCTAAAGTACCTCCCCCATGTTAGTCCTGCCTGTTGGTGCCAGAGCTGCCCTTGGGAGCTCAGGAACACATCTAATCCACACCGAGAGACTGTCTGAAATGCTTGAGGCGAGCTCTTGCAGGCCTCCCTGCCTGCCTTTGTTTCTGTCTCTCTCACTTGCTTAAGCCCTCATCTTCTCTTTAAAAGGCCAAATGTGTCCCGTCTCATCCTCCTATAGCACCCATCTGAGCGGCCTGAGGCAGCCAGAGGGAAGCAGAAGCTGAGGGCAGCCTCTGAGGAGAGAAGGGGAGCAGGATAGAGATGAAGGGCTCGGGGGATGGGGGTCCAGTTGTAAATCCACACAGTGAGGGCCTGGGGGCAGGGCAGTGCTCAGTAAGGAGGTGGATGGAAAGGGGACCCTATTGGGAGAAAGCAGGGAGGTTTATGTCCCTGAGACCCTGGAAAGAGAGGATCTGCCCAACCACGACTTCAGTCGGCATTTCTATTCAACCCCACACAGTAGCAGGAAAGCTGATTAATGATTTATATTCTCAAACTTTTATTTATCTATTATTCATTGACCATGGTTCGAGGGCCCCCCAATTCTTAATTGTCCTGAGTGCTTCATAAGTGCTTCACCAGGCCCTGGGGTTTTTGTGGCGGGACAGGAGGAATGACTAGACAGGGGCTATGGTGGCTCAAAATGACCCGAGGTTCCCAGACAGTGGGAGGGTGGGCCTAGACTTCTACCTCCTGCCTATCCCGAAACAAAACTTTCTGCAAAGTCACTCTTGATCCTTTTCCAAATATTTCCCTTTTTCCTTCCTTCCCTCTCTGAGCAGGAACAAGTCCCCAGCCCACCGCGAGGGAGGCTTGCCCCGCGTCCAGAAGCCTTCTCTCTATGATTCTCAGCCTGGGTCTCTCTGTCTGTCTGTTTCTCTCTCTCTCTCTCCTATCGAAATGCATGTCTTCCCGGTAGACCACGGTGCTGAGCACACCACTTTCCAGAGTGATAGCCCAGTGGTGTCTGTCCACACAGCATTTCCATCTCTTCTCCCTCTTTCCTCTCCAACAGTGGCTCCTCTGATTTTCTTAAACTTGAAATCAACAAGACCCTTACATGGCCGGGCGTGGTGGCTCATGCCTATAATCCCAAAACTTTGGTTGAGGAAGGAGGACTGCCTAAGTCCAAGAATTCAAGATCAACTGGGGTGACAAAGTGAGATCCCATCTCTACAAAAACTAAAAAATTAGCGGACATGGTGGCACATGCCTGTAGTCCCAGCTACTTGGTAGGCTGAGGCGGGAGGATCACTTAAGCCTGAGAGGTAGAGGCTGCAGTGAGCTATAATCCTGCCCTCCACTCTAACCTGAGTGACAGAGCAAGACCCTGTCTCAAAAACAAATAAACAAAATACCCTTACACACACACACACACACACACACACACACACACACACACACACAGAGCCAATGCCTTGGGAAAGCTCTTACTTTTGGGCTCCTTGCACTGAAATCACCTGTTCTGCCAGACTTATACCGAGGCCCCTCCTTGGGTCCCCCACTCTGTGCCTGTTTGTCATGAGTGTCCCCTCCACCCCCCCCCCAGCTCCCTGACCTGCCTGTCATCTCCACAGGTTACCCACAGTACCTGGTGGTAGGGAACCACCTGTCGGGGGAGCACCACCTGAAGATCCTGCGGGCAGAGCTGCAGGACGATGCAGTGTATGAGTGCCAGGCCATCCAGGCCGCCATCCGCTCCCGTCCCGCCCGCCTCACGGTCCTGGGTAAGAACCATCTGCATGTGGGGCAGGGACACTATGTGAAGCCCCAAGGGCTCCGCTCTAAGAGGTTACTTTTTTGGTCACACACGGGGAGACTCCCCTCTGGGGATCATCCCACAGGGCTCCAGCCTCTGCTGCTTCCACAACATCCATGCCCCCCTTCCCAACCAAATGGGACAAGCAAAGGCCCCTGCCCTAGGAAAGCAGAAGGCAGTGCCAGAGGACTCAGTCCAACCCCAGTGTGTTTCATGGCACCTTATGCAGCTAATGAGGACTCCTGCGTGCTCATTTGTTCCATCAGAAAGCATGCTCTGCACACATCACTGAGGCCAGGCTCCGTGCCAGGAAGAATGCGGCACAGGCTGTGGGTCTCTTCTTTCTGAACGGACCCCCACTCTGGTGCTAACAATGCTCTGTCTGTCCACCTCCCCTGCAGAATCAGCCCGATTCTCCCCATGATTCCAGTGTCCATGTAGACACCAATGACCCCCGTGCCTTTTCCACCCCTAGCTGCTCCCTGGGAATCCTGGCTGACAGGTCCTTCCTAGGAAACTTCATTTCAGGTTCTTATTCCAAATCCTACCTTTCCCCCTGGTCTTTCTTCGTCTTGTGTTCCCAGGAGCTCAGCGTTCCTGGGACATCCTGCCTGCAGACAGGGGAATGGACTCGGTGACCCCAGTTCTGATTTAGGGTTCAGTGTTGGGGTCTCCCTCCTCTGGCCAAATGTTACTGAGGATCCAGGTTGCTGAGAACTAGGCCTTGCACATAAGTCATGAGAGCTCACATTTGTCAAGCAGCTCACGGTAGCTCTCCAGCCTCTTTCCTGCACATGACCTCCGAGGTTCCTGACATTACTCAGTGGGACAGGGACTGTTAGCCCAGATGTGAAACTGAGGCCCACAGATGCAAAGGGCTTGGCCCGTGGGCTGCTGGCCATGGCTCTCTGCCCCACCTCGATGGCCCCTTGACCCGTGGCTCTGTGCCAGGCATGTGTGCAGGAGGGAAGTGAGAAGGCCCGGGCCCACCCCTTAGCAGCTATTGTGCAGGCTAGACAACAGGGTCAGCAGCTGGCGTGCTGCCTCCTCGCCTGGCCACTAAGGCACACAGCTGCTCAGAGATGAAATATTTAAAAGCGTGTCAGGTTATCTTCAGATCTACATGGCCAAAGACACCAGGGAAGATTATTCCAAGCAGTGCAGCAGACAGGCCCCGGAGGACCACTTACCAAGCTCAGAGCTTGGCTTCTTGAGATGCGGGGGAGGAACTCGGGCCAGCCTCAGAAACTTCCTTCAACCTTTGAGGCTCCCCTGGCCTGAGATGAAAGGAATGAGAAAATAAACCTGTTCGGGGGGGTAAATAAGTTGGGATTCTGTGGCCGGGAAGTGGGCCTTCCGAGGAGCAATCGGGGCATGAAAGGCAGTAGCGCCGTTCTCATTTCTCCCAAGATGGTGACTAAAATGAGAATGAGTCTGCGTGTGGTGTGGGGTTGTGGGAGGAGAGGAGGAGGATGATTAGGGCCTCATACTTTTTCTGATTTTGAGGATGGCAAAATGCCAGATCTGATTTGCGAAACTGTAGGCTCTTCATCTTCAGAGATGGCTCAGCCCCTCCATCTTCAAAAGAATCTGCCTCCACCAACTCACACCCCTTCTAGAGGGGCCGAGGGATGTGGGAACCACAGGGACCTGAGCTTTGTCCACTCCTCTGACTTCATATTGGCTTCCCCAGTCCTGAAATGACATTACACTTCCCTTCCTCTCTCCTCTAAGTTAGGTAACAGAGTCCAAAGTATTAAAAGTCCAAATTATTTCAAATGTTTTACAGATGAGAGAATAGAAACTCAGAGAGGCAGAGGCACTCACAGGAGGTGACACAGCTTAATTAACCTTCAAAATCACTCCAGATTTTTCAGCTCCGAGCTCTTTGCCCAGTCTCCTGCTCCCAGATGCCAGCAGCACCGCATCAGTCCGGCTGGTGAGGGGCCAGGCTTCTCAGAGCAGGGCCTCAGGATCCAATCGGAACAGACCCAGTTTTGTCTTAGGTCATGTCTAAAAGGCATTCGCTCCCCCTTCCTCTCTGGTGGCATGGCCTGACACCACCCTCTGGGCACAGAGCTGGGTTTGTGTTGGGGAGATGTTTTATTCAAGTCTGGAGATCAGCGGAAGGAGGACAGAGGAAGTTTCCAGGGCACTCCAGCAGGGCTCCCTCCGTGAAATTCCTGAGAGCCAGAAAGGGAGCCTGAGCCAGCATCTTGTCCATCAGTCTTTCAGGCAGCTCCACAAAAACCATTCATCCTGAGCGAGCTAAAACCCAGTGTTCCCCAGGGCTCTGCCTGCAGTCCTCCCTGCCTCCCTGGGACATTTCCAGGTCCCCACCCCAGCTGGTCTTGTAGGGCTCCGCCTGGCTGAGTGTCTTGACCCACCTACTGCTCTGCAAGGAGGCCCCCAATGCGGCAGCCGACCCAGCCAGCTGAAAAGGGAGCCCTGGTCTAGGGAAGGTGGACAGACAGAGCAGCTGTTCCCGCAGATGGGGGAGAAGTGTTTCTGCCCCTTGTCCCAGCCGCCTTCCCTACCAAGACCCCATCTGCTTTGCTGTGACATCTCAGCCCAGGAAAATGTCCCAGCCATTTCCCCAAGTGGGGCTGTCTTCCCTGTGTTCCAGGAATGAGAGAGCTTCCTAATTTAGTCTGTATTTGCCTAAGATAGATTTTTAATTAAATAAAGTAAGAGCCTGATTAGAACCTGCGGAAGATTCAAGAGCAGAATCAGATGGTATTCCGGCAAAATTGCAAAGCAACCACTTTGGCTAGAACAGAGGGAGGCCCCCGGGGGTCTTCCATCAAAGTACCAAGTGAGGAGAGCAAATACAAGAGATTATATGGCCAACAGATGTGCATTGTTAAAATATGCATCTGCCGGCAGCGTGCTCCAATGAAGCCAGAGGGCCAGCTCGCAGAGCCTGCAGGGCCCTGGGGAGGGTATGGGGACTCGGCCTGGCTGCCAGGCCTAGAGTCACAGACACATTAATTAGCATTGTGTTTCCAGCTCTCAGATGCAATCAGGCAAGGAGCAACTTCGGACCTGAGCATTTGCTGCCTCGGGAGGCAGAGGGAGGGAGCTAGGAAATGAGGAGGGAAAGGTGGGGGAAGGCATTGAGTTTGCAAAGCTGAGAGAGGCAAAGACTGGGGATTTTAGGTCCGGTCAATCATTGGGCAGTCCATGTGCCCTCTGTGGCCCAGCCAGATGCCAACGACCATGCCTGGACTCAGCCCAGGTCAAGACAGGCATCTTTACACCCGCAGAACATCTGGAGAATCACGGCCTCTCGGAGATTAGACTTAGAGGCAGTGGTCTTGATCCTACCAGGATCCAGCTGTGTGAAGGTGGCCCTTTTTCTCAACCTGGGTCTCAGTTTCCTCATCTGTAAAATGAGAGATGGGGATAAATAAGATGATTGCTGAGCACTGTCTCACTCCCAAAAGGCCATGACTTCCACTGAAAGGAGTCCAACATGTTGCACCAACTATTTTAGGAAATTGGGCCATCCCCCCCGGAACCAAGATTGGCGTGGTGACTGAGGCATAGACGGGAACTGATTCGGGTAGTTTAAACAGCATCCCACTTTGAGGCTGGGAGATAGGACCTCTCCAAGTCCTGTTCAGTGCTGGTGTCCTGGCCTTGATTGTGGACTTTAACTCCAGTCCTTCCTGCAAAGGACACCCCCACCCCTGCACCACCCCTCTGTAGCCAGCTTCCACATAGACCCAGCCCTCTCCAAAGATTCAACTTGGCTGAGCATCAAAGGACCCCCGTGCATTTGTGCAGAGAGAGCTGGGATGGAATAGGAAGAACCCTGGGCCAGGGAGTAGAACAGGCTCCTGCTGCTCACTAATTGTATGACCTTGGGCAAAGTCCTTAGGGCTAGAACTGGGCCTCTTTGGCTCAAGCCTCTATAACCAGCACTTAGTACAGAGAAGGGTTTTTTGAATGAATGGAGTTCCTGGTTCTTCATCTGTAAAATAGAGGGTTAAAAATATCAGTCTCATAGAATTATTGTAAACATCAATCTCTCTCTCTCTCTCTCTCTCTCTCTCTCTCTCTCTTTCTCTCTCTGCCTCTAACAGTGAAGTGTCATACAATTTTTTTTGGGGGGGGGGAATGCACTCTGGCTCTGTCACCAGGCTGGACTGCAGTGGCACGATCTCAGCTCACCACAACCTCCACTTCCTGGGTTCTCCTGACTCCGCCTCCGGAGTAGCTGGGATTACATGCAGGTGCCACCACACCTGGCTAATTTTTATATTTTTAGCCATGTTGCCCAGGCTGGTCTCGAACTCCTGACCTCAAGTGATTCACTTGTCATGGCCTCCCAAAGTGCTGGGATTACAGGCATGAGCCACCGCGCCCGTACTTTAAAGTTGTGTTCAAACACATATACGTACAGACTGCTCCTTTTTCCACCTGCAGGAACCCCCGGGTTGAAAACTATCTAAACTGTCCCAGGGTCAGGGTTGTAAGGGTGGCATTACACCTCATCTCTTCAACCACCTGGAAACTGGGGAAGGAAGGTGTTGGAAGGTCCAGGGCAGGGAGGAAATGGGTACCAAGGATTTGATCAACAAATGTTTACTCGGCACCTGTTACATGCCAAGCACTGGTCTAGACACGTGGGATTCATCAGGAAATTAAAGAGAAAATCATCCTTGCCCTGGTGGAGCTTGCATTCTGGCTGGGAGTGGGGAGTTGATAAGTGATGCACAGATTAAACAAGTAAATTGCGTTGCTGTGCAGGATGTGAGGTGGTAATAAATGCTACAGAAAGGAAAAAGTAGAACAGGATGGGGGGTTAAAGGTGGGAGGAGGGGCATTGGTATCAGATTAATTATTAAAAGGGGCATTTTTCCCAGTCTCCCTCCTCATTTCCCTCTTCCTCCTGGCCTGTTCTAATATTAACTGTACTGTCTTGTGGCTCCCGTTAGAAATAAAGCTTCCTAAATCAACATGAATTATTTAAGAGGGAGACTAAGTCAATTCAAATAAAGAGGGCATCTTTTTAAATGATGTCAAGCCCCAAATACTGAGGGAGGAAAACAGATAAGGTCCAATCCGTGAGGCGTCCTTAACTAGTTCATTTCCAAAACCACAAGCTCCGTTTGCCACAGCTCTACCAGGGGAGCTGCAGGGCCTCCTCAGCCCACCACACTGGCAGCCTCCCCCCGTTCCCCATCCGAGAATCTTCTGGGGAGATGGGTCCAGAGAAGACTGGTGAATAATTCAGAGTCTGCCAGCAAGGGAGGGCAGAGCTGAAACAGCCCCCAAGGCTGCTGCCTTCTAAACCATTCTTCCAGAAACTGGCTGCAAGAAACCCATCCGTAGTCACCCTGACATAAAAAGGCAAATCAATAGGGCACAGTCTGAGGGGTTCTTCAGGGGTAAGAAAGTGTCCCCACAGATCAAAGCCCAAGCTCCCCGCCAGGGCACACAAGGCCCCCTGAGGCCCACCCCCGGCCGTGTCTCCAGCCTCAGACCCACCACCAGACTGCTCCAGCACTAACAAGCAGCTGCCATCTCCCTCCACTCACCAAGCCTCTGGGCCTTCTTCACACTGTTTCTTCCTGGAGTGCCCTTCCTACCTGCCTTCCCTGGACTAACTTGTGCTCAGCTTAGACATCTCCTCCTCCAGGAAGCCTTCTCTGGAGCCCACGTGGCCTGACTGTCCCCTTTGTGGTACTTTTGCCTTCCTTAGGCACTTTTTTCTGGAGACAGGGTCTGGCTCTGTCACCCAAACTGAAGTACAGTGGCACTATTACAACTCACTGCAGCCTGGACCTTCCCAGCTCAAGTGATCCTCCCACCTCAGCCTCCCGAGTAGCCGAGACCACAGGCATGTACCACCCCACACAGCTAAATTTTGTTTTTTGTTTTTGTTTTTTTTAGAGACAGGGTTTTGCCGTGATGCCCAGGCTGGTCTTGAGCTCCTGGACTCAAGCGATCCACCCGTCTCAGCCTCCTAAAGTGCTGAGACTCCAGGCATGAGCCATTGCTCTCAGCGTCCGTAAGCACCTTGATCACAGGTCTCAACAAGCTACGCTGAGAGTAACCGTTTTCATGTCTGTTTCCCCCACTGGGCCTCTTGGGAGCATCTTTGATCCTTCATGCCTAGCACAGCCTAGAATCACATAGGTGTTCAGTAAATGTTCCTCATGGCAATTGAAACAACAAGGCTTGGGAGGCAGTGAGGGGGAGTTTACGCTGAACCTCACCACAGAGAACAGAGCCTGGCAGATAGTAAGCCCCAAACACCGGTGACAATTGTGTGCTGTATTGTGTTGTGTTGTGTTGTGTTGTGTCGGAGAGACAATGTGGTTTTGTGGCTAAGCGCCCAGGCTCTGGAAGCCAGATTGCCTGCACTTGAAACCTAGCTGTGTCACTTTACCAGTGGTGTGGCCTTGAGCAAGTTATCTAACCACTCTGCGCCTATTTCTTTGTGTGTAAAATGAAGGAAATAATCATAACCGCCTTCACAGGGTTGTAGAGAGGATTTAATGAAATAATACATGTAAAGCATGTCTCAGAATAGTGCCTGTTATGCAGCAAGGCATAGCAGCATTGGCTGCTGGTATTATAACTGTTTTCATTATTGCCATTATTGCACAAGGTTATGAGACACCAGCAAGCGACCCCTGCTTCTCGGGGGATCAGACTCTGTGTCCTAGAGAAGCTCTTCCATGCATCAAGCAAGGCAGGAAGGCGAGATTCCTGCAGGCCCCTCCCGGCAGCACACCTGGGAAGAGAGGCAGAATTGATTTCCTTATCTGCTTATTAAGCGTCTTCTGCCTGGGCCCTGGCCTGGTCTTAGGTGCCGTATCTCATTTGTGCTGTGTAGCTGTTTCCTGCCACATTCATTACCCTGCAATCACCCCCAAATAGGGGTAGCAAACAAGCAAGAGATGGAAGAGAGGAGCAGAAAACATCCTTATCTGCTGAGGCTCCACATGGGCGCTGTGCCGAAGCTACTGTGCATCTCACTCCCTACACTCATCCCACCCCTGCCAATGACTCGCTCCCAGCTCCCTTCCTGGTAGCCCAGACCATCCCCATGTCTCCTGGGCCAGAAGCAGGTTCCCCTCCTCCTTCTCCCTTTGGCCACTGACACCCCCTTAGCCTCCCGTTCAACTTGGGGCTCACCTGCTGGGCAGGTGATAAAGTGAACAGAGCTGGGGCCATCGGGGTGTCTGAGGCTGACATAGAGTCTCTCTCCTCTATATTACAGCTTCCTGAGGTCCGCCCTGTGGGTTCAATGCCATATGCCAGGCTGAGTAGTTGCTGTTGGGGGCCAGATGAGATAGAGGGTCTCCCTGGAGGTCTTGCAGCCATTGGGTTGAGGTGTGTGGGTCGCCCCAGCCCTGCCCCCTAATCTGCATGTTGGCAGAAGCAGTCATAGCCTCTGTCTCTTTCGCCACCCCCTCTCCCATCCTCATCACAGCCCGGTTGGATGTCAAGACTCCCCCCAAGCCTGGGGCCATCTCTCATGGTGGGAAATGAGGTGGAGGCAGGAGACTCAAGACACTAAATGACTTCCAAGGCCCAGAGGGAGTGAGGATCCCTCATGGAGGGAGGCACACCCAGCGCATCTTTTCCCTTCCCTCCTGACTGTGGAGAGGGGCAGGCAGGGGCCTCTCCAAGAAGGGGAAGACCTGATGCAAGAAATGCACAGCCCCACCCTACCCCAGCCGGTGCCACCATGGCCAATTTCTGGAGGGGCCTGTGGGCCTAGCCCAACACTGCCTATCCAGTGCTCACTTACCACTGAAAGCTGGGGATGGCATCCCAAATGACCATCCCCAGGGCCAGGCACTCACGCCCCCCAGCATCTTTTGCCCCCAAAACCAGGACAAGGGAAGGCAGGGAGGTTCGTAGGAGCCCACGTGGGGTCTGCTGCTCATGGAAGGGGCTCAGCCTCTTGCTCTTGCCCGGCCCCCGTGTCCCCACCCCCATCACCAAGAGACAGTCTCTCCGGGGCAGCCCTGGCAGTCCTGGAGTGTGCCACCACCATCCCCAGGCATTGGCAATTCTCCAGGCCCAGACAGGACAAAGGGCCCTCACTGAGGCATTGGAACACATTCACTCCTGCCTAGTCCTGCCCCATCCAGCCGTGAGACATGGGCTGATGATGCTTAATCTCTCAGGGCTCACTCTTTCCCTGATGAACCAGTAGCAGGAGAGATGAAGTGTAAACCCACGCCACGGGTTGACAGTGACCCTCTCTCACTTGCTTATGGTTTAGGGGTCTGGCAGAAAGAGCATTCTTCCCTGGGTTCCTCTTCCCTTCCTCCTGAGAGCAAGGAGAATATACCCTCCAACTGCTGTAGCCAAGTGTGACCCTGGGAGAGGCTGAGCAGGCTCAACTGCCCAGCAAAGAGTGAGCTCAGACTGTGGAGATTTGCAAAAGTCAGGACCTTGATCCTCGGGTGTCTGCCGTTCAACACGGAATCATCAGTTCCAGAACTGCAAGTGAAATCTAAGCCACCTTCCTGTAACATGCAGGGCGCAGTTGCCCGGAGGAAGCCCTCACCTTCTTACCCCTCATACAGCTGCTCCTCCGGCCTGGGTGTCTCCTCCAACATCCCTGCAACCCTGCAAAAGCACAGACAAGAGCCCACCTCTGTCCTGGTGCCCTACTGGGGTCCTCAGTCAGGAAGCCCCACTGGCCACTGGCCACTGGCCACTGACAAGATTCCCTGTTTATGTGCCAATCATATCGATACACACGTAGACAGTTTCACCTCAAGGACGAATGCACTGGTGCACCCGGGTACTTACACACACAATTCAGAGCATGGCCAAATCATCAGTGTCGTCACAATAGAAAGACACAAGAACGTTTGGTCAGGGGAATCAGTCACTGTTAGGAAATGCACACATTCTTGGAGGCCTGACCCTCACTCCTTGTCACACCCAGGACAGAGGGGGATAGTGGACACACAGACTCATCGGCATGAGGCCCTGTTTCTCTACTGATTCCCTCTCATCTCATGAAATGGAGGGGGAAGAGAAGCAGAGCCAGCTGAGGGAGGGGCAGGCCAGCCAGTCCCACGTGAGTGTTCACACCTGTCCCGGCTCCAGCTTCCCGGGCCTCCTGGGTGTCAGGCCCAGGACACTGTCTGAGGTCCGCCCTGGGGGAAGCCCCGAGCTGGAGCTGGAGCTGCTCAGGGATCCCTTGGAAGGCTAAAAATAACTCACTACTTCTCTGTTCTGACCTCAGCCCGGGCTCAAAACAAGGGTTTCATGGCAAATTGTGGATTTAAAACTGACAATGAATCTCCATTACAGCATGAAATGAGAAAGGAAAAGGCCACGAAAGGGAAGCCTTCCCCGGCAGTCAGCGGGGTGAGGGAGGGGTGTCATCCTCGGAGGGAGTTTTCAGATGAAGTCAAACAACCCATGGCAGACTCACGGAGGCCAAGGCTGGAGAGAAAGAGAGGTCCTGGAAGACAGGCAGGGGCCAGAGCCTAAGGGAGCCCCCACTGCCTCGGGACAGGATAAGACACCACAGAAGCAGAGGACGCGATGCCCACTAGTCAGGAGCCAGGAATGACAGCTGTGGTCGATGTTCTGCAGAGGAAAGACGCAGTGCTGCCTTAGCAGTGGGAATGGCCACAGCTTTGTTATCTTGCTGCTGTGATGGAAGCTGTGTTGTAGGTCCAGTGGAGAGAGGCATTTGGGGACCCATGGCCCACTGCCTCCCCGGGCAACCTGGGGGCTCCACTCTTTGTGTAGCTCTTTTTTTTTTCCTTTGAGACAGCGTCTTGCTCTGTCACCCAGGCTGGAGTGCAGTGACGCAATCTCGGCTCACTGCAACCTCTGCCTCCAGGGTTCAAGCAATTCTCCTGCCTCAGCCTCCCAAGTAGCTGGGACTACAGGTGTGAGCTACTACATCTGGCCTGTGTAGCTCTTGAAACCACTCTTCTCATCATGGCACATCTGGCAACATCCCTGCAGGCTCTAGAGACGGAGGCACAACCACAACTCTGTTCTGCTCCAACACATGCACATGCACACACACACACAAACACACACACACACACACACACACACACACAGAGCACTTTAAAAAATGAGAAGGTTCAGCTTACTAAAGAGAAGATGTAAGGGAATAGGGTCCCTCCCAAATATCTAAAGAAGCACAATAGATTTACTCTAGAGCTCCAGAGGGTGGAAACAGACCCAGGCTAGCTGGGCACAGTGGCTCACACCTGTAATCCCAGCAATTTGTGGGGGGCCAAGGCATGTGGATCACAAGATCAGGAGTTAAAGAATAGCCTGGCCAAGATGGTGAAACCCCCTCTCTACTAAAAATACAAAAATCAGCCTGGCATGGTGGTGGGTGCCTGTAATCCTACCTACTCAAGAGGCTGAGGCAGGAGAATCGCTTGACCCGGGAGGCAGAGGTAGCAATGAGCCAAGATCACATCACTGCACTCCAGCCTGAGAGACACAGCAAGACTCCATCTCAAAAAAAAAAAAAAAGAAAGAAAGAAAGGAAAAAGAAAAAGAGAAGGAAGGAAGGAAGGAGGGAGGAAGGGAGGGAGGGAGAGAGGAAGGGAAAGGAAAGAGGAAGGAAGGAAGGAAGGAAGGAGGGAGGGAAGGAAGGAAGGAAGGAAGGAAGGAAGGGAGGGAGGGAGGAAGGAAGAGAGGGAGGGAGGATGGGAGGGAGGATGGGAGGGAGGAAAAGGAAAGAAGGAAGGAAGGGAGGAAGGAAGGAAGGGAGGAAGGAAGGGAGGAAGGAAGGGAGGGAGGGAGGGAGGAAGGAAGGGAAGGAGGGAGGGAGGGAGGGAGGGAGGATGGGAGGGAAGGAGGGAGGGAGGGAGGGAGGATGGGAGGGAGGATGGGAGGGAGGGAAAGGAAAGAAGGAAGGAAGGGAGGAAGGAAGAGAGGGAGGGAGGAAGGAAGAGAGGGAGAGAGGAAGGAAGGAAGGAAGGAAGGGAGGAAGGCAGGGAGGGAGGGAAGAAACAATGCCAGGGAAGACATTTCTTATCTCAACAATTAAAACTAACAGAGTTCAGTGAAGTAGTAAGCTTCCTGTCTCTGGGAATATTCAAGCAGAAGCTGAATTTTCTTGCATACCTGTTTCTATAGGGAAGAGAGAGATTCATCCCCAGAGATGAGATGATGGCAGCAAGTCTGTCAGTTCTGGAGCTGAGTGAGGTCATGGGCTGGCCCAAGAGAGGGGAAGATGCAGAGAGAAGAGAGCCAGAGCCATTTAAGGATGTTCCCTTCCTATCCAGCTGCCCCCAGAGCACAGTTTGTCAAAGCTTTGCAGAGATAATTTCAGCCCCAAGTGAAATATTAGCCCAGATCCAAAGTTCTCAATTTGGAGAGTTTTTGGTTTTGTCTTTGTTTTGTTTTTTGTTTTTGTTTTTTGAGATGAAGTCTTGCTCTGTCATCCTGTCCAGGTTGGAGTGCAGTGGTGCAATCTCAGCTCACTGCACCCTCTACCTCCTGGGTTCAAGCGATTCTCCTGCCTCAGCCTCCCTAGTAGCTGGGATTACAGCTGTGCACCACCACACCCAGCTAATTTTTTGTATTTTTAGTAGAGAAAGGGTTTCACCATGTTGGCTAGGCTGGTCTGGAACTCCTAACATCAGGTGATCCCCCCACCTTGGCCTCCCAGAGTGCCGGGGTTACAGGCATGAGCCACCACGTCCAGCCCAATTTGAGTGTTCAGACATGTTGGTGCCTCTGTGGTGGCCGGATGCCACAAGGCGGGAAGCTTAACAGATAGTTGGAAGCTGTTGACTTTAATTCAAAACCTTATCATTCTGCAAACTGCTGGCAAAATTTGGGTCCATCATGAGAATGTCACACTTACGAACACACACAGAATGTCAGGGGAAAGAAAGGGAAAAAGAGGATGGAGAACCTGATGCATCCTTTCTAAAGTCAACCCCATGACCTATGTACCAGCTAAAAAAACTAATGTCTCAGAGTCTGGACAGAACGTGAGAGGTCAGGCAGTGGGTGTTCAACGCTGCTACCTTCCTGGAGGAGCTCCACTTGAAGCCAAGCTGGGAGGGCGGTAGAGACGTGATTTCGTATGAAGGAGGGGTGAGGGCATTCCAAGCCCGAGAGTTCACCCGGGTGAAAGAGCAAGGTGAGAATCAGTCCAGGCAGAGCAGGGCTTGTGAGTGAGGGCCCCCAGCAGGAGCAGAAGGTATGTGCCATGAAATGATGAGAAACGGAGGCATGATGTCAGAGCAAAATGCTGGGGCCTTCATTGGGGTGAGAGGCCCATGCCTGGGAGACTGGCTTTCACTCAGGAGAAGCTCTGATCGGTTGAACAGGGTACTAGGAAAGACAGGAACCAGACACAGCTTCAAATCCCCCATTCAGAGGTCCTGATGGTCCCAAGCTCCGGGAGCTGCACCCTGCATGTATCCTGCTAGGCAGGGATGAGGAGATCTAAGCTCAGCCACACTTTCTATGCACGGAAAGGGCAGCACGTGAGTTGCTTCTGAATGCAGAGAAGGGTGAGGGCGACGCTGGTGAGCTGCCACTCTATGGCAGGCACTGTGCTGGGGAACACGCTCACTGCCTTCATCTGCCCTCTGACCAACTCTGCCAGGCAGGTCCCCTGTCCCCCTTTATGAACCAGGAAGTGAAGACACAGAGGCTCATTAACTTGCCCAAGGTCACACACAAGAAAGGTAAAGAAGCGGGATCTGAACGCAGGCACTTCTGGCTCTGAAACTTTCACCCTTTATGCTCAATTATGCCCCTCCTCTTTTGCAAACTCCACTCTCTCTGCTGCCTGACTCCCTCTAAAATCATGGACTATGATACAGGTTTCTTTCTAGCCCCTGGGAACTCCAGGAGCCCTGCTTGAACGTGCCACTGTCCCAGGGCCCACAGAATTGGGAAGTTGGCTTGAAGAGCAAACCCAGGGCTTCCGAAAACATTCCTGGCCCCTCCTCCTCAGGTGAACCTGGGGAGCCCCCAGACCTGCAGCATTCACTTGCCATCCCATTCAGTGTCGTCCTCTGGTGGGGGGCACCTGCTGTGTCTTTCTCCGTTGCTCCGGGCCTCTAAATTGTTCTGTCCGTCCACGTGAAGGAGGTTTTTCCAAGGGCGAGGTTCGTAGGCACCCAGGAGCCTCCGTCTCGCAAAAATAAATAGCTGAGTACCACAGCCCAAAAACACTGGCTCCCAAAAGGAGTCTCACACTTTCACAAGTCGATCAAGGTGTTTATAAATGTTTATGTAAAGGAGGAAGTTTTCGTATGAAAATAAGTCAGAAACAGTGTCAGCAGCTGAGAGATCACCCAGCAGCTTCAGTGGCGCAGGCAAGAAAGGGAGGAGAAGGCTGATGGCCACACAGCCACCCGGAGGAAGGACTAGCTCTGCCCCACCCTCTAACACACTGCTCCCTTCCCCTCTGTTGCACCGACAGACACATATGCAGTCGCTAGGCTGCCGGAGATGACTCATTTTACAGATGGGTCAACCGAGGTCAACAAAGAAAGGAAATAGCTAGAAGCTGCATGAGTCATGGGCAAGGGAGAGCTGGTCCTCTTACTCTTCCAGACAACGCTGAGTTGAGCCAGGGTTCCCTGGGACTTCCCCGTCTCACGTCCAAGCTCAGCTTGCAATACTGACTTGGCCTGGGCCACACTTCTGCCAAGAAACACAAGAAGATGCTGAAAAGACCCTCAGAAAACCTTTGATTAGAGAATTTTAGAGATGAAGGAGACCTTTAATCAAGGATTCTTCATTCATTTCATTTTTCAGCATCTAAATATGTACTGTCCACATGCCAGGTACTGTTCTAGACCCTGGGAATATACAGTAGCAGTGAAAACAGCCTTAAAACTCCTACCTTCGTGAAACATATTCTAGCAGAGGGAGTTAGACAACAAACATAATAAGAAAATTATATAGTGTATTAGAATGTCATCAGTACTATTCAAAAAATGTATGAATATGAGGGGTTGGGTTACGTGGGTGAAGGGTGGAGTTGAGTTTGGAATAGGTCTCATGGGGAAGTGGCCTTTTCCTTTCCCCTTATTTTTTAACAGCTTTATTTAGGTAAACATTACATATCATTAAATTCATCCATTTTAAATGTACAACTCGATTATTGTTAATATATTTATAGAGTTGTGAAACCACCCCCACAATCCAGTATTAGAACATTTACATCACCCTAAAATGATCCCTTAACAATCGTCACTCCCACCCAGTCTCAGGTAACTAGTGCAGTGCTTCTCTCTTGGATTTGCCTCTTCTGGATATATGGTATGAGTAGAATCATATCGTATAAGGCCTTGTGTGTCTAGCCCCTTTCTCTTAGAATAATGTCTTTAAGATTTGTCTGTGTTGTAGCATGTATCTGTAGTTCACTTTTTTTACTGCTGAATAGTATTCCATTATATGATATACCACATTCTGCTTATCCATTCGCCAGTTGGTAGAGAGTCAGATTGTTTCCAGTTTGGGGATATTATAAAGAATGTTGCTGGCCAGGCGTGGTGGCTCATACCTGTAATCCCAGCACTTTGGGAGGCCAAGACGAGTAGATCACTTGAGGCCAGGAGTTCAAGACCAGCTTGGCCAACATGGCAAAATCCCCTCTCTATTAAAAACACCAAATTGTGTATGTGTGTGTGTGTGTATATATATATATATATATATATATATATATGTTGCTATGAACATTCACAAACAAGTCTGTGTGTGAGTATATGTTTTCATTTTTTTTTTATTTTTTTTTTTTTTTGAGATGGAGTTTCGCTCTTGTTACCCAGGCTGGAGTGCAATGGCGCGATCTCGGCTCACCGCAACCTCCGCCTCCTGGGTTCAGGCAATTCTCCTGCCTCAGCCTCCTGAGTAGCTGGGACTACAGGCCCGCGCCGCCATGCCCATCTAATGTTTTGTATTTTTAGTAGAGACGGGATTTCACCATGTTGACCAGGATGGTCTCGATCTGTTGACCTCATGATCCACCCGCCTCGGCCTCCCAAAGTGCTGGGATTACAGGCTTGAGCCACCGCGCCCGGCATGTTTTCATTTTTTATGAGTAGATTCCTAGTAGTGGAATGGCTACATAATATGGAAAGTTAAGCTCAACTTTTTAGGAAACTGCCATACTGTTTCCAAAGTGCTGTATCCATTCCCACCAGCAATAAATGAGTGTTCCCGTTTCTCTACATCCTTGCCAACACTGTTACAGGTTTGAAGTGGTATTCTATTATGGTTTTAATTTGTGTTCCCCTGATGAATAATGATGTTCAGCATCTTTTGATGTGATAATTATCCATTTGTATATCTTCTTTGGTGAAATGTCTATTCAAATATTTTGCTCATTTTTAAATTGGATCACTTGTCTTACTGTGTTATAAGGGATCTTTATAGCCTAAATATAAGGCCTTTACCAGATATATGTTTGCAAGTATTTTCTCTCAGTTGGTAGCTTGTTTTTTTCTGTACTTAATGGTGTCTTATGAGGCACAAAAGCTTTTAATTTTAATCAAGTGCAATTGGTTAATTTTTTCCTTATAGATTGTGTTTTTTATATTGTCTCTAAGAACTCTTCTTTATCAAAGGTCACAAAGATTTACTACTGTATTTTTTTCTAAAAGTTTTACAAATTTAGCTTCCATATTTAATCTCAATTTATTTTAAGTTTTTGTGATTTGTGAAGGCCCTAAATTCATTATTTTCACATACAGGTATCCAACTGTCCCAACATCACTTGTTTAAAAACACTATCATTTCCCACAGTAAATTTCAAAATGGTTCCAGCTATTTTAGGTCCTTTGCATTTTCAAACAAATTTTAGGATTAGTCTGTCAACGTCTGCAAAAAAAAATGATTGCTGGAATTTTGATAGGAATTGCATGAAGGCTATAGACCAGTTAAGGGTTAATTGCGCCGGGCGCGGTGGCTCACGCCTGTAATCCCAGCACTTTGGGAGGCCGAGGTGGGTGGATCACGAGGTCAAGAGATCGAGACCATCCTGGTCAACATGGTGAAACCCCGTCTCTACTAAAAATACAAAAAATTCAGCTGGGCATGATGGCGTGTGCCTGTAATCCCAGCTACTCAGGAGACTGAGGCAGGAGAATTGCCTGAACCCAGGAGGCGGAGGGTGCGGTGAGCCGAGATCGCGCCATTGCACTCCAGCCTGGGTAACAAGAGCGAAACTCCGTCCCCCCCCCAAAAAAAAAAAGAAAGGGTTAATTGCCACCTTAACAATATTGAGTATTCCCATCCGTGAATATGGAATGCCTCTTTATTTTTTTAGGTCTTCAATTTTTCTCAGCCGTGTTTTCTAGTTTTCAGTGTACATCTTGTACTTCCTTTGACAAATTTATCCCTAAGCATTTTATTCTTTTTGATGCTACTATGAATGAAATTTTCTTAATTTCATTGTCAGATTTTTCATTGCTAAGATTATATATAAACACACACGCACACACACACACAATTTATTTTTGTGTATGACTCTTGGATCTTCCTAAACTCTTTTTTTTTTTTCTTTTTGAGATGAAGTTTTACTCTTGTTTCCCAGGCTGGAGTGCAATTCAGCTCACTGTAACCTCTGCCTCCTGGGTTCAAGCAATTCTTCTGTCTCTGCCTCCCGAGTAGCTGGGATTACAGTTATCTACCACCACACCTGGCTAATTTTTTGTATTTTTAGTAGAGACAGGGTTTCATCATGTTGGCCAGGCTGGTCTTGAACTCAAGTGAGTCACCCACCTTGGCCTCCTAAAGTGCTGGGGTTACAAGTGTGAGCCACCCACCACACCTGGCTGATAAATTCATTCTTCAAACCTAATAGTTGTTTGTAAATTTAAGATTTTCTCCATACAGGAGTGTTTTGTCTGTGAAGAAAGATACTTTTTCTGCACCTATTGAGATGATAATGTAGTTTTATTATTCTATTAACATAGTGTATTACAGTAATTGATTTTCAGATGTTAAGCCAACCTTGAATTCCTGGGATAAAAAGCCCATTTGGTCGTGGCATATCATATTTTTTTAATATATTGCTGGATTCAGTTTGCTAATATCTTAAAGGATTTTCACCTAAATTCATGATGAATAATGGTCTATAGTTCTGTTCTCTTATAATGTCTGACTGGCTTTAGTAAACGGGTAATACTGGTTTCATAGGATGAGTAGGGAAGTGTTTATTCCTCCTCTATTTTCTGGAAGATTTCATAAAGGATTTGATATTATTTCAAAGAATTCACCAATGATGCCATCTGGGTCTAGGGTTTTCTTTATGGGAAAATTTCTATGGGAAGAATTCTTTATTTGATATAGGTCAATTCAGATTATCCCTCTAGAAGGTGACTTTTAAACAAAGGCTCATAGAAGTGAAGGAGTCAGCTGTGGATCTTAGAGCCACATTTCCATTTGAAGAGAAAATCACTCACTGAAGGGCTCTAAATAGGGGAGTGATGGGATCTGACTGATATTTTAAAAGACTCACCCTGGCTGCTAGGTTGAGAAGAGACTGTGAGAGGACGCGGGAAGACAAGAGCCTCTGTTAAGAGACTCTTGCAGTAATACAGAGAAGAGATGAGGGACTCAAGCTGGAATAGTAGCAGCTAGCATGAGAGAAAGAGAGGGGTCACAGATGATGCCAAGGTTTTTTGATGTGGGGCCTTTTATCCCTACAAAGTTGGATGCAATATTCAGAATATATGTGCACATTTCTGGGGAGAGGTTTCACATTCTCAAGGAGTCATTCAGTAAAGCCCCAAAAGTTTTCAGTTTAAAATTGAAGATAATCTAGATGGATGTCTCAGCTCAGGCTGCTATAACAAATACTATAGACTGGGTGGCTTAAACAACACACATTTATTTCTCCAGACTGTGTCTGGAGGCTGGAAGTTTGAGTTCAAGGTGCCAGCGTGAGAGAAAAAGAGAGAAAGAGGGAGAGGGAGAAGGAGATAGAGAGAGATCCTCCCTCTTCCTCTTCTAAGGGCACTAATTCCATCAGAAGGGTTCCGCCCTGATGAACTTAATTACCTCCCACATCATCACAATGGAGGTTAGGGTTTCAACGTACTAAATGCAGTTGGGGGCCATCACAAATATTCAGTCCATAGCAACCCACCTCTTTGTTTTTAGGAAACTATGGCTCAGAAGGGTTGGGCTCCTTCCCCATGGCCACCCAGCTAACTAGTTGTGAAGCTAGGGTGACCCAAATCTTTTTTATACCACACTGGGGACTTGCCTAGTGTTGCATAATCAGAACCCCTTCCCCTCAACAAATGAAACCCATTCACCCCTGCCTAGATCCCCTAGGGGTGGCCAGGGGAGTGAGCAGGTGTATAGAGAGGGTCCCTCCTCTGCTCCCAGGCCAGGGTACCCACTCAAACACCCACATCCACCCGTAACAGCCACTGTTCCTACTCCATTGCTGCCTTTGGTCCACCCAGGATCTACAGGCTGTGACATCCGCCCACCTCCCGGAATATCTGAGAAAGAGCCTTTCTGCCAGCCACACTCCCTTTTCACACCAAACCACAGAAAAACAGCAGCTTATCTAAGAGAATGAGAGCCCTTGGTTTCTATCTGTGTGGCAATCTTATCTAAACAGGTTCAGGTGGCAAGAGTGAGGGAGGAAAAATAATTAAGGGGAGGCAGGTGAAATGCTGACATTATTATTACTTAAGTGCCGCAAAGCTTTTAGTTCATGTTTTTATATTGGTGACACCCAATCAGGGAGAAATCAGCTTGGCCGATTATCTGAGCCGCACACCAGCTCACCCCACCTCCTTGCCACCTATAAATCTTATAAAATGGATTCCATCAGCAAGACAGAAAAATAATTAAGGTGAAGGTAGGTGAAATGTTGATGTTATTACTGTAACGTAACAGCCTGCTTAGTTTCTACACCAATGAAATGCAACTGAAGGAAATCAGTTTTAAAGATCACCTTTCAGAGATGCAAATCAGAGGGCCAGAAGCTGGGCTTAGAGAAGCAAAAGGCATCAAACTAGGAAACATTTCCAAGTCTGTGCCAGTCTCTTAGGGGCTTTTAAGCCCACAATTTACCTTTTGACTGCATTCTATTTTCTTGCAAATCCTTATTTCCCACTTATTTATTGACTAGAGACACAGCACCAAAAGAGAAAAAGGAAGAGTGATTCTCCAGCTGCTGGTCTTAAAAATCTGTAGCAGAAAATGGTTCTCTGGAGGGAGGTTTTTAGCACTCGCTGTGAACCAGGGCTTAATTGAATTGCTTTCCCTCTGGGGTGTGCCCGCCCAGAAGGGACAACTTCTTCTGACTGCACCAGGTGGGAGGAGATGCCCCGTCTCCTCTTGCCAGGAGAAGAGGAGGAGGGAGCTATGGGCAGCACACCCAGGACAGGTCCCAGGAGCATCTCAAACTGTGCTTCCCTAGCAGGTGTGCTGGTCCAGTGCAGCGGGTGGACGCATCCCCTGTGCTAGGCAACATGAGGTCTGCCCAAGGTGAGACTCTTTTCAAGTGGGCAGAGAACATTTGAATGGCTGAACCCAGATTCACACACAGCAGGTGACAACCAGCAGGCCAGGGTAGGTTCATGGGTGGATCCGGTTAGCTTCCGGAGCATCTGTAGAGTTTTTTACATTCATTACATTCATTCATCCACATTTAAGATCCTGGAGGTTTTTTATAAAAGATTCTGATTTCTGGCTTCTCTTACAAAGACCTGGTAAGCTTATGCCTGTTTGCCTGCTTGCCAACAATTGCATAATGGCGACTCACTTGGGCAGGATGTGGCCCACCCGTCCCCACTCGCCAGTGCTTACCTTGGTGCCTGGATGCATCTGTGTTACTGACCTTTACATTTTCCACCCCTCATCTGGCCAGCTCCAGACACAGACCTGCGTTCAGGGAGTTCACCATGTGGGTGGGGGTTGAACTAGGAACAGAATCGGGAAAAGGAGACAAAGGCAGGCAGAGGCAAGCAGTGCCTAGTGCCAAGCAAGTCAGCATAGGCTTTAAGGAGGGCTTAAGTGAGTTTGAAAGCATGAGTGGAATTTGGACAAATTAATTGATTTGTCATAGATGAGTGGGCAGTGTGTTCCTTCCCTGCTAATAGGTGTCCTATCATAAAGAGTCCAGAACTTGGAGCTGAACAGCCTGGGTTCAAATCCTAGCCGTGTTGTGCACCGCCTGGGATGAAAATGCTCCCTACAATGCGTGGCACATCAACAGGACCCGGGACGGGCTGCGGTGGATTCTGCCGGACCTGCACTCTACCTTCCTCTCCTGGGCACCCTCGTTCCCCAGATGAGCCTCCTTAGACTGTACCCGAGGCCCCATGCCGGCTCCTCTCCCGATGCAGCCCTGTCTTTCCCTCTTAAAGATGTGAACATGGAGGAAAGGAATAGGCTTTAGACCTAAAACTGAGGCATCCAAGCTGGGGCCAGAGCCAGGCTACCTCCTGGGCTTACCTGGGTTTGTTCAACTCAGCTTCCTGCCTGCAGCCTCAGCCAGTCCTCCCCGAGTCCTCCTGGACCCCTCAGACCTCCAGAGAAAAGTGTGGGACGGCCCAATTGTCCATCAGTAGTGTCCTTGCGCTGGAGATACCGTGCCGGGCACAAGGCTCACGCAAGGAAATGAAACCCAGAGGAGGAAGCTGGGAGAGGCAGAGCCAGGAAAGCTGCATGGAGATGCCTCGGCAGTGGGTAGAGGGCGCCAGAAGGGGAAAGGCTGACATTTGGGATCTGCGTGCAGATGCAACAGGGGTACAAATGCAACTGACCAGCAGCAGCCATTCGAGAGGCTGTGAATGAAGTCAATTACACTCCCTTGGTCAGTTTCCCCAAGTGTCCCACTCTGGTTAGCAGAGAGTTACCAGATCAGCATACTCATATCAGCACTGAAAAAAATAAGAATTCGGTGAAAATATATCGTGTTTTTTTTTTTTTTTTTTTCCTTTTTGAGATAGAGTCTCACACTGTTGTCCAGGCTGGAATGCAGTGGTGCAATCTCAGCTCACTGCAACCTCTGCCTCCTGGGTTCAGGCGATTCTCTTGCCTCAGCTTCCTGAGTAGCTGGGATTATAGGTGCCCACCACCATGCCCAGCTAATTTTTGTATTTTTTGTAGAGATAGGGCGAGGCTGGTCCCGAACTCCTGACCTCAAGTGATCCGCTCCCCTTAGTCTCCCAAAGTGCTGGGATTACAGGCGTGAGCCACTGCGCCTGGTCATATCCTGTTTGTCAACTAAATTAATGTGAGTCACGTGTGGCCAGGCTCACCTGACACCAAGAAGTCTTCGAGTCTAGGCCCTCCAGGCTGCCCTACATAGTGGTGTCTCCAAGGACTCTCAGCTGAGATGCACCAAGCCGCTAGCCACAGTGGCTATTTAAATTTAAATTAATTCAAATTAAATAAGACTAAAAATACAACTCCTCAGTCACACTAGCCTCACATCAGGTGGCTTTGGGGAGGCTGGGATTCCTGGATCTTCTGGCCAAATTCCACCTAATCATACTCCAACAACCCAACAGCATCTAATAATAAAGACAGGTTCAAGGGCCTGGACCTGGGGAAGTGGAGGTCGGCTTCCCAGAAGCATTTACATTGAAATCACAGTGCGGTCAGTGGGTAGAAGCTTCCCATTAACACATTCACTCGTTTACCCTTCAAATCTTTATTAAATGCTTACGATGTGCAAAAGTATTGTATCAGGCCCAACGGGAAGATGCAGAAAGCAAAATGCCCTCTGTGCCCTCCAGGAGTTTACAGCCGAAGGAGGGAGAAGACATACAAACAGCTCACTACCATCCGAGGCAGGATAAAAGAAGCCCTCGGATATATAAGCACAATACTGAGAAAGCATTTGTTTCAACTCAGAAAATCTGGGAAGACTTCACAAGGGAAGCGACTACTGAACTCTTCCTTGGTAGACTGGTTAGGATTTGAGCAGCTAGAAAATGAAAACATAATCATAGCAACAAAATCAAAGGAGCAGAGAGATAGAAGCCCACTCTGCCCCTAACGTGAGTGTTTGGGATGTTTGGCGCGCAATCCTTGAGCAAGCATAGCTGGAGGTCAACCCAGTCAAGAGGATGGAGCTCAGTCGAAAGGGGTCTGAGCCATGCTGGAGCGTTTGAATTTGGCTGTGGGCAGTGTGGAGCTGTCCTGGGTGTTTAAGAGAGCTCATCACCTGAGCTCTCTGTTCCGAGGGTTCCAGGAACAGAGCCTTGCAGGGTATAGGGCATGAATCTGAAGGCAGGGAAGTGTCGGGTAGTTAGGTCCTGGTTAACAGAAAGTAAGTAGGGCAACTGGGAGTTTGCAGACACTTACTAGAGATGAAAAAGAAAGGAAAGACCCGAGGCAGGAGGCGTTAAAGTGGGGCGGAGAGTCACCTGATTGATTTTTGTTAGCCAGGGAACTCCTAGGTAAAGCCTTTAATCCCATTCAATTCAACGATGATTCCAGCAGAAATATCCCATGCTGCCTGAGCAACGCACAGCTGTTTTGTTTTGTTTTTTTAAGACTGCGTCTTGCTCTGTTGCCCAGGCTGTAGTGCAGTGGTGCAATCTCGGCTCACTGCAGCCCCCTGCCTCCTAGGTTCAGGCAATTCTCATGCCTCAGCCTCCTGAGTAACTGGGACTACAGGCGGGTGCCACCACGCCCGGCTGATTTTTGTACTTTTAGTAGAGACTGGGTTTCACCACATGGGCCAGGCTTGTCTCGAACTCCTGACCTCAGATGATCCATCTGCCTCGGCCTCCCAAAGCGCTGGGACTTCAGGCGGAGCCACTGCACCCGGCCCACACAGCTTCTTTAATGATCCAAAAGTTTCCATGCCTCAAGGTCCTGAGCCTGTGAAGAACTGGCTTTTACCGAGGGCCCACGCAAGTGGCCCTGTGGGAGGGGGACTCAACCTTAGCTGCCCAAGGGAAGGCAGGATACTGGGACGCCAGGCCAGCTCTGTCCCCACGGACACATGGACACATCGTTCCTCTCATCTCTGAGTCTCCTCTGCTCATCCGCACAGGGTCCTTCCCCTCTTGGCTGTGGCACTCGGCATGCCCTGGAGACCTTAGCATCTCCCTGGGAATATTTAACTGAAAACAATTTCTAGTCGGGATCCGTTATAATTACGAATTAGATCTGATTATAATTATCTCTCGCTGCCATCCCTCACCTGACACACAGGATAGTGTGATGCCTTGCAACAATTATCAGGGGTCTTTCCTGATACACTGGCTGATTAGGAACACAATTGCAGGGTCGGGGGGAAGAGCCTGGCTTACTAAAGAGGCTGCTGTTTACCGAGGAATGTTGTGAGCAAATTAGATTTAAATTAATGACGGGGAAACTTGGAGGGAGAAAACGGGCTTTTTTTTTTCTTTTTGTCTCAGTTGATGACATCATTTTGGGGAAGAAGGTAAATTCTCCTTTGTGCTCCCCTTCTCTTCCCCTCCTCGGCTTTAGGGGTTTGACACACACCCCAACTCTGCCCCCTTTGACTCAACCAGCTTGGTCCAGATAAGTGTGATGCAGTAGACTTATAAGCAGTCTTACTAGCTGTGTGATTTGGGGCAAGTCACTTGCCCTCTCTGAGCCTCTGCTTCCTTGTACACAAAATGGAGAACACTTTTTACTGAGCCAGATGCCCGACTCACTTATCTGCAGTACCTCTGGGAACGTTAGGAAGGGGCTGCGTGTATTCAACAGAGGCCAGGAAGCTCTCTGGGGATCAGAGACCATGGCGAAATCATCTTGGAATGATTAAGCTCAGGCTAGGGCTTGGCACAGAGAAAGTGCTTGGTAATTGAAGGAGGAACCACACTAAACTCCCACCCAGGACCAATGCTGGGTGGTGGGGCTAAACATCAGTAAGCATGCTTCCATGTGCACTGGTGTGGCTTCCTCATCTGGTGGGTAAAACCAGCGGCTTCTCAGTTCAAGCAGCTTACCAGAAATGGGAAGGCCAGGAGCCCACTGTGCAACCAGAAGAGTCTGCTCACTTCTCTGGGCCTGAGCGTCTCCATCCAGAGAGAGTTCCCTGTGATAACAGATCCCAACTAGAATCTGAGCTGAAGAGCAGAGGTGAGCTCTAGCAGCTCTGGGAAGAGTGCATCGTGGCCCTATGTGGTCCTGGGGTCACTGAGGGCTGGTGCGCTGGGAGACCGGAGTTATTTGCTGGAAATGCTCAAATTACCAGAAAGGCCTCCCTTTGACTTGCAGGTGCCGGTGACTGGGAACAAGAGATGCTAGGCACACAGAAAATGACCCCCTTTGGTGACGTTTTGGGAAAAGGGAGACTCTCTCTCTCTCTCTCACTCTCTCTCACACACACACACACACACAGTCTCACACACACCATCTCACTCTCACTCATACCCTCTCACACACTCTCACACACCATCTCTCACACACACACATACACAGACCCGTCTCTCACACACACACTCACACACACATACACACCCCTGCCTCTCACACACACATACATACACACACATCCCTCACACACACACACACATACATACACACACATCCCTCACACATACACACACATCCCTCACACACACCCACATACATACACACACCCCTCCAACACACACATACATACACACACATCCCTCACACAT
>NW_022436956.1:8814020-8838397 GCF_009761245.1 Sapajus apella
ACACACACACACCCCTGCCTCTCACACACACACTCATACACCCCTGCCTTGCACACACACATGCACACACATCCCTCACACACACACACTTACACACATACACACTCACACACCCCTCATACACACACCTCTTACACAAACATACACACACACACTCACACACCCCTCCCACACACACAACACACATCTCTCACACGTACTCACACATATATACATATACACCCCCTCACACATTCACACACATCCACACACCTCTCTCACACGTACACACCCCCACACACACCTCTCTCACACACACATACACACACCCTTACACACACACACCTCTCACACACACATGCATACACTCCCTCTCACACACACACACGTGCATACACACACACACCATAGACTCACACTCTGTCACACACACACTCTCACACTCCCTCTCTCACACACACATGCACAGTCCAGCAGGCTATAGGCCCAGGCACATGCAGAGTCTTGCCTGCCCCGTGTCCCGTGTGGTCCCATTTGCAGCCGCTCTGGCTCTGCACTGGGCCGCACTACCTGACAGGATTCCCAGGCTGGGAGGCCATTTCCCTATAGCAAGGTGGGCCTCCTCCTCCATTGCTCGGTTCCGCCCACCCTCATTGGCCTCCGAGAAGCAGTTCTGGGCTGTTGTGGCACTGAAGAACTGGCCCCAGCTTCCAGAGGCCCCAGAAAGAAGTTTCCTGATTTGTGATGTCTCAGTCTCCTGGCTGAGCCCCGCTTCCCCAGCACTGACTCCCTGCCTGCAGCCCTGGGCCTTGAGTCCACACGCCAACACTCCAGCTTTTCTGTGGGCTTCTGTTTGGGTTTTGGCAGATACAAGAAGCCAAGAGTAGCCCTCAGTCTCTTGACACCTACCCCAGGCTTAGCCTCCTTCCCAGGAATGCCCCTCCACCCTACCGCCCAAGACTCTGCGGATATGGTCTTCCTTCCCCTTGCCTCCATCACACCCACCCCGCCCTCCAAACCTGGCTAACACCTTGGGTTATCAGGTGTGAAAGGAGAGAGAAAAATGGCAGCCATGGGGTGGTGGGGAAGGCACTGAACTTAGCATCGGAATTCCTAGGCCCTAAGACTGGCCCTTTCGTTTTTCAGCTGTGTACCCTTGTCCAAATCACTTAGCCTCTCTGACCCTCAGTTTCTTCATCTATAAAGTGAGGATTAAGAATGCCCGCCTTACCAGTGTTCAGGGTTATGGTAAAGAGAAAGATGAGTGTGTATCAAAAGCATTTTGCAAAGAGCACAGAGCCTCTCAATGTACCTTTGAAAGTTGCCTGGCTCGTTCTGCAAAATGTCTGGCTATTTCTGCATAACAGATCACCTCCAAGCTCAGTGGCTTAAAACAACCAGGATCATGCCTCAGTTCTCAGTGTCTGCAGGTCAAGAAGCTGAGCCCGGCTTAGCTGGATGGTTCTGCCTCTCTGCAGTCAGACATAGGAGGGGCTGGGGTTACTCGTCGGGTGCCTCGGCTGCACAGATGCAAGCAGCCGGGGGCTGGAGTGCTGCATAGTAGCAGTGCAAATATTGAGAGCAGATGAGATCTGTGCATGTTTCAAAGGCGGACCCACAGCCAGTAGGACCACAGCAAGTCAAGGACGGCCCCACGGTGTTTAGCCTGAGCTCCTGGCAGCATGCACTTGCCATTTGCTGAGTGCCAGGACTAGAGCCCGGCTGTCCTGTGCCTCAGGCCAGTGCACAGCACTGCCTTTGACAAGGCGAGCGGTGAGGAGGGGAGGGAGCACCCACACGGGCTCAGAGACGGCAGGTGAATCTCTGAGTGCCCCTCCTCGTCCATGGTCCTGACTGTGACCATAAGTTACTGCTTATACCTGGTGTCACAGCAGGGAGGACACAGCAGCGTCTCTTCCTCCCTGAGGCATTTGCCACCGGGCCGCGCTAGACAGAGGAGGAAGGCCAGGTATAGGCAGTGACTCAGGCCAGAATTCCAAGCAGTGTCCACACATACAATAGCCACATTCAGAAACCCGGCCAGCAAGGATGAGCAGCGAAGAGGAACAGAGCCGGGGGAGGCTTCTGGGAGAAAGCAGAACCACTCCGGGGTCAGACAGGGAGGCTGGATGGCCCTGGAGGTGGGGCGCAGAGAGGAGGGTTCGCGTGGAGGACCTCTGTGGGCTCAGAAGGCAAGAGAGGCTGGACCAGGTGACAGAGGACCCAGAAGTCAAGCTGACAGTCACACTTCACTCTGCAAACAAGGGAAAGCCGCTGGGGCTTCCTGAAAGGCAAGGAAGAGCCAGTTTGCAGGCCCTGTCTTCCATCTGCCTCCGCTTGCTCTCCCACTTCCTGCAGTCCCTCCCAACCCACAGCGCAGCCCAGGGTCCGAGAAACAGGCCCTGAGGCTTGCCTGGAGGTCAGGGCCTACGAGGGGGCAGCTAAGTACTCAGTGCCCCCTAGCCGCCCTGGCTGAACCTCACACTCCCCTCCAGACACCACCTCAGAGCGGGCAGGAGCCTCTGCTCACCTGGCTTCTCCCCGTCCTGTGCCACGCGCATCCCTCAGGCCTGGGCCCTTGTGGCCTGATTAAGGTGAGTGTCGTTCCCAGGGGTGTTGATGGATGCACTCAGGAGTGGCTGCCCGTCTCTATCTGTGGGGCCTTGGGAGCCCATCCATCTTTCCTTGGCAGCCCGTGCCTGCCCCAGCACTCACCTCCCCGAAACAGTTCCAGGCCTGAACATGCCCCAGATGGGTCCCAGGGCCCGAGGGGTTCCTCTACATTTTATCCCCACCAAGGACAAGAAAGAGAGGCAGCTTCCCTCCCTGGGAACAAAGTAAAACTAAGTTCAGAGTGAGGCATCATTCTCAGGCACAAAATGTAAAGGGTACCAAGAAAACTCAGTAAGCTAGATAAATAACATTTTAACGCAATAGTTTTAAAAATCCAAATGAATGTGAAAAAATCCGTGATAAACAAAATATCAAAATATTAGGCAAAGATAGGATCAGCAACAGCGCCGAGCCAAGCCGCCGTAGACCCTGCGGCAAAAGGAAAAACGTGCGCTCCCTTATTTATTTTTATGATGTAATTTTTAAGTGGTAAATTTTTTCCAAAGCGTTGAAGTAGTTGGAAAAATATTGAAACATTTAAAAACAGGTGTATTAAAATGCACAACATTATATTAAGCTTAACTATTTCATTTACAGCAAAAATAGAATGTATTTCATGTTACTTTTCTAGCTTTAATGGAAGCTAATTCACCAGTAATAGTAATCATCTACTTCTTTGCCTATCTGATTTTCCATTGAGAAAATGAGCATCTTTGACCATTTCCCTTGGCCAAGCAGCCATCTTAAATAATTCTTAATTAACTGCAGCTCTCTGATCCTGTCTTTACTTAAAATTGTGATCTTTTGCTCATTGTGGATATTTTTACATTTGTTTTGACTTTTAAATTTGCATTAAGATATTATTTATTTCCATTACTGGGGTTTTGGATATACTTTGAAAGTTTGTGCCCGAGACAAGAGCCTCACTCACCTCCCCCTAATCCCTGCCTTGGGTCAGAGAGGTGGTGCTGGACTGCCTGTCCCCAGCCTGAACTAGGAAAGGGTTGCAGGACCTAGAACAATCCTTGAAGGAAGGAAGAAGTAGGAATGAGCCAGCTCTGGGCCAGCGACTGCCCTGTTACTATGCATTTGTCCAGGCGGGGACGCTTGCTGTAGGTTGGGGGAGGGCTGTAGGGAAACCTCTCCAGATTTGAAGTTCAGGTTCAGCTCCAATTCTCATTGCACGCTGCCTGAGAGGTATCGGGCTCAATGCCGTGATCCTCATTAAGCCCTTTCCTCCTGATCCCACTGAGTCCCTGGTCCCCACCAAGCCTTTTCCTCTAGAGTCCAACAGAGCTGCTGCCTGCCCTGAGAGGCCGTGAAACAGAGGGAGGCTGCGACCCTACCTACCTCACTGCGTCTTTATGAGGCCCCAGGTCAACACCTGCAGGGAAATTGCTCTGCAACACACAGTGCTGACGCTCGCCCCCTGCCGGTTAGCCGCAGCACCGAGGCTGTTCCTGGCCTCTTGGGTCACTCAGCCAGGGCCAGGAAGTTCTGCTGTGTGTCTAACTTAATCCTGCCACCCTCTTCCCCTGGTCTGTCTTTTCTGGAGACCAGCCTTGCCATCTGCCTGGAGGCCTCTATCTAGCCCTGCCCTCTCCCACACCAGAGCATCTGAGAGGAGGAAAGAGCAGGATCTCAGGGCAGGTGAGAAGCCAGGGCTCCCTGCACAGCCCAGCCCAGAGCCCCTCAGCATCCTCATATTTCACCACTGACAGCCACTGAGGCATGAACTGCTTGGAAGAAAAAGCCCTTTCAGAGTCCATTTATCAAAGTTTGATAGGAAGTCATAAAAATGGCCTGGTGGCTGTTCCCCTCTAACAGCTGAGCCGAGGCGTGCTGCCTGACAGTGGCAATTAGCAGCCTCATCCCCTCGTCCTCCTTCTTCCCACTCCAGCCCATGCTTCCCTAGCCCCTAGGCCGCTACAAATAGAAACACCTCTCAGAGAACGGGACAGACAGAAGCTAATTGGGAGCAGGGATGTAACTTCAGCAAAACTAATGAGGAAGTGCTTGAGTGGACAGGGGCTGAGCAGGGCTTTGTGAAGCCACCAGGTCCATCCCCCTGCCTTAGAGTCATGTCACCTTGTCACATCCAACTTGTCCCTGATGGGGGGTAGGGGAGCAGGCTCTGGAGAAAGAGGCCTGTCCTCTCTTCCCCAGCTGTGTCTCCACCAACAGTTCTTCCAGATGTCTAACCTCACTCCCTCATGCTGCAACCTGAACCCATCTTCCCCTTTCAGTGAAGAGGAGACTATATATAGATTATCCTGTCAGTCTCTCGGTGGCCTCTGAAAGTTATCCCTTTGTCCATTTTATAAACCCAGAGGAAGCTGAGGCAAGCAAGGATGGGGCCCTTTGGCTCACTGAAGGCAAGTGAGAAAATGAAATTCTGGATTCTGAAATCACTCTATCTATACTCCAAATCTGCCTGCCATGGTGGCTCACACCTGTAATCCCAGCACTCTGGTAGGCCGATGCAAGAGGATCACTTGAGGTCAGGAGTTAAAGATCAGCCTGGTCAACATGGTGAAACCCCATCCCTACTAAAAAGACAAAATTAGCCAGGCATGGTGGCACGTACCTGTAATCCCAGCTACTCGGGAGGCTGAGACAGGAGAATCGCTTGAAACTGAGAGGTGGAGTTTGTAGTGAGCCAAGATCATGCCACTGCACTCCAGCCTGGGCGACAGAGCAAGACTCTGTGCCAAAAAAAATTAAAAATTAAAATCAAAAAAGCTCCAAATCTGTGCTGTGGAAAACCCAAAGAAATGGTAACCTCAGTTGCTTTGGGCATGTTGCTCAACTGCTCTGTGCCATGCTGGAACTCCTGAGTCTTCTCTCTGGGGACAGACATGGGCAGGTGCTCCTGATACGGCCTCCTAACCTGCCCCAGACCTGGACTCAGGGGACAGACAACACAGGAGTCCAACAGTCTGACTCAGAGGGGAGCAGCGATCCAGGTTGCAGACGTTAGCCAGAGTCGCATGGCCTTGAATTTGTTCTCAGGCAGCTCTGCAGGAAGAGAAGGCTCTTTCTTTCCCCTGACAGCAAGTGTCCCCCCACAACAGCTTCACACAGAGAAGCAGCCACTCAGAGCCAGCTCGTGCCCACCCTCCTTGAGCTCACATTGCATTGGGACACCTGAGCAGAGTTCCAGGCTCACAGGTTTCTGGCCTTCCCTCGACCTTCCTGACTCGGGGGTTTCATTGCCATGCCCACTCTCGGATGCAAACACTGGCCCCGGGATGTGCAACTTGCCCAAGCCCACACAGCTAGAACACTTTCTAGCCTGGAGGCTCAGGGCTGCCTTTGGGATTCCAGTTTCAGGATTATCTGAAGCCCTCCCTGCTTTTCACACAGGACCCCTTTCCACTATGGGATGGACCCAAAATCCAGACAGAGCCCCACCTTGTTCTCCAAAGGGACAGCAGGCTCTCCACTCTCCTCCACCCTCCAAACCGCCCCCCACCCCCGAGCAGGTGGGCTGTGAATCCTCCAGCATTTGTGTACCCCCTACACCTTTAAGAGCAAATGAGCACCCCCACCTGATCTTGCGCTCCGGGAGGAAGCAGTGCTGTCTTCCTATTTGACCCCAAAGGCTACTGCCAGGTCTGCTGGGCCCTTAGAGTCCTGGACTCGCAAGAGGTGAAGGAGGCAGACCCACTCTTTGGGAGATGAGGAGGGAGAAGAGCAAGGAAAGGAATGCGCATTCACTGAGCCGTGTCCTGGGGACTTCACAAATCATCCCATGGAATATCCGCTAACCTTCACAGTATCATTATCTCTCTTATTTTATGATGAAGACACAGGCAAAGGCTCAAGGAGCTAATTAACATATCCAAGTCCACACCGCCTGGACCTGGGGAGGCCAGGAGTCAATCCCAGGTCTTACTGCAAACACAACTCAGTATCCCTGGCCCAGTGGCCTGTTCACTGAGGTTGTATCTCAGCTCCCAGGAATTCTGAGCACCTGTGGAATTCAGGCCTACATGGTCCATTTCCAATAACCTGCCTCCTGGACAGGGCCGGGCTAAAGAATGCTTCATGGAAAGAAAGCCCTGCTCGCCTCTCCCGAGCCAGCGGTGGTGTCCAGTGAATGCAAATTAATGCTAACAGGGGTCTAAAATAAACATACTCAGAAAGTAAAGCTGCCTTGCCTCCCCCAACCCCCACCACACACACACACACACACACACACACACACACACACACACACACACGTATTCCAAAGCCAAATGCAAATGATATTTTCAATTATAGATCAGATTTGAATTATCTATGCCTCTGGCCACAAACACGAGTGTCCATCATGGGAGCAACTGTGACTTTAAGACACATCCGTACATTTCATTTCAAAACACACCCAGATTCCAGTGCAGTGCCGGGATGGAGATCAGAGCTGAGATCCATGTATTTTAGCCCGGACTGATCCCGGCACACCCACTGCAACCCGACACCATCCTGTCTTTTGACAGAGGATCCACCTGAACAACACACTTTCCATGCCAAGTGCGTTGCTCATCAAAGGGAAAGGGGAGCCTCAGAGAGAGACAGCAAAAGAACAGAGGTGATTAGGATCCGAGGGTCGCTAGGCCTAGCTGATGGGTCGCTGAGAAAGGGACAGTGGAAGGTGGTAAGTGGAGAATGCAGAGGGAAAGAGACAAGTCCAAGGTCTCAGGAAAACCAGGGGACACCAGCTGTCCTGAGCGCAAACTCATGGTGATTCAAACATCTGCATCCAGCAATGCCCTTATGAACTGCAAATCTCAGCATCTCCCAAAACTGGCCCAGGAATCCAAGACAGGATGACAACCGGGCCAACAGGAAGCTTCTCAAACATAGTTGACACTCAATGCATGTCAATATGTTCTAGATCTGCCCTTCCCAAAGTATCCCCTCTGGAAGCTTTGTTTCCCCCACCTAACTCCCCTTTCACGCAGGCATCTCTTCTGACCCTTCCATCATTGATGGGTGCTCATCTGTTGGGCACCTGCTCCACACAGGCTGAGCTGGGACAGGAGAGACAGGGGAACATGACTGGGTTGCTTCCCTTGGGAAGCTCCCATCAAGCCAGGCACCCGGGTCCAGCCAGAAGTAATTCCGATGCAGCTGGCTCTGCACAGCAAACGCAGGGCATCCATTTACAGCTTCCATCCAGCTCAGCCCCATGCCAAGGTGCCAGGCTGAGCTCTGGGACGCACATCAGGATGAGACTGGCCGCTGCACTCCAGTTGCTTTAGCACAGTCTAGTGGAGTTCAGAGGGAACATTTGAGCAAAGCCTGAACATCGTGTAGATGCCCACAAATCAGGAAAGGGAAGGAAGCGCAGTCTCGAAGGAGAGAGTCACCAAGCTGGGGTCTGAGGCCCGTGGCTGTGTGGCTGTGGCCTGCGGGGAGGAGCCCTGTGGCTGGAGACAGGCATGGGTGATGGGGTGATGGGGTGAAGCTGCAAAGGCACCCGGGCCTGGGTGCTGTGGAGTCTTGGACAACATAAGCAGAAGGACAGCATGATTAAGATTGTCATTTCTGGGGGACCCCTGTGGGGAACAGGTTGGCGCAGGGAGAGGCCAGAGGAGAGAAGGGCCTAGCAGGCCTCCCTGTGTGGCTCATGGGTTGGGGAGGATGTGGGTTCCAACACACAGAGCTTCTCCTGCAGCTCCCTGGACCACAGGTCAGGTCACTGGGAGCCGTGGCTCCTTCCATGCTGCTTCTCTTCCACTGCACATATGCATTTGGTCTGAGCTTCCTTGACGCTCTGCCTTAACCAGGGGAGCAGCTCATCTTAACACAAGAGTAGGCAGTGGGTCTTCAGCAGCGGCCTGTCTTTGTGCTCACCAACTGGCTGCCTCCACGACCCAGGGCCTAGTACATTTTCTCCTTTAATCCTGCATCATTCGAGGCACACTTAGCTCCGCTTTACAGATGAGGAAACTGAGGCTCAGGAAGGTTGAGAAACTTGTTCAGGGTCATCCTGTGGGGTCATTCCCAGCTCTATCTGAGAGCAAAGGCTGTGCCCTTTCTTCACCGGCCTGACATCACCCACCTAGGACTGGAGATGCAGGGGCCTTCGTGGCCCCAAAGCCAGCCCTGCCAACATTAGCAAACATAATTGTAGGATGATCAGAGCCAGATGAGAAGTCCCTCTCTGCCCCAGTGAATAGAGGCTCACACACAGTCGACCCAGTAACCAGGCTCTTCTAGTAAGGGGTTTTACTCTGATACAGAGCACTCTAATGCCAAAACCGGCCCCCATCCCACCTCGATGGTGATGGAGTGAAAAGAAGACACCCTGGGAGAAGGGGCCATTCCTTCCCTCCACCCCCGCTTCCTGTGAGCGCCATCCCACGGTGAAAGCTGTGGCGTCACCAAGTTTCTCTTGACTCATTTGAGGATAGGACAGAAGGACTCCTGCCGGAGTGCAGGGTTGGAGGGGCAGCCAGCTCCCTGCTGAGTACCACTCTGGAGTCGCCTGTGACTAAGACAGGAGCTCACATCCAGTGACTGTCCCCACAGGTATAAAGGCAAGGCCTCCCTCCCCCGAATGGGGCAAATGTGAAAAATGAGGAAGAGAGATTTCAAAAAATAACTATAAGGCCAAACTGTAGGTAAGAATTAAAGCACATTCTTCTAATGAATTCTAAAAATAATTGCCCTTTTTCAAATGTAGAAGCTTGTACTTTGGGGGAAAAAAGGCTCAAGTCAGAAAAAGATTTTGACTTTTTCCTCTTAGGATTCTGGCAAACAGTGGGTCTGGTAAATGCGCATAAAGTTGAAAGGTATATTTGAGGGATTTTCTGGGATTCCCCAAAATAAGTGTTTGCGGCCAGAGGCCTGGGAAAGTGTTCTCCTTGTTTCCTTCCTCGGAACACTGCCGCTCGGCATTAGGGTCCTCCGTCCCATGGGACTGCGCGCGTCTCTCCCCACATCCATCTTCCTGAGCAGGTGACTTGCACCCCAGGCCCCTCGCCCCTCTGTGTCTTTGCCTCTTTGCCTGTCCTGTCCTATTTGTGCCCTTCTCTCTCACCGTCACCTCTCCGTTGCCTCCTCCTGTCTGCCCTGCTGGCCTGCAACCGACTAAGATGTGGAACCAACGCATGCTTTTATCATGCAAAACGCAGTGTTCCTAATCTGCCATCTCAAAGGAAAGCTACTGGGATGCTTACGCTTATTTGTTAAACCCCTTCATGAGATGACTTTGACCCTCATCCTGCACCTCCCTGCTTCTGTGAGGACTTCTGAGGGTCCAGGGTGTCGGTAGGCAGGGTTTCTGGCTGGCCTCGTTTTCGTCCTAACTGAAACCATGAGGCGCCTTGAGGAGGTGGATTTGCCGCATGGGGAGCCCATAGCAAAACCAACCATATCAGTTCTGCTTTCTATTTATGGGACCAGCGGGGACACTGCAAGTCCCTGCCTGGGCCTCTGCTGGGTCAGGATGGCCGCCTCGATGCTATTAAACCTACCGAAGTGAACCAACACGGATCCTCGTGCTAGCACAGACTGTGGCGCCACAGTTAGGACTGAGTGGTTGGGACAGCAGGATAGAGCCAGAGTCCTTGCCAGTTGTGTGACTTGCCCCAAACGTTTTGGCCAGTCTGTGCCTCGGTTTACCCACCTATAAAATAAGGCTACCACAAGGGCCAACCATACCATGAAGCATGGATTTATACAAGTCCATGGCGGCGACCATGATGGGCTTTTCCCACCAATCCAGCTGTGTCGAGCAAAAGAACCCCCAAATCAGGTTAAGGCCGAAACCAGCTGGAGAGCTTTGTGAGCCGCTGCAAGGGGGCACTTGCCGGTTATTCCTGCAAACACACCTAAGAAGCACTCTCAACCGACCTGCAGCCATCAGCATAGGAGCTGGGCTGGAGAAAGGAGAAAGTCTCTTGTGCAGCAGGACTGGGAGGGTGAGTGGAAGCCACCCAACACCACACCCTGGCCTCCCTGCCCCTGCCCTACTCGCCCCTTCCTCTCTCCAGTTTGATGCACACCCCCACCCCACTGTTCCTTCCCTGCTGGTGTCTCCCAGGCCCTCTCACTCTTGCTGTGCACACAGCGGCTTGCGGTGCTCTCCATCACCTGGAGCTGACACAGGCACGCTGGTCTGCTTGCATGCAAATCACAGAGGCTCCCTTCTCCACCTGCCTCCCTTCCTCCACTCTGCATACAGCCTGGGACTTACTGCCTGCTCAGCATTAAAGAAACGTCCATCTCCTCACAAGCAGCTCCACCCTGAGATGCTCAGACCCTCTTTCAGGGTTTAACCAAAAATCAGTGGGACACTCACCCTTCCTAATTTGAGGGGGGAACCAAGCCACTGCTGACTTTGACCCTGACAGCACATGGCTCCCTGCCCCTGGCCCACTGGCCCAGCTCTCCTTCCCTTGGGGGTTCCTGCCTAAAGGCAGTGGGATTACCCATCACACCTGCACAGCTGTGGGATCTTTGGGTCTGTGACCTCCTCATCTTTGCTCTAGTGGTTTGAAGGTGTTTTGAGGCAAGGTACTGACCGTTCCATCTCGGGAGTCCAGAGCTGGGCATGGAACAAGGTCACAGCAGAGCAAGAGGTGGAGGCAAGCCCATTTGACATGCAGTACGCTGCTCTCTGCTCCCATGTGGAGTTCCTTATTGAATAAACAATGATAATACTAAGAGCTAAAATTTAGTGGGTTTTTACTATAGTGCCAAAGTCTGGGACAAGACACTGTATAGCTCCTGCATTAACTCATTTAAACAGCACACCAGCCCTGTAAGAGAGCTACTATAATATCTGTGACATTAATATCATCCAGCACAGAGAAATAATTTGCACATGGTCACATGGCCAGTGAATGATGGAGCCAGGAGCCCAGCCAGGCACTCTGACTTCAGGGCCTCCCTTATCCCCTAAACAATATGAGCTCCAGCTGAGGAGTGGGCTTCCCAGTGTCGCAAACCTTTGCAGGGGACCTCTGAAGGCAGCTAGTCCAGGGTCCCCTCCACCCCCAGGTAAGGGGCAGAGCTAAAACAACCTCTAGCGTATCATCCTCCCAGCCACATGCCATCATCCTAAACCTGCACCTGGCTCCTTGTTCCTCTTTTTCTTCTGTCCCCAGCCTCCAAGAAGACATGTCTGTGGTATTGTGCCACCAAATATATAGGATGCCATATCCTTAAGAAATCCCATTTACATCTTGCCTTACATCTTCTCAATGTAGACCTAAGTGGAGGTGGGGAAAATCTGAAGAGGGGGAAACACACCTACATTAATTACATCACATATATGTAATTAACACATCTATAGGATTGCCAGATACAATATAGGATGCCCTGTTAAATGTAAATTTCAGATAGACATACTTACACTACCATTTTTTAATTTACCTGAAATTTACATTTAACAGAGCATCTTGTTCTGTGATTTGCTAAGTCTGGAAACGCTGCACATATCCCATCTCTGTGACGGTGGGCAACTAACTTAACTACTTTGTGCCTGGTTCCTTACCTCTAAAACATGCATCATAATTGTATCTACCTTATATAGAGCTGTGAGGATTAAAGGATATTTGTAAAGGACTCAGAAGAGTTCTTGCTGTATGGTAAGCCCTATACCAATGTTAACTATTATGCATATTATTGGTGCTGGTTCTTTATGACTGCATCCAAGGTAATATACTAGGTGGCGAGAGGCAGGCAAAGAGGCGTCAAGACTCCCACCCTGCCACTTCAGGGAACCTGAAAAAGGTCCACAAGTCAATGCAATATAGGTGTTGTGAGGGCCAGTGTAAGAGATGCTGGGGTGGGAAGGGGTGCTTCTAATTCAGTGAGATCAGGCAAGGCACCAGGCAACAAGTATTAAATGCTCACTATGAACCAGACACTAAGTACTAGAGAGAGAATCTGGCAAGCACCAGCCCTCAAGGAGCTCACGGCCTTGGGGGAACAGCAGATGGGAATGGCACCAACCACCACAGGTACCTGCAGAGGTGGGCGCTTGATCTTACGGCATTGCAGAGGCTGGAGGCGAGAGAGGCAGGGGCCGAGATTGAGAGAAGACTTCCTGGAGGAGGTGACAATAGCCTGAGTCTTAAAGAATAACCAAGAGTTGCCAGGCACGGTGGCTTATGACTGTAATCCCAGAACTTTGGGAGGCTGAGGCAGGCAGAGCAGGAGGTCAGGAGATCAAGACCATCCTGACTAACACGGTGAAACCCCATCTCTACCAAAAATACAAAAAATTAGCCCGGCATGGTGGCAAGTGCCTGTAGTCCCAGCCACTCGGGTGGCTGAGGCAGGAGAACCACTCGGACCCAGGAGGCAGAGGTTGCAGTGAGCCGAGATCGCACCACTGCACTCCAGCCTGGGTGACAAGAGGGAGACTTCATCTCAGAAATAAAAAATAAAAAAAGAATAACCAAGAGTGAACAAGACATGATAGGTCTTTCAGCTGATTGAAAAGGGGCTGGGATTCCAGCCAGCTGAGACTCAGGCAAGGAGATTCCCAGCAGAGCAAACTTCGCAAGCCAAAGCGCGCAGTTGTAAAAGGGCGGGCTACCCTCGAAGAAGAGTGAACAGTCACACAGAAGAAAGCTGCAGAGAGGAGGCCTCACTGGAGAGAACTGGGGAAGGCCTCCATGATGAGGAATTGATTTTTGTGCTGGAGCAGTGGGAGCCACTAAACACTGTGAGCCGTAGCCTGAGCCTCCGGAACAGTCACCCAGCCGTAGTGGAGGGAGGCAGATCGGAGGGAAGTGGGGAGAGAGTTGATGCCGTGGGCCCAGTTCTGAATGAAACAGCAGGGGACTACTGGGTTACATCAGTTAGCTTCTGCTGCTGCAGGGGATAAAAAGTAATATATTTTCCTCATTCATTACAAGGTTTGCAGCTGACACCCCTGTAACAAAAGATAGATTAACAAGAGAAAAGTGCAACGAATTTATTTAACCAAAGTTGTACGTGAGCTTTCAGAAATGAGACCCAAACGCCATGGGAAAGTTGTGTATTTGTGGGCTTATGTTCAATAAAGAATGGGCAGTTGTGCAAAAATGTGACTGGGCAAAAAGGGGGTATGACCTCATGGTAACAAACTGGAAGAACTTAGCAAGGCTTTGTACACTCTTCTTGGAGTTCCTGTGCACCATTTCTTTCCTCTGGGTATAGGGCAGGATCCCTCTGAGGGTCTGATGACCTAGTTGCAGGTGAGATGGGTCAAAGAATTTTTAATGGCTAGCCCTCACCCAAGAAGGCAGGGTATTAGAAAGTAATCTTTTTTTTTTTTTCCCCCAAGCTGGAGTGCAATGGCACGATCTCAGCTCACTGCAACCTCCACCTCCTGGATTTAAGCGATTCTCCTGCCTCAGCCTCCCAAGTAGCTGGGATTACAGCCACGTGCCACCACGCCAAGCTAATTTTTTGTATTTTTAGTAGAAATGGGGTATCACCACTTTAGCCAGGCTGGTCTTGAACTTCTGACCTCAAGTGATCCACCCACCTTGGCCTCCCAAAGTTCTGGGATTACAGGTGTGAGCCATCTAGCTGGCCTAGAGAGTAACCTTTTTGCTTCTGCTGTTTCCTCAACTTCTAAGATGCAAGATCTTGGAGTATTGTGTTCTGAGCCTTGATGCTGCATTAAAAAAAAAAAAAAAAAACACCTAAAACTATGAGTCAGCAGTCTGGGCTGAGCTCAGCTGAGACTGCTCATCTCTGCTCCACATGGGGCTCACATGTGCCTTTGCAGCCCATAAGCAGTGTGTGCCTCAGTAGGCACAGAACGTTGGGGGCCCAGGGGGAAGGGACGCCAAGCCAGGTAGAACAGTGTGGGATCACCCATGGAAGCAGCAGTGTCTTCACCCAACTCCCAGCATGGCAGAGCAGGGAAAAAGACACAGACCTTTGCTTTTCCAAGGGGACCGAGCACCAGACTTCTAAGTCCCAGCTCCCCTGCCCATTCATCACCTTTCAAAGGAATGAGCCCAGTCTGCTTAGAGAGCCAATAACATGCCACATCATATATCAGACCCTTTATAAAGCGTTTTCCTATATTACATCTTCCTTGACCCTGACAACTATACAGTGAATCTGGTTTTATTATTTTATTTCATATTTTACTAATGAGGACACTGAAGCCCAGAGAAGCTAAGCAATTTTCACATAGCCACAAGCCAGTAAACCTAGCACCCAGAATTTGAGCCCAAACTGCCCAGCCTTCAAGTTAGCAAAGCAAAAGGAAAGGGGCAGGCCAGGTGCAATGCCTCACATCTATAATCCCAGCACCTTGGGAGGCTGAGGTGGGTGGATCACCCGAGGTCAGGAGTTTAAGACCAGCCTGGCCAACATGACGAAACCGTCTCTACTAAAAATACAAAAAAATTAGCCAGGCATGATGGTAGGCCCCTGTAATCCCAGCTACTTGGGAGACTGAGGCAGGAGAATCACTTGAACCCGGGAGGCAGAGGTTGCAGTGAGCCGAGATCACGCCATTGCATTCCAGCCTGTGTGACAAGAGCGAAACTCCGTATCAAAAAATAATAATAAGGAAAGGGGCAACTGGGGAGGAGCGATTTACTCCAACAACTGCAGATGGCTCTTATCCACAAAGAGGAATTGAGGTAAGAAGTGATGAAAAGCAAGGCTGAAGAGTCAGCAGTGGCCCAAAGGTCAGACTATTCAGGTGGCAGTGAGGGACTTTCAGAGGATTTGAAACGAAAGAATACTAGATATTCAGCACGTGGTGGGTGAGTCACTGGTTGACTGGATGGGTGAATAATCAGACTTTTGTAGCAGTCACTCTGGAAAAGCGCAGAGGACCGGGGGGGGGCGGTGGAGGGGAGATGCGGTATTATAATCCAAGCATGCCATGATGATGGCTGATCCAGGAAGCCTGTGGGAATGGAAAGAGACAAAGCTGAGCGATACTCAGAGGGTTAACCAGGCTGGTTAGCAAGGCAGGGTGAAGGAGAGTGGAGCCCAGAAAGACTCCCACGTTTCTGACTTGGTCGCTGGACAGTGGGGCCATTCGCCTTAATACGGAATATGGGGAAGGATGGGTGTCGTGGGAGAGATGGTGAATTTAGTGTCACACATGCTGAGCCTCCAAGGCAAGGACAGATGGGTCATGACTCCGGAGCTCAAGAGAGAGATCTGGCCCAAGATGCTTCTTTGGAATTTATCAGCATAAAGATGTGAGTTGAGTTCACAGAAAAGTGAAGGTTTTCCATTTGATACTGTGTCAAATGAGATATGGCCAGCAAGAGCTAACAAGAAGATCAACATTTAAGGAGTGGGAAGAAAACAAAAAGTAACAACCAGAGAGGAAGGGAAACTCCAGGAGGGAACCCCGGAGGCCAATTTAGGATGTGTCTATTCCCCAGACAGTGCTGCTTTCCACTTAGTACTTATCAACGCCTAACCTTACATTATGTATTTGTTTATTCATTTATTGTCTGTCTCCACTAGGGCAGAAGCTTCATGTCCCTAGTGCTTAGGGTGGGCCTGGCACATACTATGTGCTCAATACGAATTTCGCCAAAGAATTTTCAGCAAGCACTGGAAAGCTGACCCTTAAAACCAAGTTTAAAAAAAAAAAAAAAGTCACCTCCCCAGGGTCTCTACATTCTGCAGTTCTGCATTGTGGCCATTAGGTGGCGTATGTGTGTAAGTGAGGAAGTGGGAGGCTGGGATGACACGCCACCCAGAACCTGAGAACCAGGCAAAGCCACAAAAGGGAGCAAGGAGTTAGGCAGACTACAAACATCATTTGTCCTTTCCCTTAGCAGACATCGCTAAGGCACCAGCTTCGAGCCAGGCTCGTGCTTCCTGGGGCCCTCTGAAACTCAGATTGTGGGAGGGAAGGGAGGAGAGTGCCTGCCAGGTCTGAATGCCCCCTGGGACCAGCAGAGCCAGCTTTGCAGAACTGTAGGGCCAGGAGTTAATGCAAGGGCTGCTGCAGCTGCAGGGACAGTCTGGGAGCTGCTCTCACTCCAACAGAACATATTACAGCCTCAAAAAAACAACCCGAGTCTAAATTCCAACTTCACCACTTATGGCTGTGTGATCTTTGCCAAGTAATTTGCCCTCTCTGAATCTCGGCTTCCTAACCTACAAAATGAAGACCTTAATAGTCCCCACCTCAAAGGATATAGAGAATAAAATGAGAGGGCCTTGGCACAGCACTTTGCACACAGCCACAAAGCTAAATATCGTTCCTAAAAGTTAGACATAATAACCAACATTTGCATAGCCCTTTACAACATTCTCTGTGTATCTTTCATATCATAAAGTAATTCTCCTGATAACCCTGCAAGATAGGTATTTTTATTATCTCACTTCCCAGATAAGAGGGCTAAGGTTGTCAGATTATATGACTTGTCCACAACTTTACATATGGCCCATAAAGTGACCACCTCAAGTCAAGTTCATCTCAGCAAACGTATATGCCACCCTGTCCCCTGTGCGGCAGGCAGGCACTCTGCTGGGAGATGGGGATCCAGATGGAAGTCACGGTTCAGGGAAGAGACACACACAGATTTCCATAGGATGTGGTAGCTAGTGAGGCAGGAATGCTCAGATGCTATGGGATCAGGGATCAGACAGAAGCCTTATATACTTGGCCCAACTGGGAGATTCTAGAAAGGCCTCTCAGAGAGGGTGCCCTCTGAACTAAGTGTCAAAGGTGTGTAAGAGTGGCCCAGGAGACCAGTAGTCCAGGAGAACACCAGCATTTCAAGCCAAAGAAATGACATACACAAAGGAACCTGTTCTGAAACAAGATGGTACAGCACCAAAGCCAGTAGCAGGGAGCAGTCTCCCCTTTCTCTGGCCTGTCCCGGAGGAGCAGAGGGAGCAGGGAGCCAGTGAAGGGATCAAAGGCCCCCATACGCATGTTTTTGTCCGGCGAGACTTCCCTTCATAGAACTTGTCAGTTTGTCATGATTCTACCTAGGAGCCCTTAGGGCAGCGATCCTTCAGCTTGAAAGTGTGTATGGATTGTCTGGGGTCTTTTGAAAGGCACATTCTGACTCAGGACGTCTGAGGTGGAACACAAGAGTCTGCTTTTCTAACAAGCTCCCAGGAGGTGCCGAGGCTGCACACACGTCTGTCTTGGACACTAGCCTGGAGTAGCAAGGGCCTTCCCATCAGCTCTAAGATGGCAGGCTGTGTCTGGCTTCACTCAGCCATCACAGCTTAGCTTGTGACATGGAGGAGGCTGATGAGTGAAAGGTCGGGAGGGAGGGAGGGAGGAGGGCGCATGGCAGGCTGACCGCAGGGCTGCAGTGGGGAATGTGGGGATGGAGAAGATGCTGAAGGTGTGGCAGACGCACCCCGAAGCCCTGGCATCCTCCCTCCACTGTAGTGGGTGCTGAAACCCCTAGCACAGACTCTGTCCCAGGTGAGGCCAGGGCCTGCTGAGTAAGGAGTGGCTGGAACAGACTTAGGGCCCACGGCAGAACAAAAGCAAAGAACCCACAAATGTCCTCCTCCCCACTCAGCCAAGAGTCTCTGCTGTGTCACCATGCTCGGCCTACCACCCTCTCCCCATCCTACGTTCCAGCCAAACCAGAGGACAGCAGCCACGAGAAACAGGCTGAGAACCAGCTCCCAGCGCCAAGCCCTCCGCAGCCATGCTTCCCTCTCACCAACCCTGATGGTGGGAAGCACCAACCCTGATGCCACAGCAACACATTGTTCCTACACAGCTGTCCCAGCCTGCCTCAGAACAGCCACCACTTTGCCCTCCTCCCTCCCACTACTCACCCAGCCTGCTCCCAACTCTACCCAATACACACACACACACGCACACACACATATACACATATATACACATGTGTATATACATACATACATGTATGTGCACATATATACACATGTGTATACACATGTATACACACATACACACACTGTACATACATATATACATACACACATATGTACACACATACATATGCACATATACACACATATACATATATACACACGTGCATACACATATACATATATACAAACTGTATACACATATAACATATACACACGTATACACATACACATATGCACGTATATATACACATACACATATACAAACACATGCACACACATATAGACATATATATACACGTGTATACACATATATACATACATGTACACATATACATATATACACCCGTCTATACACACATATATATACACATATATACACACATACCTACATATATACATACACACATATACACACACATGCATACACTGCATGCACATATACATACATGTATAACATCTATACACATACACACATGTACACACATATATACATACACAGAGGATTAAAAATGGTGACCTCAGAGGTCAATGCCCATGGCAACCACCTCCACCCCATCTCCACGCCCCTTCTGAGGGTCTTTTATTTAACAAATAATGTTCAACAAATACTTCTTTAGCGCCTACCATGTGGTCCAGCAACATCACAATGACCAAGACAGATAAGGCCTTTGATGTCCTTTCTAGAACAATGACAGACAATAAATGAACCCAGTGATCCAGAAAGTGCAGGGGTGGGTAGTGGGGAGTCCACTGAAGGGCTCTTGAAGCTGCAACCTCATTGACAGGAAGAGCCAGCAGGGCAAGGAACAGAAAAGAGCATTCCAGACAGAGAGGAGCAGGGCAAGCCCGGCCCGGAAGGAGCTGGGTTTGCTGAGCAGCGTAGAGGCAGTGGGCCCAGGGCCTGCCAAGTCAGGAGTGGCTGGAACAGGCTGAGGTCCGGGGCAGCAAGGGCCGTGGGTGCTGGTGCTTGCAGGCAAGGCCCACTCTCGATCAGCAGGAAGGCCCTGGAGGGCTTCGTGTTCATGACGGACCACTCTGTCAGCTTTGTGGGGAACGGACTGCTAGTTGAGTTAAATGAGAATCAGTCTTGCTCTCCGAAGGGCCAGGCATCTATGAGCTTCTCCACCAGGCAGTATGGGAGCAGGAGGGCAGCCCTGCTGGTCCCCCACCCCTCCCACTGCCACTGATCAGCCATGCCCAGAGACCAACCATCCAGGCTGATGGAACACCTGAAGAACTCCTGGAAGCCCACCTGGGTCCCAGCTGGGTGGCCACGTCAACATTGGAGGAAACTCCCTCAGTGCTGTCCTTGTCCTGGCACCAAGAGTTTTTCCAGCCTGCTCAGGCGATGCTGGACAACCTGGCAAACTGTCTCTTAAAAAAGAGGTTATAGAGGTGAAAGAGAACCTTAGCACATGACACAGATGAAAGCTTTACCTCTCCAGTTGGAGCCAGGATTTGCGTCCCAAGCCCACTCTCACGCTTCTTTGCCCTCAGTTTCCCTCTCCCCATGCCACCTCCCTACCCGAGACCCCATTGTCCTTGGCAGCAGAATTTGGGGAAAGTTCTTGGGGGCTCCCTCCCACACACAGGGAAAGGATCGGGTGCCCCCACTGCCCACCCACACATGGCAAAGTCCGCAGGCCTGGGCGGGGAGGGGCAGAGCAGGAAGGGAGACTCCAATTGCCTGCTCCAGTCCTGGCCAAAAGGAGGGTACAGTGTAAAGAGCACAGCGACCCGCGATGATGTGTTTCCTTCATAATCAAAGCCCCAGGAGCCAGCTGGGTGCAAGAGTGCTGCTCAGCCGCCCCCAGCTAAGGCCGCGCTGTGGCCTCTCAGGCCAGCTTCCAGCTCTGGGGACCAACTCCGCCTGGGGTTCGCTCAGGGCCTCCCCAGGCCTCACTGCCCCAACAGTTTATGCCGTTTCTTCCTGATTGACAACAAGCCCAACACAAAACAGTCAACTATTTTTATCTCCGGATTAATCACCAAAAGGCTAACGCTTCCACCTTCCTTGTGATTAAAAATTAGAAGCCCAAACTCTATAGTGGTTGAGAATAATAACCAATCCTGCGAGGGGGTGATGAATAATGCATCTCTAGGCCGGGGCCGATCCGAAACTTCCTCCCTTCCCTGCCCGGCCCAGCCTGGCCGAGTCTGAATGGGAAGGTAATGAGGAGCCCCCTTCCGTACCAGACACAGCTGCCAAGAGCGACTGCTGATTTCTCTTCAGCCTGCTGGCCCCCAAACACCCTCCCTCCTCACCAACCCCCGCCCACTCCCACCCCCACCCCCATCTGGTGTGCAGTGAGGCGAAGACCAATCAATAATGCATGGCTACGTGAATACCCAGCGTGATAACCACTTATTTGGGAAGATGTAATCAGGCCCCATTCTGAGGGTGGATGTGCGTGTGTGGCTGTGTGTGCGCCTGAGCACTCTCACAACATGCCCCACTCCCTCCTCCCTCGTCCTCGCTCCCTCTAATCCGATATTCCAATAACACCACACTCCAGCCGCCAGGAGGAAGGGCCTGTCCTCTGGGTGTTGGATTTTCGGGAAGGCCTCTGCGGCAGCTGCACTATACCCAGAGCAAGCAGATGCTCCATGCACCTCAGCCCAGACCCCAGAGAGCTGGTCCTGCCATGGGACCCCCTGGGAAGTTCCCCAAAGTCCCGATGCCTGGGGTGCCCTCCAGGGACTGAGACTTGGCTGCTCAGTTTGTGGCCTGCAGTGGGATTTTCAAGCTTCTGCAGAGGAGCATGCAGTCAAGGCTCCAAACCCCTGTTCAAGGCCTAATAAATGTCAGTGCTGGAGGGCGGCCAGCTCCCAGATCCTCCGCACTCTCACACGCTCAGGCTGACACCTGAAGCCACCCGGAGAGGAGCTTCCGGCTCCACCCTCCAAAGTGCTCGCAGGCACTTTGCACAGCCACTGGGAAGGCTGAGGCCCCAGGTATCCAGGCTGTCCCCAGGGCTCTTTTTCCGGGCCCCAGCCAGCTCATGGAGCCCGAGCTCCTCCGTCCTGGTTGAGGAGGCTGCCTCAAAGAACGAAGGATGAAGGCTGGCCACCTCTGAGCCCAGCTCTTCCCGCTGGAAGGCGCCCACCCACCTCGTGGAGATGCAGTTCCCCTCCTCACAAGCGGTTACACCCACCCCCGCTTAGTGGAAAGCCCTAATCCGCATCCCTTTTGCTCTGTGGCCAGGCCCACCCCAAGGAAGCCGGTGGGCACTAATGAAAGGGTGTGGGTGGGCAGCTGGAGGGTCATCTTCTCTGTTCAGCCCATTCCCGCCTGCTTCCTCCGGGCCTCCTGGGGAGGCCTGGCTCGAGAGGCCAGGGCCAGGCGGGGCTGCGTGAGGCTGACTCTGTTCCTGAGCCGGGATCTCAGTGGAGTCCAGGGCTTGCTGCCCCTGGGGTCAGTGATCGCATCTCAGAAGCCCCGGGGGGTTGCTGTGCCCTCAGGAAATGACACTGCTGGGCTATGAGTGTAGGCGCAGGCCCCCAAGGCTGGGCAGGGAGGGCAAGGCGGCTGGTCTGAAGGTTTGCTTCTTGGCTTCTTACCTGGCCCACGTGGGGGCTTCCTGTCCCTCCTGGGGCTTCCGGAGAAGCCAAAGTGGACCAGGAGTGGGGCCGATGGGGACGATTCCTTGGAATGGGGAGGGAAGCACCTCTACAGGCCGAGGCTGGAAGGCTGAACCAGCAGAGTCAGGACAGGCCTGGAGCTATGACTGTCCAGCTCGGAGCTTCTCAGCCCAGAGCCCCGAGCACGGAGCCCGCTTAGAAGGGTGGGCTTTCTCTGGCCAGCAGGCAGAGAGGACCCTTTGTGTTAGGTCCCCAGGCTCCCATCACCCAACTACCCCTTCTCTGTTTGCTGTGTACACACACGACTCGTGTCTTGATGTGCCCGGAGACCCTGAGCCTCTGTCAGCCTCCAGAGCCGGTAGGCCCAGCCCCTCCTGGGGGAAAGGAAACAGAGATTCTTCAGAGGACAGTCGCCTCATCTCCTGTACCTCCTGTGGCTTGTCTAGGGAGCAGCAGAGGCCTGAGACCCTCAACATGTCCCCAGGCACAAGCATGGGAAGAGGCTGTGTGTCCTAAGGCAAGGCACTTCACTTCTCTGGGCCTTCCCTCCAAACTAATCATCCACCGTCCTCCGGCCTGTGGTCCTCATGGGAATCAAAGGAGTGACTCCAGTGGGGCCAGCAAATGTCAGTGGGGCTTCCCTCAAGCACAGGGCTTTGTGCTGGGCACTGCAGAGGCCACGCTTCGACGTGGATGTTACCTCCCCCTGGCACTCAGGATCCCTTGACCGGAGCCATCTGTCTCTGACCCCACTACAAAATGCGATTGGAAGGCTGGGCCAGGAGAGAATCAGGCTGCCTCTGGAGATGAAGGGGCTGGAACCGCTCTGGAGGAGTGAGGAGCTCGGCAGATGCCAGCGCCTGCACAGCCCTCTCAAGCGCTGGCTCCACCCTGTCCCCTGCCCGCTGCCAGGGAAGGGGCCGGCCTAGTGCTCCCAGGTTCCCTGGGCCTGGCCTCCAGCCCTGGCCCTGCCACCGTGTGATCTTGAGCCAGCCACTCATCCTGCTGGAACTCGGCTTTTGGATCTGTGTCATTGAGGTGATCATAATGTTGACCTCGCCAGGCTGTTGTGAGGACTAACTCAGACAGCAGGTGTGACAGTGCTTCATTTAAAGAAAACAGAGCCCGGTGCCATGGCTCACACCTGTAAACCCAGCACTTTGGGAGGCCGAGGTGGGTGGATCACCTGAGGTCAGGAGTTCGAGACCAGCCTGGCCAACATGGTGAAACCCCGTCTCTACTAAAAATACAAAAATTAGCCAAGTATTGGCCAGGCATGGTGGCTCAGGCCTGTGATCCCAGCAATTTGCGGGGCTGAGGTAGGCAGATCACTGGAGGTCAAGAGTTGAAGACCAGCCTGGCCAACATGGTGAAACCCTGTCTCTACTAAAAATACAAAAAAAAATTAGCTAGGCATGGTGGCAGGCACCTGTACTCCCAGGTACTCAGGAGGCTGAGGCAGGAGAATCAGTTGAATCGGGAGGCAGAGGTTGCAGTGAGCCGAGGTTGCACCACTGCACTCCAGCCTGGGTGACAGAGAGACTTCGTCTCCAAAAAAATAAAAAAATAAATAATAATAAAAAGAAGAAGTTAAAAAAGAAAGAAGCCACAGACATGGCCTAGCCACAGAGCTCTGCTTCTGGGTCTGGGAGTGCAGGCTGAGGCTGCCTGCCCAGTCCCCTCTCAGCTGGCCCTGAGCAGGGATGCGATGATGGGTGGGAGTATCCTCCACAGCAAGCATGCACTGACCTGTCAGGATCACTTCGCGGGGCTGCTCTCATCCTTACCATACAAGGGGATGATGTGTTTTATTCAAATATGATAACTATTGTTTGTCATCATCTCTCCACAAAATCCTCCCAGCCTGGTCTGCCATCTCGCCTGAGGGGGCAGCCTCGGTCTGACCTGGGTGCTTCTCTCCCCGCAGTACCGCCTGATGACCCTGTCATTCTGGGGGGCCCTGTGATCAGCCTGCGTGCGGGGGACCCCCTCAACCTCACCTGCCATGCAGACAATGCCAAGCCTGCGGCCTCCATCATCTGGTTGCGAAAGGGAGAGGTCATCAATGGAGCCACCTACTCCAAGGTGAGGCCTGGTGAGATCCTAGGGGAGGGCTGGAGGGGAGCGGGTGGCTGTGGATGGGCTTGAAGGAAAGTGGGTGGGGAGGGGGCTAAAAGGAGTGGGGGCTGAATGAGGAGGGGACTAGGAGGGATAGAGGTTAAGTAGAGGGGGGCTGGGGGGCTGGATGGCGAGGGGGCTAAGAGCAGAGGAGTAAGTGGGAGGGGACCAGGAAGGGAAGGGGTTAGGTAGAGAGGGGGATGGTGGGGGCCGAATGGGGAGGGGGCTGAGAGTTAGGTGGAGGGGGGATGGTGGGGGCTGAATGGGGAGGGGGCTGGGGGTTAGGT